>NC_088886.1:140369347-140690597 GCF_037157495.1 Lathamus discolor
AAACAAACAAGCAAGACACCGTTCTCATTTCTATAGGCTGAAGCATGAGCAAAAGCTCAGGAGGGCAAGAACAGATTTTTCTGACAGAAAGAAAAATCAGATGACAGAGACAGCTGAGCCCAAGGTTCTGCAAACGTACCTCTCACACCGCACATTTCAATGGCTATGATAAAAAAACAACACAAACAAGTCTGCATCTTTGCCAGCCTGCAAGCTTCATTCCTGGCCATTGTGTTTGAGTCACAAATAAGCAGTAATTTATGTTCTGAGGACTAGCCCCAGTGAATAGAACCATAAAAACAATTCCCAGCCATTTGTTTGTGTGTATTTTTTTCTAAGGTTAGCATTTATTTTAGATGACACTTTTTTCCCCTCTTGGCCAAGACAGGATTCTTTTTTCCCTGCTTTTTATCAAACTGACAGGTGATATTGCTTTAAATTGGGTACTGCATCGTCAACAGAGCCTTTCTCATTTCAGACCTGAAGCGACAGTCGGGTGGGTGAGAACTCATTTCACCCTTTATTTACTAAATGCAGATTGGGGTTTCAAGAGCAGGAAGAGCAAGAGAAGGGGAAAGGGATGCCCTGGGTGATAATGGGAATGAACAAGAGAGGACAGAAATAGAACAACAAAGCATGAAGCAGGCAGGAATTTATTGTGGGGTGATTAGATTAACATCCATCTTTTTGTCTATAAACCATTCCCACAAGCATAGGTTTTGAATATACTTTGTCTCCTGCCATTGCTCCTTCCCCATTAACAAAGAAAAAGGTGACAGGGGCTTGAGAGGATGCTCCTGGTAGTTCTCAGTGCACTGTGGATGTAGCTAAGGGGGTTACAGATCAGAGGTGAAATACAATTTCAGACTGAAATCCTGGGTACCTCAGTTTCTCTTGCATACCACACCCAGCCTGGGGCCCAGAAAGAAGCAGTTTCATAAAGAAAGGAGGGAGATTGCCTAGCTGATATGATGGCCTATCTGGTTAGTCCTCAATACCTGCAGGATCCTAAGAGCACATTACACAGAAAATATGATAAAAAGCAACTCTTGAGCCTACACTAAAAGAGAGAATGTTTCTGGGCAGTGTGAATGCATGCATGTGTTTGTTAAGTTGGACATACATAATATTTCATTTAGGAAACAGCCTCTCAGAGAGCATTGTCGTTGTCTCCGTAAGGTATCAATAGTTATTAACCCTGAAATTTTTACATACATTTTAAAGGACTTTCTTTAAGCATGTTCCTCATGATTGTTTCTAATAAACTGGCAACTTAAGTGAAATCATGAAACTATACAAACTTTGATATCCCTGTGCATATTTCAAACAATTGCTATCTGGACTCACTTTTATAACATTTAAACTTCACATTGAAATTACATATGTGAACAGACTACAGATGCTGAACAGGCAGCGAATTCTGCTGCTTACACACGTTATCTCCTGCTGCTAGAGCACCAATTAGCCAGGAGGTAGGACATTCCACTGTCATAAAAATGGGAGCAGGATTCAAGCACAGCAACTGTTGCTGAAAATTAAGAAGAAGTGGGGTGGGGGGAAACAAAGGAGAGCTGTCCTTGTTTTGTCTGTTGGAAGTGATAAAGTAGCATCTGTGACAACACACTGCTGGGAACTAGAGGCAGAGGATCCAAATTCATGCCAAAATCTCCTTAGTGCTGTCTCCTCCCACTTGCCCTAGGCTATCTCTAACTGTATAGAAATCACCTGGATCTGAAGACAAGAGGGACTGTGTATGATTTAGATGAGCTATGTTTGTTTTTCCTTTGGCTAGTGATCTCAATATTTCCCTTCACTCTCTTGATGTGTTTTAAGGCGAATGGTACCTATCTCGAGAAGGACTTATGATTCATACTTCAAGAAAAGCAGTCATCCATATGAGAAAGTGTCTGAATAACTTTTGTGTTACCTTGTGACTGTGACAGCATCCCAAGGTTTGTCCACTCTGTGCTGTATCTCACAGATACAGCTTTCTGCAGCCCTATGTTGAAACATTTAGCTCTTCTTCTTTTTCACTGCCCCTACCCAAAACCCCACTGGTAACAAGTTGGAGCCACAGAGCATCCCATCAACCAGCCAATGTACCTTATTCTTTCCTTCACGAGTTCCCCTAAAAGGTTTTAAACTAAAGAGTCAGGTTTTACTAGAGCAATTATTTTTTTTAAGAAGAGGCAACTCAAAGTGACTTGATGAGAAAGGAGCGTTGAAAAGTTTTAGAGCCTGGAGGGTTTCACAGGCTGGAGCAGAGGTCAAAGTTGCTGGTGTGGCTGCTGCCAGCAAAGAGGCTCTCTGGGGCACAGTAAACTCATCACAGTCCTGCTTGCTCCCTGGGAGGTTTCTCCTTTAACCACAGACATTTGTCTGTGTGTCCATGCCCACTTCTCCCCGCTGCTGAGTGGCGCTCCTAGCTCTACAGGTGCTTGAAGGGGGTCTCTTCTTCCTGCCCTGCTGTGACATCTGTGACCACCATTTAACTGCTCCTGTAGGAGTAGTTATTCATAATCAGTATTCATCCTGTGCCCACCTTTTAAGTGCTCCTTTCCTTCCCCCGAAATGCCTCCACCTGACCCAGCCACCACTGTTTATAAAAATGTGCCAAAGTACGTAAGTGGAGAAGAAATAAATAAAATGGGTACTGCCTACTACATAAACCAAAATGTATCAGACAATGACCTTAAAAGGGGCCAGCAGGAAAAAAGAGCAATGCTGAGGTTAGACCTTTAGTACTTATCATGTTTGCTGTCACATTCCCACATCACCCCTGTGCTGTCACTCAGAGCTATTTTACCCAAGTACAATTCCCTGAATTTCAAGACATTTCAGCTGGGGATCTGCACCTGGAAAAGACCTGGTGTCAGTGTCTGTGGCACAACACACATAAGCACATAAAGGCTCAGTGTTGACATGCTGTTGCTCTGCCTTTCCCCATGGTAGAGAGGTATGTAATTCAGCAGTGAGAAATTTTGTTGTAGTCATCTGTTGCTGGGCTTTCTCTATGCTGCATTCTGATAAGTGCCACTAGAATCTGGAAGCACAGGAATATATAAAGGAGCCTCTCACCTGTTTTCTTAGCTGGAAAGTGTACACCTCTCACGAATACTACAAGATACTCAGTCCCCCTCTCAAAACAAAATTTGTCAAGATTTTGCTTCAAGGCAAGACAAAAATTTCACCCAAATGTCATTATCATGTTTAGCTTTTAATCTAAATGTGAGTCAGAATAGCCATTAGGAGTTCATGGGGATTAATTATGAAGATAGGTGAAAGAGTTTCTGAAAAGATCATGGGAGCAAGGTAAGCTCTGTTACTCTGAAAGCTCCCTGGTGCTGTCAAATCCTGTGTCACATCAACATCTAGATAGATTTAGTTATATATAGCATGAGGAATGTCAAAAGAATCCAGGTAGCTGAGATGTCTTGCGTTATAATAGCAATTATGAATAACTGAAACATCATGAGAGGCAGAGAGAGAAAGCCACATTACAAAACCACAAAATAAACCAAAAAATCAACCCTGAAAACTAACAGACTGGACGTCACAGAAACCCACAATGCAAAGGATACAAATGGAATAAGCAGCACTATGCCATCAAATATTTAAAAAGGAAAACCAAAAATAGTTCACTGAATTCAAACCCCAGAATGATCTTGTAATGCATAAGAGAGGCACAGAGATAATATACACATGCAAGAGGGCTGCAGGGTACTCGGCACAATTCAGACCGACTCCTGGAGAGAGCTCCCATCCATCTTTTGGTCAGATATCTTTCTTTTTCCAAGTCTGGAAAAGGTGTGCTTAAAAAAAGGTGTCTGGATAAAGACAGGAAAAGCAAGTATGATTTCTATACAGAGTTCAAGGTATCCTGTACATTGAATTTGGCCTACCTCTACCACCCTGAACTTCTATTTAAACTCTATATACATCATGTAGCAGCACTGGTTGAACGTCTCTTAGCCAAGTACTGCTGAATTTTAACTGAGTTCTTAGGAGAAACTGATGTTTCCCCACGGCAAGACAGAAACAAAAGCATGAACACAGGTTAGTATACAAGATCTACCAAAGAACTAGACAGGAAAGAGGACACCTTTTCCTGAGTGGCTCAAGCCCTGAGGATACCAAGTCATTTAGGACAGTGGAGGATTCTTTGTAAGAGGCTCTAAAAGAAAACAGGCTCTTATAATAGCTGAGTCAAAAAAAAAAGACCATCTGGCTCCTCAGAGTGAGGTGACAGCAGCAAACCAGCCTGGCCCTTCCTGCGTTTTAATTTGCTGAGCTCTCCTCTCCCACATTCAGTCTGTACCACACTGACTACCATTGCCTCCCACCACAGTGACCCGGAGCCTGAGCTCTCCAAGCAAGGAACTCTCTGTCCTGGACATTAGTAAAACCTATTCAGACGAAGCCGGAATTTCTCCTGGAATGGCAAAGAACCAGCCATGTTTGTCCCAGAGCTAGAATGACTCATTGTTTTCAAAGTCATCTACACCCACATCCTTTCCCCTCATGACGTCTTTAGGACCTTCTTACAAAATGCCAAGGAAAAATAGTTCCTCAGTTAACAATGTTTCCAATTCAGAATGTGGAGGATTCGGTAACAATAAGTTTTAACAGTGTTTCCCAACAGTGATTTTCATATGCATTCCAGTAACCAACCAGATAATTTTCCACTCAGTGAATAGCTGCCTTACACATGTTATTTTACAGGGACTGAACTTTCAAACTGATGTATTTCCACAGGAGCGAAGAAAAGCAGAGTAAGGAAGACACCATTTAATGAGCACAAAGCCATTACAATGCTAGTCCTCAGGAGAAATACAATAGGATAATACCTAAATTGGTGCCATTTCTTCAGTGACGATGGAGCAATACTGCTTGACACCAGCTAAGGAACTGAACCTGTTAACCTTCATTGACTCAGGCACACATTTCCCAAAGCACTGAGCTAACTGCAGAAATGAAATGCAGGTAAGATTGGAGGATAAGGATGCAGCTTTTCAGGAAATGGAGGGCAAAGGGAAACTGAAGTCTGAATTTCTGTTCACCTCTGAAAAGTCAGCACAGTGGCACTGTTGCAGGGTTATAACACACAGAGGACAAGTGTGAGCTGATTCTCACTGCTGCCCTGTACCACAAACTGTTGCAAATTCCACAGTCTTTGTCATCTCCTAAATAGACTTACAGCGTGTCCCTGGCATTCCCCAAACAAAAGGACAGATTTTAGCCTCACCCTCTCTCTCTTCATATGTCCCTCTAGCACTTTTACATGCCTGAGTTACATCTCTGACATCTTGTAGAGCCCTGCAGAATCTCATTCACTAGAGAGCTAGCTCTTATAGTTAACCCCATGGATTTTAGGAAGACTACAGCATGTAGTAACCTGTGTCAGGTTTCAATTAGGCAGCTTGGGTACAGAATTGTAAAGCCCTTAAAGAATATACAATAATTGTCTTCAACTTAAATGAACTTTTAGTGACAAAAACGTAGAAGACAGACATGGACCACATTTGGACCCAGACCATATCAGCTGTCATCTGTTCAACCCATTCTAACTTGTTCAGTCACAAAGAATGAACATAGACTCATAAATCCTAAGTCTTTCTTCAGAATTATCTCTGCTATTGGGAAGCACTCACAACACAAGGACAAAGCTTTCATCTTGCAGGACAATCAAGAACAAATTCTTAATCGTATATGTAATTACCGGGCAAAAAATTGGTATGAAGTAAAGAGCTGAATAAAGTAATAAAAGTGCATTACAAAACCTGCATTTTTAGCCTCCAGAGAGCCTGGGAGACAGACAAGAGGTGCAAGGGGAAAAAAAGCCCCAACAAACAATACAGACAGGTTTACTCAGGACCACACAGATGTAGCAGAATAAGGAAGAAAACTGAGCAGATGTCCCAGTATTTAGGAGACCACTAGGCCATATAGTCTCTCTGTTATTTAACAGTCATAATTTGCAGGGGTTATCAATACTAAGACTCCTGTTTCCAGGTGTTTCAGCAGGACACTCTCAGACTTTTAATGTTTTCTCAGTTGGGCTTTATATACGCTAAACAGAAATATCACAGTATACCCACACAGAACATCTCAGCCACGTTAGAACACCTTATGACACAAGAATGCAAGGAAACACTAAGGGCAGGTAATCAAAAGATGTTCATTAATTAATTGATTCCTCTACCATGAAAGTCCTCTCAGTATTAGGTAGTGTGCAATCCACAGTTACTTTCACTTTATTTAGTTTCTTTGGTTGGTTGGTGTTTTTTTCCTTTTTCCTTTTATCTTGCACCACTGCAAGAGGGGACTGTGTAGGTGTTAAGTTTTAATAAAAGGTATGTCTCAGAACCAGTTTGTCTGAGGGAACAAGGCCTTTTCTAATTTCAGCATCAGTCTGTAAGCAAATAGCCCCAGTTTAATAAATCTGTTTTATTATGATGGGATTTTTTTCCTTCCCAGTCTTGTTTGTGCATCAGGGAGCAACAGCAATAAAACCTCACGTTCCACCGAAAGGAAATATGTTCATAATGTTAGTTAACATCCTAGAAAAATGTTTTCCTTTGTCGTGAAGGGCACACCAGTCTGCAGTGTAACCAGAGAAAAAAAATGTCACTGTTAGAAAGAGCTCCTGTGTCTGCTGAAATGGATTTTAGTTTTCTCTCTTCTTGAAACCAAGAACTGTATCCTAGATTTTGCTATGATCTCTCAATACAGTCACGCAAGACTACAGACTGACATTAAAACTCTGACAAGGATAACTTCTCTCTTATAAAAATTAACCTAGTCATTTCCAAAATGAAAATCCAGACAAAGAGGCAATGCCAGGCTGTGGTGTTGCCCATCTCCCTCTTTCTCTTGCTTGGTTCTAAGTTAAGCTTTAAGGACAATGTATTTACACTGCTATGGGGAGATAATGAAAGAGCAAGGAAACACCCCCAAGATACAGCTCCCAGAAAGTCATTAGCAGGGGAATACTAGGAAGGTTTGCTCTGTTAGGTAAGAACATTGTTCTTTCACCCACCTTTGATAGCTGGGATTTTTAAGATATCTTGCTGTCTAAAAGGAAGATTCAGGCATGTGCAAAATATTGACCTACCTCCACAGCTGAAGGATGACTAGAAGCAAACAGGGACTCTGCATTTATAGGAAATAATGCAGACAGGCAGCATTCCCTTTGTCCTGGCAAAACAGACTTCTGCACACCATAAAAAGGATGGAAAAACAGTTTCATGCACATAAGCTCAGCACAATAATTGCTTTCAACAGCAATACATACAGTCCTAATTTCACAAGAAATTTCATGTAACTCTGCAAAAACAGAGATAAACAGAGTCACCAAAGTGTTATTCTGTTCCATATATCATTCCATACTTCCTTGATATGGAACATTGACATTTTATAGCCACTTAGAGTTGTATTTAGAGTATACATGAGCACATCTTTAGCTGAATTTAGGCACCTGCAGTTTGCACCAACGCTTAAGAGAATAATTCAGATTACTTACTATCAAAGGCCTTCCAGCTCTTGCCTCTACATGTAATTTTACGGCATAAGGATCATGCTGGAAAGTCTAAGACTAATACTTCCCTTTTTTTTCTCTTAAAACCCCCAGCAGGTTGATGGGTGCAGCGAGAAAACACACTCCAAAACACAGGTGAAGAAAGTCAGGGAGAGAATTAGTAGACCCAAATGCTCAAACTAGGCATCAGCTGAAGAAGCATCTTCCTCATTAACTGCTTTTCATCCTGGAAGTCTTTTCTGATTCCCACAGCCTTTGAAGCAAGTTAACAGCATTACAGTCAAGGTTTTGCAGGACCCCAAGTCTCATATTTCAGCTGTGTAGTTCATGTTCCAAGTATAATCAAATTTTGGACTTTAGACTCTCTTCTCAGTCCTTGTTGGTTTTGAATGCACAGCATATTAGAGTTTATTTTCCCACTAACTAGCAGAATATAAAGAGTAGAACGATTTGTTAAGCTCCAAACTTAAAACTGTAAAGTTTCTGAAGGCTACCATGATATTATCATATTGTGAGAACAATTTACCTAAAAACATTATACCCATAGATGAAAATTATAATCACTATTAGAAAAATACAAACTTTTCCCCTGTAAATGGGCATATGCACTTTATCTCGACTGAAAGCAACAAGCAAAGAATACCAGCTGTGGAAAGCACTATTTGATATTTAGGAGAAAATAGCCACCATTAAATTAGGTCAAAGTCCAAAGTGAGAAATTTTTTAAATGCTTTCCCACAGTACATCAATTGGATCAGATCTTCAGTTTCATTCATAGAGCACGCAATTAGGGATTTTGGTGCTTGACTCTGCACCATGTGAATTGCTACATTGTGTTCCAGAAGGTCTCAGTAAGCGCATCTTCTGCCTGGTGAAATGGAAAAAAGGGAAGGACCAGAGTTTAATTTGCTGAAACCGTTTATGATTCTGGATCACTTGTCTACTCTGTGCTTATTGCAGCAAAGTTTATGGCAGTTGTTTTTCCCAGGTGTGCAATGTGCATATGTTGAGAGCTAACTGATGGAGGGCATGGATCCACTTAACATGCAGCAGGCTTCTGATAGTGCTCAAGCATGGGCTTCAACTTTTGCTCAGCCAGGAAGAAAACCACTCTGAGGATACCAGCACTGCACTCAAGTGCATATCAAAAGA
The DNA here is from genome assembly GCF_037157495.1 of Lathamus discolor. Taxonomy (NCBI): domain Eukaryota; kingdom Metazoa; phylum Chordata; class Aves; order Psittaciformes; family Psittacidae; genus Lathamus; species Lathamus discolor. The sequence goes on from NC_088886.1 coordinate 140,378,037, forward strand.
CTTCAAATGTAAACACAAGACAGATTCCCACTAAAAAGCAACCTCTTCAGTACACTAGAGCAATGTATATGGATCCAGTGTGAGATGGATTCTAAAATATGACCCTTTTTAGTTTCTTAACTTGGAATGTGGCTAGCCTAGTTTATACTGTCTGCACGCTTTTCAGAAAACTATCTCAATTGGTCCAGTTGGCTGAAAATCCAGCACAATTCCTCTCTCTATCCCCTGAAAGAGCAGTGAGGTAAACTGAAGAAACCCATGAGCTGAAAATAGATCGATGCATATGCTCATTTTTCTCAGATTTTTCCTAAAGCCCACTTTGCAGGCAGAGGTTTCCTTCGTTGTTCCTAAGAAGAACAATTTGCTATGGCACAGCAAGCAGCAGTGTTTAGGCCAGGACAGATTGTTGGCCAGTGAGTAGGTGTGGGAATGCTGAAAACATGTTTTTACCCGTATGGCCAACAGATGGAATAAGAGGAACTTTTTCTAAAGAAACACAAGTCACTTATGCTGTGGCTGCTTGGAACAACAACAACAGATGATACCAGTCACTTCTCACCAGGGCCTTCATGCCCTCACAGCTTCTTCCAGATTACACTTCCATCCTCCACTCCCTCTGCACTCATAACAAGCTATAGATGTCCACACACACACAAAAATTAAGAAGAAAGAAAAAAGAGAAAGAAAAAGAAAAACTAAAAAGAGGGATGTTGTATCCTTGAAATTACGATCAGGAGTGCTTAGCAATGAGGTTATTTATACGCAGATCTGAACAGTTATCTGCAAATGAAAACATTGATTTCTCTAAGTTTTCACCAGGAAACATGCCTGGATTTTCAGGAAGCATTTATGTAAATGGGGAATTTGGATGAATCAAGAAACACATCGCAAAGATTTGAAAAGTTTCATGTTTGGACTAAGTGTGGTCAAACCAAAACAGATCCCCCTCCTAACTAAATGCTGATATCGATACTTTAGTAAATATTCACTAGAGCCTACTGCTTTAGAGTTACTAGTAAAAATAACTGAAGGGGGAACTTATCACATGAAGTAACAAATAGTGCAAAACTCATGACAATGCATTCCAAATGCATAATTCACTGAATGATGAGTGTGCCTATTCAGGCGCATGTGCACATTCAAAGCGTGCTTATTTCAAACAAACCTGATCTGAAGTGAAGATTGGCACCAGCAGAAATGGTAGGTCTGGAGCAGAAGTTCAAATCTCAACTTTGGCTTTTTAATTTTTTTACCTGGATTTCAGTTCTGGATGAGACCCCATGACAGATGTGTGCTTATTTCCCCCTCTGATGCTTTCCTAGCCGTTCCCTAAGAGAAGCTATCAAAGATAATGTCTTTTAAATTGTCAGGAATTTGACGTGGTCCTGGAAGGCTTAATCTTCCTCCTTCACTCATAAAGAAAAAGGGCAAATCACAGACCAGAATACCATTAGGGATGACTTTTTTCCACTAACCAACCTCCTAAGTTAAAATTAGTTTAATGAATTTTATCCTCTTCACATGTACTGTCAGATCCCCCCATCATTCCTCCCTTATCAGAATACATTTTCCCTTTGCACCAAAACCAGCACAAATGCAATCCACAGCAGCTTAAAGCAGATAAGTTATCAGAAATGTCTGCAGAACCACACAGAAGCCTGTATACCAAATTTTCTTTTGCATATTTATTTCTACTGAAGTGTTTACAAAGCTCATACATTATATGTTAAAGCATACAAAAAGACCTCTTTAAGTGTAGCTTTTTCTTTATCCATGCAAACCAGAAAAAGGTAAAAATATCATTATACTTGGCACCATCAAGTGATTTAAGGCACAATATTGACTGTGGCAAAACTGAGAACTCACCACCTTGGAGAGTTCAAAATGATCAGGAAGTATTCTCATATACAACATGCATAGCACAAGAGCATCTTTGCTGGTTCAGAGCAAAGGTTCATCTTACAAAGTGGTGTTTTTCTAGAAACACCACGGACTCTGTAACAGAGTTGTAAAGCCAGTATTCTGCTTTTATAACTCCCAGCTTTTAAGGATTTGCAGATCGTGTGAGGAACATGATGTCTTTGCATTTAGCAGCCATTTTACAACATTTCTATTACGTTTTTATGGTATCTTAGAGACACTGGATGATGCTCCAAACATATAAGAAGCTCAGCTTAAGTCCTTGATGAGAGTCATTTGGGATATAGAAACAAATTCCTTTTCAGAATAAACTTCTGATTTTGTGGTTTGTAACACCTTTAGGAGAGGGAAAAATCCATGTTTGCTCTGCACAACCTGACATCAAGGAGACCAGCGCTAGATTCAAGCATTTTTGAACTATTGCAGTACAAATACTAAACCGTTGTCCCTTGAGAAGTTGACTTCAACTCACAAGATCCTACAGTAAGGAAATGCTGTCATTCAGATTTAGGAAACAGAATTTGTGTAGGTCATGTGTAAATGGAGAGGTACAAGGAAGCACTCTCAGCTTGTGCTTCCAAAGGGCACCTTCTGGTCACTTTTGCCTTAGTTTTATGAAGAGCAAGGAAAAAGCTTATCAGATTGACAAAGACTTGTTGATTTTTATCCCTGAGCTCCATGGGTCTCTTTCTCTCTTTCACCAGCCCCATCAAAAACTAATTTTCTGATTTTGCCAATGTAATTCTAAAATCCAAAGCTTTCACTTGAAATTCCTTTCCTCCACACACCCGGCCAAACATTCCCACTTGCAGGTTATTTAAATAATGTAATTCAATCACATTTTCTCAGGCATTTTTGGTGATTCTATCAGAAATGTGTAAGTCCCCATGGAGCCTTTTCTTATCTTTAGCAGTCAGATATAAGCCTGACTTTTCATACACTTTTTAGTGTGGTTGAACCTTGGAAATCCGGACTAATCTGTGATTGCTCAGCACTGCTTTCCCTTCAACTGCAATTATGTATTTCCTCAGTTTTAGTCATCAAACCTGGACACTGCTGTCCTCATTCCCAAGCCTTCTAGCAATAACACTGTCTTCTTTGATTTATGCTACATTTCTCTTAAAGACTACTTTGAATACTTACCGTGTCCTGAAATGTACCAGAACAGAGTGGCTTTTTATATTTTTTGCTTTATTTTTTACCTTCGATTAAACTCCCAAGTCTCTCCCTTTGTCAGCACGCAGCTTTCAACACCTTCACTTCTGAAAGATATCTTTTCTTTTTTCCTTCACATTGCTGCATCTTTTTATTCTGCTGTAATCTGTATTCAGCTGCTTAAAATCTTGCAGCCACTTGAGTTAATAGAGAATCCATTTTCTTATACGTCTGTTGCAACATTTCAATTATCCATTCCTATGCAGGTAGGTGGGGGGTTTTTGTTTTGTTATGGGATGGTTTTTGGCGTCTTCTCAGGCTTGAGAATTTACCTTTTGGCTGCTGATATACAAGTCATTTTACTCAGTTAATAAAGGCTCAGGGAGTTCTGCACTGACCTCCACAGTGCTTCATGTTTTCTTTGGGTTCAACATGTTCCCTTTCTCCATGAAGTCACACCATCCCTAAACAGTTTCAAAGAAGCTGTTCAACCAGAGAAGGAAAAGAAAGAGAAAATAAAAATGAGAAAATGAATAGCTCAGCACAGTTACTTACTAGATCACTCCTCCCCTGGTTCTTCCACCAGAAATAGGTTAGATCAGTACCAGACTTACATTGCCTTCCTTTATGTTATTGCAGCAACTCCCAGTGAGCTGTTTAAGGAATGACAGAATCTACTCATGTTTTTGCAAGCCAGAATATTGCATCCTTGGTTCCCACCTCCAGCCAGCACATAGCGATTGGGATGCTCACTTCTAGCTCACCCCAATTATGAGACAAAACAGGTTTGCTGTAACTGAACTCGAACTCTCACTTTGCAGTTGGGCTGTGCCAAGAGCATCAGTGTGGACAATTACTGTGTCTCAACTCACATCCGCAGATGCAGCAAATTGCTAACTAGCAATTGTGGGAAAAAAAGATCTAGATTAGAGTGCACTATCAGTCTGGCATTGCTTGTTATAACGGTTTTGTATAAAGGAAACAGTCTTAAAGAAAACAATCTTTAATGTGCAAACCTATTAAATGGACAATCTTACAGAAGTCTTACCAAAGAATAATATGGCAGGAACCAGTGTCATATTTCAGGAGAAAACTATCCAATGCATACATTTAATTGAGAGTATCTGTGCAGCATGGTTCTCTGCACTCAGAAAACAGTGAAAGCTTTTGGTTACAGGTACAATACACAGCAGAAAAGTTTGCCTGTAACTTGGTGGCATTTGTCTAAGTGCAACTGCAATTGTTTTTCCTGACAAAAGTATAACCACACTGAGTTTGCTCCATTGCTCGAAAGTGATGTATAAACAGAACACCACAAGTCTGTGTTGTATTGGGATAGCACTGCAATATGCTGAAATACAGCAGTGTATTTCATATGCTCAGATGTTAGAAGCAGACAAGAAAAAGTGGTAGCTCACCTTCTGTATTAGTATGACTCCAGTTCAAACACAGCCAAACCTTTATGGGTCCCTTTGTATATTTATAATATAGACGATAATAACAAAAATACGAAAATATAAAAAGTTATAGTGTAAACTAGAATTGTTATACCAAGAAAGGTGGAGAAAAAAGGATTGTACTTACAAAAGCTCAGTTATTCCTTCCTTCCTAGATGTTCTTTTCTTTTTGAACAGGTGTAGCTGAAAGCTAGCTAAGCATTTGCTTTGTCATCCAATAAAAGTTACTTTCTTGGTAGCAAAAAGATAAATGATAGCCTTAATTTCCAAAAATGCTGATCCTTTAATCCTAAGTTTCCACTTGGACTGTGGCCTATTATTTCTTTTATGTGTTCTTCCTCCCCAGAATCACAACTCCAGGCAGTCAGGCTGGAAACGGAAATGCTCCAGTGATGTGTTGTCGCTGTGACATGCATTGGTACCATCGGCTGTAGAAACTGGTGTTCCTTTACTGAAACACACTGATGATTCAGCTCTCTCTGGAAGACCTCTTTTCTTTTGACACAACAAATGTTTTCTCTCTGTTAAACATTGCACTTATGTAAAGGTGCTCAGTCCTCCTCATCCTCATTTAAGGCCTTTACGTACCTGCCTATGATTTGGTAGAGAAGGGGGAAAGAAGAGATGAAAGCTTTTGATTTTCCAGAATAATAGGATTTTCTTAACCCTTTGCCTCACCTACACATCACATGATCAAGAAACAGATGCTAAGTAAAGGAATTAAATGTTTAAAACAGATATGTAGGAAGTGTTAGATAAGCATTTCAATTAATCCTGACAAGACATTAAAACAGTTGTCAGCATAGCAATACCTATTTATAAATTTAGAGAAGTATTTGCATTTTCAGTGATCTGGATTTAACTCTTGGCCTGGCCAAACAAAACACCATCTAGTAAAGATGTATCCCAGGTGGGGATACAATGGCAAAGACACTTTATTGGTGCCAGCACTTGCCTCTCTGACTCTTCTTAATAGTGGTTTTCTGTCCAGCCAAGGCAGAAGGTAGAAGGATGGGCTCAATTCACTCTGCAGTTTTCCTCAACATGTTGACAGTCATTTTCCTCAATTCCTGAAGATTAGGATGACTGAATGTTTTCCATGCAGGCCAAATATCCTTAAGAAACTCACTAGACCACATATTTCAAGGGTTGATATGCTGCTTAGTCTCTTGGTAAATGCATTTCATAGCTCTGGAGGAATGTCTCTTTTTTACGGCTGGTATCTGAAGCAAAACTATATATTTGATGACTCCATATATCTAAAGGGATACGTACCAAGGTCAGTGCCATCTCCCTCAGCTCCAACTCAGGTAAGCGATTTTCTCAACAGAGCTGCATGTTTGCCCAGATGCTTCTGATTGTACACAGCTACTCTCTCTTTTATTTTTTATTAGTTGGACATTAGTGCAGTCTGAAGGCAGGCTTGCCATTCATCCCATACAGGTAAGAACACAGCTGTGATGGCAAATACCATCTCTACAAGTTTACAGCTTGCTTCTTTCCTTGAGTTGAACTTCACCTGGAACCAGTTTTCCCAAAGGAAAACTGTTGGTTTGGTTCTCTTTTTTTCTCCCAAAAGTTCCATGCTTATGTATCAGCAGCTATCAAAATTCACCTTTCTGTGCTGGTTTCTGTCTTAGCAGCAGACAGGCCAGAACTCAGAACCTCACCTCACTTGCCACAGGCAGGTAAGACCCTTATTCTAACTTATTCCCTACTTCTGATCAAGCAAGCTATCCAGAGAGGTAATGCATACCCTTAGAAATTTTAGGTATTGCACTCCACTATTGTACCAAGAATCCCCAAAAAAACCACTGCAAATTCAAGTCATACATAAATTTAAGTGCTGAGCAATCCTCTGAAAGTAAATGCCTGAACTCCCTACCTGATAAAAGGAAAGAAACACTTTCAATGCCTCTTGAAGGAAGTCTTGTCTACCAAAACCTACTACTTCCCACTGGACTTACCTTTTGTGTGATGTATGATTTACATTGCCTCCTCCTGAGATTCAAAGAGACAAACATGCAGAAAAATAACCCTGTCATACAAAGCACTTGTATTTTCAAAAACAGCAACAATCAACAACATCCCGCACCCCAGGCTGATCAAATTTATCCATTTGGCTACTGGTGGCATTCAGCTCGAGCTAAACAGCACAGCTTCAGAATTGCACTGATGTACCATTTCCTGTGCAAAGCAGATGAGTGCCTCAGGAACTGCTGTAGAAAGATGCTACACACATCCCTTAATTCCACTTAATGTGCTGTAGCTGGTCTGTTGTACTCTTGCACAGATTAGCGAAGAATGAAGTGGTGTTACAGTTTTTTTCCTGGAGAATCAATGAGGCAAACGTGGCAATGGTGTCCCTGACGGAGTAAGAACACTTGCAATGTCAATGATGAAATATTCAAGTTCCTGTGGAAGGCACTTCAAAAACAATCTTTTATTTACTCATTCTTACCCAGATTTCCCTCTGACTTCACAGACTGAAATTTGAGTCGAAGTGATATCCTAAAACAGTACTCATTTGATATTTATTCTGTCCAAATTTGGTCCCAAAACAGCAAGGCTTCTCTTTGTTTGCTTTAGGGTGACTGGTAAATAAGGTGAAAAGAAGCTCATGTACATACATATTACACCTATATACATTTTGGTTTAAGTAAATACATGTGTGTATGTTTGCAGAGTAAAAAATATGAATCTTAATTTATATTTGTCTCTAAGGAAGGAGTCCCATCCAGGCTTTTACTCAGCATGCATTTATGAATTAAAAAAAGAACAAATTAATTATATTTAGAAAGATTTTTATCCTTTTCCTGCTCAAGTCTTCCTTTTTACGCTATGTATCCTGAATTATTTGTTGCATCTACATCAAGGAAATACTTTTTAAATTAGCTAAGGAAACTGTCACATTCACAATGAAGCCCATGCTTTTCTCCAGTTCATAAGAACTGTATCAGAAGTTGATTTTATTACCTCTACAAGAAATAGTTTTATTGATAGTGTGATTAACGGTACAGATGAATTTTTATGCTAATAAAATTGGGATAAACCTGGTAATCAAGAATTGAAGAGAAGGATAACAAAAACAGGCTTTTTCTAATAAGGTCAGCAATACAGCAGGGCAAAGGAACTTTAAAGAGAGTAAACTGGCTATGAATCTCAGGAAGAATGCTGAAGGAAGCAACCATCTATCCCCTGTAGGGTAGCTTTGAAACTACTGCTTGAAATCCAGGATCATCAAGCTTGAGAGGGTTTGTCATAAACACTGAGTTTAATTGAAGGCGAGAAGGAAAAGTTTTAATGGCCTTCATGCAATGTCTGATGGTATCAGATGCATATGTTGAATTAGCCATTTTTTAATATAAAAGTTCTTAAATTATTAACTTTTTCTAAAGTGATATTTGATGGGAAAAGTAATATCCGTATGAAGTATTAAGTGTTTCTTATGAAAGAGCTGTATAAATCTGACACAGCATAATAATTATGCTGTCAAATATACAAGATTCCATTTTCCCTGAGCTATCTAGACCACCAAGTTTCAGAGACTACCATCAGGATGGTAAGATTTATTTTGTCTCCAAAGGTTCAGAAGACACTTTTACTGAAAACACACACATCTAACAGTTAATTCTTTTTTTTTTCCCCTCCTCATTTTGTCCCCGTACTGCTGCTGTTAGTTAGGTTTTGAATGGCAGCTTTATCTGATCACAGGCAGGGAAATGTTAACTTTCTTGTTCTCTTTCATTCTTGCTCTCTCATTTATTGCCCAAGAGAAAGGATGTTTGTAGTTTGCAGAAGACATACTAGATCTTCACAGTATGCACCCACTTGCAACATGCAAATCCCAGCTACATCTCTGGATCCCTTTCCAAGCACCCTGCAACCAACAAGATTCCTTTATTTTAAATAAGAAGCATATTGTTTTCTGCAATAACATGTCCAGGTGATAATGGAATTTTACCTTTATGCTATAACTTAGCTGAGTCACTCTCAAGCTTATTTAAGGAGTGGATGGGCAACTAATATACCAAGTTATCTGTCTACCTTTATCCCACAGAAGAGTTAATGCATCCATCCCCAAAACTCCAAATTAGACACAGACAGATGCACTTTTGTCAAGGACTGCCTAACTGCATTGCTAGATGAGTTACAGTAGCTATGGGAACTATAATTTTAAATTGTCTTGGATTTCTGCATGTTAATTTTCAGCCAGAACACTGCATTACAGGAAGTTTTTGCATTAACTATTTTAAGAAGTTGTGCAAATCATTAATTCTTTCATTTCTGTCATTTATATTGAAATGTAAATCCTTCTCCTACAAGATTTATCTAGAAGACTTTAATTTGTAAATGTCTTCAACACAGCCATCAAGGAAACGAAAGGGACATGTACTTAACTACTGAAATAAGAATTCATTCTGAGATGAACCTGCAGCATCAGTTTTAATCCAGCAGAGCTGAACTTTACTACCTATCTTTGGTTTGCTTCTGAACATTATCAGGCTAGTATTGTTAATATCTCCATAAAATTAGAAGGATGTGGAAAGCTCCAATCAAAATTTTTCTTCTAGTAGATATCTGGGGTTATAAAAGCATAAGGTAATACTGTAAATGTGAAAAGATCTCAATGAATAAATGGCAGAAAGTCAATGCCTTCAGAAACTGCCCTCCAAGTGCCAACTCTCCCTAAAGACAGTTCAATTTCAATAGCTAGAGTTACCTCAGATCCTCCCCAGTTAATAAGCATTTCTGAGACTACAAGAGCTAACTAGTCATGAAAGACCTACCTTATCAGCTGCTTCTTCATCCTCTATTTATCTTAATTGCAACTGGATTCTCATTGTACACAATGTTTAAAATACGCAGCTCTCACTAGTATCACAAAATTATACATACATCAAATAAGAAGACACCAATCACATTTTAATTTCATGTTCAGGTAAATTTAATGCCATCTCCCTAAGATGACAGTTTGCAGGGCTAAAAAGAGTCTGAATTAATCTACTTCCTGCAGAGCGAAACCACTTAAGTATGTACATGTCATGTCAGCATTTACAAAAACCTGTCAAATTGACAGTTCCACTAATAACTTGACAAAACAATTTATGTTTCTGGAATCTAATGGTATGATTTTTGGTCTCTCAGATCTTGAAATTATACTTATTTAGATGAAAACCAGCAAGATAAAACTCTCCAAACTTGCCTTCAGACTTATTTAACAAAAGCTTCCATCATGCTACAGTTTCTTAATAACAATAATGTATAACTCTTCTTTCATAGCAATTCACATTGCAATTACCATTGCGCAGTCAACAGTTGCTATTAATAACAATAAATGGTGATTTTTTTTTCTTCTGTGCGACAAATGCAGGATCATTAGGAAAACATAGTAGGACGCCCTTTATTGCTAAGTTCTATGTAACTTTTTATATGAAATTTGCAGTAGAGAACATTTTAAGGTAGTCAAATATAAGAGAAGACTATGTCCATAGCAGTGGTCAATTGCTAGAATGCCGTACCTGAGGCTATATCTACAGTAACTTGTTAAAACAAATTTAAGCTCCTGATCAACTTAGAGAGTTTTGATTTACATCACTACATAGCCTTGAAGCATGTGAATTAGACTTCTTTAGCACAAAACCAAGCTGCTCCATTTGCTTTTGGATTACAAGACACCATTGGAATTGAATCAAAGTAAAACTTCCTGAAATGCCTGCAAGATCTCCATACCTTTTCAGCACCATTTTCCTCCACATATCCACCCTACTTGCAGCACTGGCATTTGAACAGTTTATCCAACATGTTTTCTTGAAAATTATACCACTGAAAAAGGATGCATCCTCAGCAACAAGCAGACCAAAAGTGCTATTAAAACAACTACATTCCCATTTTGTCATAGGTGTTTGTGTGTGTGTCTGTGTGCGTGGGTGATTCACAATTGGGTTCAGTTCTAAACCAGAGCAGGATAACAACACATCAACATTATTCTTTAAGTGGATAAAAGTTACAGAAGAAAAGTTTTCTCCTGAAAGAAATAAAATTAAAAGGTTTTATTTCAAAAGCAAAAATAAAAAAGAGGTAAATAGCTGAAACTTTTAACACCACATGAAAAACTTTTTGACCACGTTAGTAATAAATAGGTGAAGACAGATTGGGACAAGATTTGTGCAAGGCAAAATGTATCAAAAAAAATAAAGTCAAAGCAAGATTTTGTGTCACAACAAAACACAGTTATGTTTCCACAAGAGATTTCAGCCACCTTAAGTCACTGAAAAACCCCACCCTGTTTAGTTTGTCTGGCATCTTCTGAATGGCATTTTCAAATGGATGTTTCACCAGCAATGCGATATTTGTGTTGTGTGCAATCATCCTACCAAGGAGCAGAGAGAATAGGTTGTTACTTACAAGGTCAATCACAAAATAGCAGCAGGGAGATTTTTTGGAAATATCCCATAGACAGCTCATTTCTTTCTGAGATGCTTAGGAAAAATGTGTGCCTCTCCATCCGGAAGATGAGTTCATGAGTGACTCATAAGCTAAAATGTGTTAGGTTTGTTATAGGTGTTAGTCTGGACAAAAAAATTGGAATTATGTTGGCTGATGAAAATTTACTCTTGAGGCATTGCCAGAGCAGCCTTCATCCTACAGGCTTTTGAAAGGCCAACAGTGTCATAACTGAAAGGTTTTGTTGAGTCTGACAACCAGTGTGAGAAAATCAAACGGGGCAGGTCCTCAGCATTCAGAGCTGTACCTCCATCCTGCTTCTCCACTGGGGGATACCTCAACCTGCATTTGGATGAATGATGTGAGTGAAATAATAGCAGTACAGCAGGAGTGCTCCCTGCCCTAGCAGGCTTCCCTCTGCTTGTCTGCCACAGGCGGCAGACAATGTTTCTTATAGATGGTCTTACACTTAATGGAGGAAACATGGATTTGGCTGCCAGCACAGGAAAAGAGATCGAAAGTTAAATAGCTGCTGAGAGTTGGTGGAAAACTTGTGCAACATTAATTTTAAGGACACTTCTGCTGAAATACTGTATCCTAAAGAAATATTGTATCCTGAGCTATGCCTCCTTTTAATTATTATTCTTAATGACAATAGAAAGAAGAAAAGAGCATTGTGGCTCAGAAGTTCGCTTGCCCCTGCTGCTTGCTTTCCTACCTGAAATCAATCATTTTTTTTTATTTCAATTATCTTTCTATGAACTAACTGTGACAATACCAGAGGAAAAGAATAGTCGTTTCGTTAAAATCTGATGCTGAAATTAGAGTATCTCAGTTTCGCTTCTGATATTATCGTATATCCTTGAGGTCAGTTGTAACTGATGAGGAGATTATTTCTTCCTTCCTCTTCACTGTAATTTTGTCCAAAAAATGAACATTTTCATTCCAACCCAGAACTTTCTTTAGCAATGCTCAGCTTGCCATCCAGAACCTCTCTGTGCTTTACCCCTCCTCCAGGAGGTGATAGATACACATAATAGCAATGCTCAATGAAGTCCCACTGCTATGAAGGCTGGAAATAAAGTGGAGAGTCAGACCCAGTATTTCAATTATTTACTAAAATGCTGCAAAGAGTCTAGAGATGTGACAGCAAATGGCAGATCTGGCTGAGAAATACATGAACTGAGAAGCCACAAAATTCCCTTTCTTTTGCAAATGCACTGTGTAATAATTACTAAACATATTGAGCCCTCCCATACATAAGCAGAGCTATCTCTAATGGGAATGTTTTCAAAGTTCTCTGTGAGGCTAAAGTACATCTTTATGTCTAGGAGGATAATAGGACAAACTTCTTTTCCATTGTAGATAAAGAAGATGTGTTTTAAACTTGCCCAAGGGAAATTTCCAGCTGGCCAATTACTGCTAGCAAAGATCTTCTCTATAAAATGGTATTCCTCTAGGGTCAGCTGGCTACTAAATGTGTTTTCTAAAGACTAAAAGTATGTAATTACTGAAAAGGACTTCTGGACCTTGCTGGTGGTTAGTGTTTCTAAAATAGATGGGGTTTTGGGTAGCATATAAACAGAAACAGATGGGCTGGCTCCCAACATCTAATTATCAGAAGTGCCTGTTGTCTTTCCACTTGGAAAAAAAATAAAGAATAGTAATAACAACAACAAAAAAAACAACAAAACCACCAACAAAATGCAAATAAAAATTTAAAAAACCCAAACAGAAAAACCCCAAGAAAACAAATCAAAACAAAACAACAAACAAACACAAAACCCAACTAAACAAGTAATCAAATACAAAGAAACAAAGCTTTAAATATATTTATGAAGCGATACTGGTTGAGGTATGGCAGCAGCCCCCATTGCGTGAGCAGAGAACAGATGGAGGAAAGGGGCATATTTATAACCACTCTTGTTATGAGCAGCCATATAAAAAGCACGTTTTTAAATATTCTCACACTATTGTCTTGAATAACTTCAATTTCTTTAGTTACATTTCTCACTGATAAGACCCAGCTAGAGGGTATTTCATGAGGTCTGCCGAGGGAGTGGATGTGCTCAGAATGCAACTAATTATTCATATAAATACCTGTATATTTGGGTCATTTTAATATTTCTTTCAGAGCATTTTTGAGCAAAGCAGGAAATTTTTATGCAGACTAGTTCAAGGGCTGCCCTCTGGTAAACCAGAACTGAATTTTTCCTTCTTCTGTCTGGAAATTGAAGGGCAACAAATTAAAGGACCAAGTCCCTTTTGCCTGTCATAGCAGACTTTATGCCTCCTGGGATTTGATTCCTTACAAAAATTACAGAATTGAGCACTACAGTTATCTTGTGAACCAAAAAGGGAAAAGGCACCAAAAATTTGTAACTCCACTAACAGTTTAACACTGAGGTGACAGACTTCTTCCATATGCTGCTTTCTGTAGGCATAGAGAAGAGAGAGAATAGCTAAAAATGTCCCTTTAACCCATGTAAACCTTTCATATTCACAGAACAAGCTGTGGGATGTCTCTTGATGTTCATTCCTGACTTCAGCAAAAATTCTGTATGCATACAAAACCATGGCTAGACCAACTGCTTGGAAGGTAGACGCAGATGGTTAAATGATGTCTAGATGTTCCTTAACTCTCATATACCACGTAAAACTTCCCTATCCCTCCCAGCATCACAGACAAAAAACCAGGCTTCCAAGATACTTAAAATCAAACCTACACATTGCAAAAAGTTCCACTCTCCTTTCAAGTAAAACTAGACCAGGAATCAGCATCTATGCTAAAAGATGAAACAGGTACGAAAAAAAAAACAACTGAAATAGAGAAAGAAAACTTAATGAAGAGGGAAATTATGTGTCATGGCACTGCCTTCAACCAGTGGCCAAGCAAGAGTATGGTGATGTTTTTAAAAATACATATTAGGAATAATTTCAGTTTGTTTTTTTTTCTTTTTTCTGTCTGAATTCCCTGTAAATAGCAGACTACATCAGCTTGCTCCTGCTGAGAATTTGTGATGGCAACACTGCTAAATGTCATTTGACTTGTTGCTTTGTCAACATCTCCATGTTCCTATTTATTACTCAACCCAAAAACTCATTCTAACCAAAAACTTAGTTTCTCCTTCATGTTCCAATGCTATTTTATTCCTGTCTTTTATTATTTATTTTTTCTCATGAGACTTATTGTTCTTTGTCAAATAAAAGTTTTAACTGTTGGGGGGAAAGGAGGAGAAAGATTCGTACTTTAGAGATCCTTCCACAGAGATTAAAAGATAAAGCATCCATTGGAAAAAAGCTTTATTAATATTGCATGTTTGAGAGACGACATGAATGACACAAAGTTTTTTAAAAGTTGGGGCAGTTTTCCCCATAAAGCCCTAGTTTTATTGCTTCTAATGGCAAGATTTCCAGCTGCATTCAAGACACAGGAGCAAACCCAAAGAACATAAAGAATGTGGTTTCTAAGGCCTGTGAGGTCACCAACATCAAATGCTTTGCCCTTTCAAATTCCTTTTGGGTCTCCCAGAAAGGCCAAACAACTTTCAGGATGAAAAACTTTTGATAAGCTTATGAAAGAAATTAAACTATATGGCTGCCTGCAATTCCAGGGGACAGCACCTCATGACCTAAAAGTCTCTTCTGGCCCTAGTTTTATACCTCCTTATGGAAATACGTATTTTACACATGTTTAGTGGGATTCAGAAGAATTTGCTTAGGAGGTCAAGATATGCCTCAGCCTATCAGAGATATCAGAGAGAACAGGCCAGGATGTATTATGGCTGGCAGCTAGATATGTGTTTTGAGATCCTTCTTAGCCAATTAAGGTGATTTCAAACACATGGTAGAACTCTAATGAGCCTTAGTCCTCTAGGCAGTGTGACACCACACAGGCTCAAATTATATCCAAGAAATTGAGTGTAGAATGTATGTAAGATCACAGGGGAAGTAAAATAGGTTTACATGATTATAAGCCAGCTCCACATATGAGCTAAGTTGTCTGGGCTCAAGGCAGTTTCACAATACAAGTCATGCGTGTTTGGAGGGGTAATGCAGTCCCAACAGCAAAAAAAATTAAAACAAACAAGGGAAAAAAGGAAAGAAATCCCCCCAAAATTGTGCGTTACCTTATCCTACTACCTGAGGGTATAAAGTCACTTACTGAGGGGTTTCATCAATACCTACTATAAACACAGATGTGAAGAGCAAAAGTATCAATGCAGACAGTGTCCAAACTACTATATACCACCTTGGCTTGTACAGACAAGACAATGTTCAAAGATGCTCTTCCTGTGTCTGTGCCAGCTGTATTCTGTTGGTTCTCTGATTGATAGAATTGCACTGGGGAGTAGATACAGTAAAAGAACCAAAGAAAGGAAAAGTCTTCCACTTCAAGGTCTGTTTGAGCAGTTCCCTCTTCCAGTTGGATGAAGCCGGGAGGAATTTATTTGCTAGACATTCATTTTCTCCACCTCATGACCATCCAGACAGAGCTTAGCATTAATACACACTTTGGTAAATCCAGCCTTCCCATTGAAGAAATATCTAGATATCACAAAATAAACCAAGGATGGATAATCATCTCTTCTGACAAATTCAAGTGCTCCTGAGTGGTACTTGAGCACCACTTGGAGTCATTGTCTACAGCCTGGACAAATCTTAGCACCTGTTGCCTCAGTGAAGGAAAAAGACACAGAAACAGCTGGGAACGGTGCCATCCGTTGGCTGCTACATTGTTCAGTAGCTAAAAATTTGGCCCAAAACCTTTGTTTGACAGAAATTATTCCCCTGCTCTCTTCCAGTTCCTTTCCTTTCTCATTTCTTTACCCAAGATGAAGCTGCAATAGGTGTTATTTGTGAAATTACAGGTTCACTAGGATGGGGAAGCCAACCCTAATAACTATCCTTTAAGAGCAGACATGCTGATTGTATATACTGTTAAGAAATAAAGGAAGCTATTAGCACATGGGAGTAATTTCTGGGGCTGTAAATGGGTGAAGACACTTGGGGAAAATTGAGTTTAATATGTCAAAGGAGTTATTTACAACTTTTTCCCTGTTCATGCCAATTGGGCAGTACTTACTACATTAATTGCTGAACACAAAGTACTGCCATCAAAAATTCATTGATGCTATTGTTTCTTTTATCTCCTTTTCCCCGCCCTTTTCCTGGCATCCACTGCTCCTCCTCCACCACTGGCTTTCTTATTCCACCAAAGAGGTAGCTTATTTCACCACCTCTTTGGCACCGGTAGCTGGAGTACTGCTGAAGAAGCACACTGTATTCATGCCAGCTGGATGTGCCAAAGACAGCTCAACCTCCCAATCATACCTTGCTTGCAACACAGAGTTCAGGAATTCAGCTACAGACAGCATTAGCTGGACAAAGATACACCCACCCCAAACCCTCTTGTTATGCAAAGGAAAAGTGGGCTATTGACTCATGAGGGTATACAACAGATCAGATGTTTCAGGTATTTGAAATTCACCTTTGCGACCAATTCTACTTATTAAGCAGCACCATTCATCTGCCTCCCAGTCAACAAAAGATCCTCATAATCAGATATAGGACAGAAGAAGCTTCCATCACACTCCATAGGAATCAGTCTCCTCAGTTCATCTTCTGTACGAAAACAGCCATCTACTTTTGAGCTTGTCTTTGCCAAACTACCTTATTCCCACCTTTCAAAGCAATCATGTAAAACCAAATCATTTTCAAGTTGTTAGAGCTCTGGAAAACAGTGTGGTCTTAGCACAATACACTTTGAACAAAGTCTAAAGTGTGAGCAGGGCTAGAAACTCATTTTGTAGAACTAAAATTGGTCCCACAACATTTGACACCAGTTGAGGATTTAAGACAAACTCCGAATTCCACAGGCTTGTGATAATTTTATGAGAGCTGGCTCTATTAAAAGTATCAACCACATGAAGATGTAAGCAAGGACAAGAATAAAAGTAGTCAAAACCTTTGGGTTCTTCTCTGGAAAGTGACAGAGAAGAGATATTAAGGGATTGTATTAATAGGCAGGATGTAAGGGGAGTAACTCCCCTAGTCCGGGGTTCAGACAGGGAACTGAGATATTTGCTTGCTCAAATTTAGAGTTTTAGCTGCAAGCTCTGTGCAGAGGAGGTTATTCTCCTAGCATTCCCCACTAAAGGTTTACCCTAGGAATCAGCAACACATCTTTGATATCACCACAATTGGGATCCTGAGCTCTGCCTGCTGTGACATAGTGACAACTGAGAATTCCTTGCCTTTTAAAATGACTCAGCCTCAGCCAGCGAAAGTCAAACAAATAGAAAATGTGTGATGATCAGGTTTCTTGGGTGGATTACATATAAGCACATGTTTGTATTCATGTGTTTGCAAGCTCCAGGCAATTCGTGTTTAATCAAGTGCAGTACTGAGTTAATGAAAAAGGAGTAGTTATCTTCTACTAATGTAATAGACCATTTGAGGAAACAGAAGTGTTGTTGTTCCAGGAAGAAATGAGATCTTTGCTGCCAAAACAGATGAAAAGGCAAAACAAACCTAGTCTTACCAACCCATAGTCAATAGACACAAAACAGAGGAGAATTAAGTTCCCATCTTTGTGATGTGTGATTATATCCCTTTCCATTGGAGTGGAAACCCTTTATTTTCTATCTTGATCCTGCTCCCATCAGAAACAGCAGCAGTCTCTTTGCAAGAACTAGGACCAAAACCTTGGTTCTTGGGCTCTGATCTGGCAGACCAGTCCAGGTCCCTTACTTAGTTTTATTTTGTTTTAAACTTGGAAGTTTTAGCACCACTACCTGGTGCATGTGACCATAGCCGTGAAGAATAACTGCAAATGGAAGCTTCATTTTCTGAAAGAAGAAGATAACATCCACTTCTCCAAAGGGGAGACTCATCTAGAAAAACATCGCCACAAAGCTCTGTTTCTAGGTTAAGATGAATAATTGGGAGGATTGGGAAGAGGATGGAGAACAAGAAAAGCAAACAAATGAAAGAACAAAAATTTATATGGAAAATTATAGATATCAAGTGTGAGCATGTGTTTGCTGTGGGTAGTGTATTTATTTATTTACTTCAACTGTGTCAAGAAAATAGATCAGATCCTATAAGAGCTGGCAGTTCAAGAGCAAGATGTTCAAAGAGATAACACTAATGAGCTCATAGATAATTCTCACATTGGCAAGCAGTGAACTTCCCAAGTTGACAGGAGCACTGGCATTGCTATCCTAAGACTCAAAGAGCAGTAAGGAGGTTATTTAAGGAAGAACAGTGGTGCAGTCACAATGTTGAGCATCATCAAGTGTGGACAACATGCAGCAACTGTGGAAGTATTTCTCACAGGCAGTCTTACTTATGTCAGAAGCTATTAAGACTCAAAACTGTAACTGTGGGGGTTCCTCAGCCCTGTGCCTGATACCAAATGCTACTATGAAAACAATATTTTCAGAAGAGTTTTCTTTTCACTTCAGGACCACATAAGTGACCAGATTTTCAGTTATTTTCTTATTTTGGTGCACAGGAAGTGTCAAGGTCTTTCAAAGGTCAAAGAAAACGAAACCAAAAAATACCCTGAAAGACATGTCAAAAACTGCAGCCAAATCTATCAATATTCTGGAAGCTCAACTATCAACTTAAGCATAAATATAATGCCTAAAGATCTTTCATTGTCTAGCCTGAGGAGTTTCTTCCCCCAAGCTCCCTTTCCTCCAGGCTGGCATTCCTTAATTCTGCTTCTGTTTGAAATAAGAGAGCTCTTTGGATTTGTGACAGAATGACTTTAAAAGCAAATTAGACATCTTTGGAAAGCCGAGGGGATATTACTCTTTGAATGCAAGATGTTCCAAGATGCTACCTCTGATTTCCAGATCACTCTCACTGGCAAGTAAGCTTTGCATTTGACTGACACATAGTTAGCATTAAATAGGCCAAGGCACTGACAAAGTTGACAAATTTACAAGGCAAAGTAAAAAAAGATTTTTTTTTTTTTTTTGGCCAGGTATGGGGTTTTCATGCCAGTTCAATGCCTTACTTGATTTCAAACGAACAGAAATGTTTATACGCATGCGCATTTAGTTGAAAGACAGGCTATGAAGACTGCAGAAGTATCAGTAGTTGATTATAGAAATTTATTTATTCACAGCACAAATCCCACTAGGAAATGCAATCCATTTGCCAAAGAATCCTTTAAGCAGCTGTATCAAGCCACAGCCGCTCAAGAGAGAATATTTGCAACACTTAACTACTTCAATCTAATTTCCAAAATCTGCACTATCTAGAGTCTTTAAAGCTCAAAATCATGGATTTTGTATAATTGATCTTGGTGCTGCAGGATACCTAAGTAGAGGAGTTAATTTCTCTTTTGGCATCATGTCTGAAAAATAGATGCTGCTGTGTTGGTAATGAAAGGAGTGAAGCGATTCCTGCATTGGCTGGCACAAAACTGTCTCAGCATCACAGCCGTACCAAGCCTTAATAGATACAAGCAGGAAGAGTAGCTATAGACAGCAAAAAAGGTTATTTAATAAAAAAGGGGGTTCAAGCAGTAGGCTGGAAATTAATTTCTGCTATAACCTTTCTCCAAGAGCATAGTAAGATATTAGCCCTAAAAGCTAAGACAGTGCTGAATATTTGAAGCAGCTTTGGGGTATGACTGATAGTCTGCACTGCAGCAGCTTTACCTGCAGACGTTGTTCTAAATGCAAAGTCTAAATGGGCATCTCCAGCAAGGAGAGCAGAGAGACAGCCCACTTCACACTATTTTCACACTGTTGATCATCGTATATTCTCCTTTACACTGGACTTTCCTGTTTCTGTGGCCAAGAGGTTTCATCCACGCCTGATTTGTTCAGTACCATGTGCTTTAGCACTATAATTTTTCTTCATTTTCTTGGTATTACGGTGCTACAAATAACATTATGCAAATTAGATGTGGTCTGACATTTTAATTCCTGAAGTTTGAGTATCAGGCACTCTCATCTTGTGTAATTCTATCAATGGCCTAGATACCCTCTAAAATGGTGTATGGATTTCTTCTAGTTTTCTGATCAAAATAGGTTTTAGTATTGTTAACTTATTTTCATTCACAGAAATCCCTTTTTCTTTTCAGGTGGTGAAAAAATCAACTTGCAATAAAACAAAAAAAAAGTAAATTATAAGATCATTGACCTAAAAGCAGTGTGGCTGGAATTTGAGATATCTGTTGGTCTATTCCCCAATCATATTGGAAAATTAATATCTTTACACCTGTTCTGACATTCTTTCTAACCTCTTCTTTACAAACTCTAGTGAAGTTTCCATAATCTATATGTCTGACTCTTTTTAGATACTGGGATCACTTCCAAGGCCACCCATAAGACTGATTTCAGTTTTCCATCTTTTCTCAACATGTGCTGCCCATAAGCAAAAGAAGCATTGCAGCTGAGGGGTTTTTAATGCACAACACTCGTTTCTCTGTATTTAGGTAAAAGCTACCTGGGTTTTCTGCACCTTTGTGATATTCCTGGTTCTTGCTGTTCTGTAACCTCATAGAAGCCTTACAACAACTCCTACAGAAAGCCTGCTGAGCCAGGTAATCCTCGACTTCTATGTGATACCTTGCTTTTGCTCTTACTGAATCACAGATTTCTTTTCTTGCACACAGTTCCTGTAATTTATGAAGTTCATTTTGAATTCTTCTCAGTGTCTGTAGTATGTGCAGACTTTCTGGGTTTCATACCATCAGTAAGCTATACTGTCTACACCACAGAAGTTGCTAATAAAATAATTATTAATTTTAACTTGTCATTTATTAGTACAATAATAATTAGCATCAGTCCTGAAAGCAGCTCCCTGTGTACCCAATGTAAGACAACCATCTAAATTGATTCAAAACCACGAACTGGTACTCTGTGAGGACAATTTTCCAATAAGTAACTTGTTCATTTTATGTAAGTTTCATTTGGATATTTTTCCTGGCCTGCTTTGAATGTTATAGGGAGCCTGTCTGATTTCAGGGAATAAAGTTATTATTTTGAAGTTTTGATTATTTCATAAGATGGTGGTTCATATTTTCACCTAATTCAGATAGCCAGCATACATGTAGCACCCTTAATAGGTTTCAAAGATCAAAGATGCCTCCCTTCTTGCTCACAAGGAAAGGAGGTGATAGCGTAGTGAGATGGTGGGAAAGCCATCATGAATGTGTTAGGCTGATACAATAACCAGAGCAGATGTCTCTCTATCAGAAAAACACAGCTGCTTTGAAAATAAATGACAGACTTTTTACAGACTAAAAAGAGATTTACAGCATAAAAAGCTCACACCATTCAGTTGCAACCATAGAGACAGGAGGCTAATTAGAGCTAATCGAGAGCAGATTTGCCCTTTTGCAAAACAAGAAGTACTTACATTGCTTGAAAACTGACTGGTCTTTGGTACATAATCCATGTCATCCTGGGGCCTTGAGATCCTGCAGCTCCAGGTCCCTGGCTGCAGTTGCTGTAGCCAGAACTTCTGTGAATATAAGTGTTGTTATCTCCAAGCAAGCATCACTAATTTAATCATTAAGGATCTGGTCCTTTTTTTTTTTTTCCTAAAATTCATTGCTTTCCAACCCTCCCTCCTCCCAGTTCAATCTGGTGATTTGCTATAGCCATTTGGTGCTATATCACAGCCCTATGAAAGTATTTTATACGAAGATTTAGGTAATAACACAGCTAAGTATTCTTCACCAAGCAGGTCTACCCTTATTAATCCTCCCTTAGGACTTTGTCCTCTCTGTAATGCTCCACACATTTATCTCATACAAGCAAAATATAGCTGGCTAAAAAAATACACAGAAAGGAAAGGTCATATTTACGAAGCAGGAAATATTGCCTTCCCCCCCAAGAACAACAAAGCATCTAGTAAATCCTTAGTAATGAAGAAACAATAAATTTCTGCCAGTATATACTGGTCTTACGAGAGAGGAAAGTTAAATTACTGCCGTCTGGCTTGGTGATATGATCCCCAGACAGCTGGATGAAGCTTTTGCCTGGTTGCTCATTCTCATTCTTTAGCTTCAGTGGAAGATGAATCGGGAACAGATGGGAGGTCCAATTTCAAATCCATCATTCACCAATCCCTTTCCCGAACAAAAATCATTAGGTTGCCTTCAGGATTCATCAGCACTTGCCGGCTGGTCTGGAAGCCCAGTTATGTTGTTTAGGAATCACTTTGCAAGGAACTGCTTTTGTCCTCCTACCGTGCTCCATATACCCTGAGGAGCTGGAGTGAATCTGAATCAACCCTCTCTAAATATTTGTGCAAACACTGACACACACCTTCCCTTAGATGTTTGCCGAAAAATGGAAGAAAACCTAATCTGTATGCGGTCAAACCTTTTCATTGGCTTTGTGTGCCACAGAATGCTACAATAAATAGAGGAGCCGGCACTGCATATCTGGCTCCACCAGAGCAACGCTACCCATTTGTAAGCTTGGGATGTGATTTGAGTTACTATATAAATTTCTCAAGTGAATTAAGCATTGTACATATCAAATATAGATCTACACTGGAGAAAAATGAAACATCAGAAGAAAAAATAAATCCTTTGCACCTTCACCTGGAAAAACAAATGGATGTGTGAGTCAGTCATATGCCTCAAGTTGTAAGGGATTTTCTAGGCCCATTAGAAAAAGAAATCTGCCATAAGGAAGATGCCATAATGAGAGTTTCCTCACCCACAGTTAGCCGTCATACCTGTTAACTTGTCTTTCCCAAGTTAAAAAAGAATTTCACCTGGTGGAAAAAATGTTGTGTTTATGCTTTTTCCTTTGTGTAGTTAGATGTGATGAATTTGTAACAGATTCCTAGGGACTACAGGTCCTCTAAGAATAAAGCAAGCAATCATAACAGTGGCATTTTCTTTAAGTTTTGAAGTCTTTTGTAATAGCTGTAAGACTTGATTCAGTGAACTAGTAAGGCACACACGGCTTGTGCACAGCTTTCATTTCCTTGACTTTCGCCAAGGATTTACAGCAGCCTGAAAGACCAAGTTATTAGAAACAGATTTACCTGAGGTGCAAACTTCTGTTGATTTCATCAGAAAATTTTCTTTCCTGAACTATTTGAAGCTGTATTTCACCTTAATTTAGCTAACACACAGTGCTTGATAATCAATGAGAGACTCCCCAGCTTTGGAAATAGATTTTTACACTTCATCTCTCTGTGCATGTTTGTTTCATGCATTAGACCACCTAATAATGCCTAAGTAACAAACAAAAGAAAAGGCACACACAGTTTTCCAAGAGATGAAAAACAGAAAAGTCCTTCATGGTCAGAGTCCCTGCCCTGTGAATCCCACTGCATTTGAAAGCAGTGAAATCATCTCAGTTTCCCAGGGCCATATAACATTTTCAGTAGATATGTTGGTCTCAATATTTTATCAGCTGTGTCCCCCATTTTTGCAAATTTCTCTGAATCCTAAAATCCTCTGTGTAGAAGTCCTTCTCCCCTACTTTAAGGCAGGATATGGCTTACCCTGGAAATATATTTGTCTAACAATATATTCTTAATTTGTACCTTAATATACATCTCTAATCTCCCTTCCTGCTATTTCAGTCAACTACTTCTTGTCCATGGACATTAATATATATACATAAATAAAACAATAACTTTTATAACAATCTATTAAGTGTCAAAATCTTTATTAAAACCTCCCCATTTACTAAAACCTCAGTCTCCTCTTTTCCACCAGAAAAACCCCAAATTTTAAACATTTCTTTGCAAGTCTCTTACTTCATCTGTTGGGCAGTTCTCCTCCAGAACTTGCTTCCCATAATTCTCATTATCTGGTACCAAAACCTTAAGCAGGACGTCACCTTCAGAGGTCTATTTCAACTTAAACCATCCTAAACTGTTTTTCTATAACCTGAAGCCTTCAAAGACCCAGAGGAAAACACAGTTATCTTGCATGCCTTCTGCATCAAGATGTTGTTAATGAACAACAATATTTGTTTATACAGTTAGATATGCCTCTTTTTTGATTCACACAAGAATATATAACTCTTTCCCAAGGAACCTCATAGTCTTCTGGTCAAACTGTATCCACTGCTGGAGATTCATCATACATGAAATGATGAGACAGAGAAGGTGGGGAGCCCCTGAGGTTGTCTTTTAAGGTCTCTGTTAAGATATGTGAGGTGTCCCTGCCTGTGGCAAGGGACGCTGAATCAGATGACCTTTAATGTCCCTTCCAACCCAAATCATTTGATGATTCTATGTTTCAATGAAGAGAATATAATTATTTTCCTAGGGCTTTTTGCAGAGCCCTGTTCTATTACCCCATATTAAATCCTTTCTAGAAGTACTGTTGCTGAGCCATAGTCTTGTGTTTGCGCAACTGAATTTCTTACATGTGCCATGCTTTACACTTCACTGTAGCCTATCCTATTATTATTAAGCCAAAAAATTAATTCAGAAAAATATCAAGTGGCAGAAAATCTTGCCTACCCAGTAGGTGGAAACTTTTGTATAATTCATGTATCTTAATTATACCAAGAGGCTGATAGTCATCAAGCTGTGACTAATTTGATAATGTTTAATTAATTTTTAGCAGTAGAGATGACAGACTGAGATTATGTTGTCCCTATTTGAAATCTGTGATATAATGGCATGACACCTTAGGAGATGCCAGGTAGCACAAGACAGAGGTGAATCACAATGTTCAAAAGTGTAGTTAAGCACAAAAATCAAGCTTTCTCCAGCTATATAAAAGTTAATATGCAGTGTCCGTACACAGTCTGGCAGTTGACCAGAGATATAATGTTAGGTCCAGCATGCACCCTGAGACTCATCATGTTGGAGGCAGGGGAAGTTTAGACCAGAACCATGATTATTCCCCAAGAAGGAAAGTTAATAGTATAAACCACTGGAAAAAAAAAAAAAAAAAAAAAAAACAGCTTCTGGAAAGCTGTATTATATTAGTAAATACAAGCCTAACACCGTTCACCCAGTGCAGCAATTGGCATGGATTCTGTCTCCAGGTGTACACTGTGCTCACAGTACCCTATTCATCTAGATGGGAGAATTACTCAGCTCAGATCAGAGGAAAGCAGAGAGCATGCCGTGCTCTCACTGTGCCTGGTAGGATGTGCGTCTTCCACTGCTGCTGTTCATTGGATCTACTACGCATGTGCGCAGCAGCGTACATCCATATATCTAATCAGATAGAAAAAGCTATGAACTTCAACAACTCTAGCTCATGTGCCTTTCAAACACGGTTGGTCCAGCCTGAACAAGTTTCCTTGACCTCCTATGCACACTGGTCTTCTTCAGCCTCCACGGGGGCTGCCAAGCCACCCCATATCAGTTTTCCCTAACTTACTCTCCTGGTAGATGTTACCTACAACTGTTCCAGAACTTTGTCCTTTCTCCTCTAGGAGCCACCAGAACTCAACATAGTATTCCAGATAGCCTCACTATTGCCTCGTACTCTTCAATGGTTTGCTTTGTATCACTGCCTCATGCCACAGAATTCCTATTTTTCTGTCTGCATTAGATATTACTTATCTTTATTGGCTGAAAGGTCCTATTTGTCTTTTCTGAAGTACTGTAAGTTGAGGACTCACAATCATCCTATGCTCAACTAATCCTTTGTTTTTCCTCCTTTACTATTTCCACTACAGAGTTCCCAGCCTAAATAAAAAAAATCTTATGATTAGTCCCAAAGTGTGTGAACTTGCCTTTTGATAGCTTGAATTTTGTTCTATTTCTATTGCTTCCCCTTGAAGGTCATTAAGTTCACTTGAACAATATCCCAATGCTCCTCTGTACTGCTACCTCCAAATTTTGTACCATCAGCAAATTCCTACAGCACCAAAGTCCCTAGTGAAAATATTACATAAAACTGAGCATTAAGAACAGTCCTTAAGTAACTTGGCTAGGAGCCCACTTCCAGGCCAACCCTTCCCCATTTAATATTCTCTTTTATACAGATCTTTCCTCATTTTTCAACCCTATCTTCCTCATTTTAACTAACTATTCATGTAATCCTATATCAAATGCTTTACTGAAAGGAAAATTAGAAGACCTATTTTTTCCTTGTTTAGAGAAATGCTTAGCAAAATAAAAATGCATTTGCCAATTACGGCCAATGTTTAGCAAGCCTAGGTTGTGTCTTGTCCTGCTTTCTATTTAAATGCAGACTTTTATCTTTTTCTTTTCCTCCAAATACATCCTAAACCTGTATATAGAACTAGGATCAGATCAATGGGGTGACAGTTGCAGAGAATATCTTTTTTTCCTTATAATTTTAAATATAACATCTCCACATCAAAAGACACATCTATTATTGCCCTTACTAGAGTTCTTGGCAGTACTAGACAACCGACTAGTCCATCACAAATAGATGCAACTTTCTCCATTTGCTCTTTCTTTATTCTTGCATTAAAATGATTTTTTTTTCAATATCATAAGTTACAGCCACATCCTTGGTCTGAAAGTAGACCTGTCATTTTGTGCTGCTGTTGCTACTCTGCTCTTGGTGACACAGCACCATTTCTTGGTGGATGAACATCTGATACATAAATTCACCCTTCTCTTTTTTGTACACATTTATTTTGAGCCACTTGCTGTGAACTTTTATCTTATGCCTCCACACTGTTCTTTCAGTTCCTTCCTTCTTCCCCCTCAAAAAACACATATAAATTTTTACTTCTGCTTTAGGTAGACAGGCAGGCTAATGTTGCTTCAAGCATTAAAATTAATGAATCCCACAACTAAGACTTTTCCAAAACAACGTGCTCCTTATTTCAGGGCTGGCATGCTACTTTCTGATGTCAGTTCAGGTAGGCAGATATTTCTTTCAGTGTTAATGGCTGTGCCATTCATAAAAAAGAGTATCTGCTCTATAGCAATTTCAATAACATTCCATAATTTCTAATAGTTGATGTCTCATCGTGTTATGAGCTTTCGTATTACACTACATTATAGTTATTCAAGAAAGTATTTTTACTGTTTTTAAATAAGTCATGCAAGTGGTTTAGAATATATCTGTCTGGTCTCTGCTGTGGAATATAATTCCTTCTGGAATTTCAGTCACATTGTGGTTCTGGAGGAAAAGGATAAATTTTCTAAAGGAAAAAAAAAAATATCACAGCAAAGAAGATACAAGAATAACTGGGTCTTGAATTAGTGTGAATTAATATAGTCTCCAGTGTTCTGACTAGTTTATTTTTTTCCTCGAAAGCACTGCAATGAAGCAAGAGTGCAAGTTTTGTGTGTGTTTTATTTCTAGTTTAATTTGCATTCTATTATTCTGTATTAGGATTCAAATAGAATAAAGCAAAATCCCAAACCAGCAGGCATTCTTCAATCAGGGAATCAAGACAAACCTAAAAACTACTAAATGGAAAAAAAATCATGTTATAGAGCAATAGCAGCTAAGAATTCATAAGTCAATGCAAAGGTAGCGAAGAAGTAAACCTCTTTTGTACCAGGAATCTCTGAAACTTCCCATTCAGATACCTATGCTTTTAATGTGTCTCTGCTATTGTATCATAAATTATTTCATAATGATGTGAAGATTTACATACCCAACAGTTACACCTGAGTATGTCCACAGGAGTTTAGCAATCATTGCTTTGCAAGTAATTTCACAGGCAACAACAGGCTTGTGAATCCAAAGTATCCTTGCACTTCAAGTGGAAAACATTTTAAACTCATCCTTCATTTTACCTAGACAATAAAACTAGGACTCAAAATCACAGTTCATCCAGTGGCAAGACTCCCATGATGAAACTAGAAAGATATCAGCAAGTGAATCAGAAGCATCTAATCTGTTTTTAAAAGCAATGCAAATAAATCCTCGTATTCATGAAGGAGGAGGCCTAAAAGATAACCTGCCTTGGATATGACCTTCAAAGGGAGAAAAGGAACAAACCTGAGAGTAAGTACAGGCACAGAATGCCCCCAGTAGACAAGACTTGCAGAGGTCATTCTGCAGATAGATCAGTATCAATTTAATTGATTTAAAGAACTGTTTATAGTCCTTGCTAGATAATTCCTAACTTACCACTGTTACTAGGAAAGTGCCAAACAGCTAAGGTAAATTACATTTAATTGTGGAGAGATTCACAAAGTTCTAGAGTTTAAAATAAAATGTTTTGAAATGGTTCACATAACTTACCAGCACAACGTTCTTCAATATGTCTGTGTGGAGTTTCTGCAGACCTCAGGTGCTCACCATGCAAAGTAAAATGGTCATTTGGAGGAGAGAAAACAGAACTGAAGTACAAGTCTCTGCTGACTGCTGATGCCAGCCTTTGGTAGACTTTGTGGATTTAGACAATATCAGGCTGCTCTCTAAAGGTTCTGAACTTAAAATAAAATAGTAATGAAAGTTAAGTGTTAAATATTATCAGGGAAAAGAAAAAGTTTATATAAAATTTAGCTTTGTTACTGAGAACTTTGTATGTGTATGTACTTACACACATGTGCACATGTGTATATCTATATACACAAATATATAATTTCCTCTCCTCAATCACTTTGAATCCTTTAAATTAAACATTTAAATACAGCACTGAACAAAACAGGAAGTGGGAACATGAAAAAATAGAGAAGGAGGAACACTAGTAGCAAAAGCACAAGATAAGTGAATAGGCTGTTGCAAGCAAAGGCAAACTGTGGACATTTCTTTCATTCTCTAGATTTCTCTTTTGTTTGAATGGCTAAAAATGTATTCCTAAAATATCATAAAAAACTTCCACTCCAACTGTCTATGCTCTCATTGAAGTATTCAGCAGGGATTAAGGGTAGGACATATTCTAGGGATATTACTGCTCCTTTAGAAACAGGGCTCCTTTTTCTGCTGAGTCCTTTTGCATTTTTCTTCTAGCTCAGACAGACGAGAGAAAAAAAAAGATGAACAAGAAGACCACTCATTTCTTCATTCAGTTACCTATATGAAAGGATGAGGGAAAAGGCCAGATAAATGGTTACCTTTGAAGCTGCTACTGGAATGGATATCTTATAATTAGAGACTGATAATACCCGTAGTGTGTGAAGCTGCGTTGATGGGTGCTTTACAAATATACAAAAAGCAAGGTCACATAATGCTTTTGTATTCATAGAGGAAGTCCTCCTGCCCTCTCTAGTAATGGGGAGCCCGTACAATGAGAGAATTTGACCCTAAGAATGGCTTGCAGAATTGCTAGTCCCCTCAATTACCCTGCTCACATATGGGGAGACCAAAGAAATGCATCACACTATAATATGATTGTCCCTCATTCAATCTAGGAAGATCATTATCTCTGGAGCTAATAGTACAATATTTAATCCAGCAGAGTGTATTTAGAGTTACTATTAAACAACAATATTGAACTAAGCAATAACCATCCCTTGTCTCAGCTATTTATGAGTCCAGCAATATATTATATGCATCACTGGCTTTCTCTTCTGGCATCTGTAAACTCTTTTGACTAGCTAAATGCTCCAGCATTGATACTAGAAGCAGCAATCACTACATGCTGATTTGCTACTAATGAAGGAAACAGATCCAAGACCTAGGGTCACCTTCCTGTATACACAGTGCATTCTAATTTTTCTAAAACAAGGTTTATTTGCTAGGAAGAGAAGAGAAGAGGGGGAGGAGAGTTCTGCTGATTTCATTGTACTGCTCTGAAAGGAAAGCAAAATAAACAGATAATAATTTCTCTGTCTCCAATTTTCATGAGGCCTTCCCTGGTACTTATGTCTGCAAAGCCAGGAAAAACTGGTGTGTGTGAAGCGGAGCCTCAGAACTTCTTCATCTTGAGTCAAGCTATACTGTGTGCATACATGTATGTAAGTCACTGCTAGAAGTTTCTATCTATACATAACCACTGCTTTTTTTCAACTCTTAACTCTTTATACTACAAAGCAGATGACAGAAGATTCACAAGGTAAATCCCAGTCAGCAAAGAAAAACAATTGCACTTCTTTGTTCCTTCATACTGACTACTTGCAGTCCCCCAACAGCTGTAAGTGACAGCAATGGCAGGCAGGCCAGTTGGCAATACAGCCTAGTGGGCTCTCCCATCCCCCTTCCTGAAGGAATAATTCTTTCCTGTAAATTGAGGATATCAAAATCTTGAAGTGTGTCATTAAAAAAACATGGTTGGTACTTTCACAAGCTAGACACATACAAAAACCTGTTGGGCCACATGAAGGTACCGTGTTTGTATGCTGCTTATATGGGCTCCAGATAAGGTGTTACAATATTTTTACTTCCTTAGTTTTCCCCAAGTTCTGTGAAATCTTGGGTGGAATGGACGGGGGGTGTCCCTTTTTTTGTTTCTTAAATGTCATGTTGTCTTGTTGGGGCTAAATACCTGTCACATTACACCAGAGGTGGCCATATTTCTGGAGGATGGACAGTTTTCCTTCATCACAAAGTACCACATATACAAATAAACCAATAAAACTGAGTTAGGAATAGTTCAGGAGTGCATGTATTAGTGTTAAGTTGACAAGCTGTAGGCACAGAAAGATTTCCTTCAATTCTCTCCCCTTCCTTGTCTTGTCAGAAACAGTCCTAGTCCCACCCACAACCCAATGCTTCTCAGCAGTGGTTAAAGTATGAGAACTTTCCTTAAGCAACCTACTGCTGAGGGTACCATGGAAATAGCAGATGTAGAAATCTCAGCTGTCATCCTCCTAATGAAAGGCTGCAGTGATGAGAAGCACAGGCAAATTCATTATGAAAATGAGTGTTGATTCCTGATACGGGTGCTAAACAGATCCCTTTTACCTCATCTCCTTTTCCTGCCCTAGCCTGCAGATGATATTGAGTGAGGATAGTTGGTTAGTGTGGAAGGAGATCATTAGAACTTCATTGGACTGAGGCTGGAGGTATGAGCCAGTGGAGAGGGAGAAAATTCATTTAAAGGGATTGTAGATTTACAGGGAGAGGACAATACAAGGAAACTCTGGGCACTACAAGGACAAAAAGGATAGGCTAAGAGAAGTCCCAGACTTGAATACTTTCTTCCAACAAAAAATTTGATTTAAGACACATTGCTATCTGTTAGGATGGAGTTAAACAGTCTAAGAGCCTGAGGATGAATTAGAACAAAAACTACAACAATCTGCTTTTTCCCTGTATTTCACTCATTTCCAGCAGCAGCGTTGAGGAGGATGTAGTTTATGGTACAGTTAAAACTGAGATTAAGAACACTGCACAAATAGCCTGAAGGAGGTGTAGGTGCATGCAGAAATGTGCAGGAAAAATATCATCAAAGCTCAACCATTCAACAAAATGACTTTGAAAGGTTATATTATACACAGTTGCTTATAGATTTTTTTTAAGGCCAAAAAGACCCGTGGTGATCCTGCAGCCTCAAAGTCTCAGTAATATTAATGGCAACACTTCACCTAGGAATTCCTCTCCTCAGCTCAATAATTTCTGAAGTGGTTAAAACTTCCGTCTTAGAAAGAAATAACATTGCAATTCAAACATTGAGAGTGATGGAAAACCTTCCTTTATCTCTGAGCAGTCAGCCAAGGTTGTTAATTATCTCTGCTGTTAAGAAAATAAATAAATAAGAAATAAAAAAGATATTACTATTATTTTTAATTCATCTAGTTTCAATTTCCAGCTACCATTTCTTGTTATGACTTTGTCTAAAATTAATGAGTCTTCTCCTACCTCTGCACTATACACTAGATATCCTCACTGGAGACACTTAGAAAATGTGATCAAGTTAGCTTCTAACCTTATTATGGACAGGAGCAGCAAAATCTCTCCTACACTGAACTTTAGGGACCACTTCTACAAGTGAAGAAGCAATTTATTCTCTTTCTCAGTGCAGGGCTCTCTTGAGGTATTCTGCAATATGTTCCAGAAATGGTGGCTGTGCTCAGACACAGATAACTGCTTTGTAGGTGAGGGCTGAAACTACCCATTCAATGTACCTCAAAATTCAATTCCTAGAAACAACTTTTCCACACTCTGGTCACAGAAATCCTTAGCCTAGACCTGAAGATCCAAGCCTCAGTTCTCGTATCTCTTGACCAGCCATTCCCCAGCCACATCAGCAGAAAGAAAACATGGACTTAGGAAATGATGTGAAGGCAGTTAAAAGTGCAGAGGACACCAGGCAAGAAGGGCTCAACTGACATCTCTTATCTTTACAAACCTTGACACTCTGGTTGCTTTTCCTCCTTTAGAAATCAGAATGACACTAGGACTAAGAAATTCACTAAGTGTAAGGGACCAACCCGTAAAGTTAGGCACATAAAATATTGGTAGAGGAATGTGAGCTGGCAGTCTCATTCATTTTAAATAAGTTGACAACATAGAATTACATCCTACATTCTAGATTGCACTGAATGATGTGAATACCAAACCCTCTATCTGAGGGCAAAGTTAGCTTAGTAAGTTGTTTGTTTGTTGGTCTGGGTTGTTGTTTTTTTCCTATTTCCCTCTCTCTAACCTTCCATCTAGTAGATAACAAATAAGCTCTTCTATATCTTTTTTCTTAAATCTCACCAACGTTACTTCATTTGCACTGTGGCTGAGTTTTGTCAAGGGCTCAAGAGAGGAAGATGAGTGTAAAGAGACCTTGGGAAAAGTCTTAGATTAACTCTCTGAAGCATTTCTTATTTTTCAGATTTTTGAGTTGTCCATAAAACATCCACCCACAAGATGCTTTTCAGCTGCTACAGACAAGAAGCACTTTTAATGCAATGTTTGTGTTTGTACAGCTTTTTGCCAACAATAAAGAAACCTTTTTAAGTTAGTGGGATTTTAAGGGCATAAACCCCATTGACTGTGAAAGGAAATTAGGACCTTTGCTGTCTGTTGGGACTTCTACAGCTTCACCTGCTCTCAAAGGAAAACATCATGCTGTATCCAGGTACATCAGCAAGAGCACAGCCCTTTCACTAGAGCAGGTGAAAGTAATTTATAAACAAAGACACAAACACCCATGCATGAATTTCTGCAGGCTCACAGCACTCTATACTGTTCCAAGGAATAGTCTCTTGTCCTGTTACTACCTGTCTGTGAGAATTATTTGAAAGTTTCAAACCTAAGCTTGTTGCTCCACAACTGTAATGCAGTTGCATTTGTGGTAAATCACCGGAAAGTCCAGCAGTACTGAATAGAGCAGTGGAATTCTGGACAAAAACACATAGAATTCTTTAAACCAGAGTAGCCTGCTCATATCCCTCACAGCTCTTCAGAGAAGAGACATGGAATCCTTTAACACACCAAAGGTAGAGAAGGATCCTCCTAACTAATCAACCTGTTTTAGAAACATACGTTTTTGTGTGTTTAAATTACAAGATGTAAATCCTCTTTGCCATCAATTTAGATTTTACATCTCACATTGACTTCTTATCCTGGGAGAGGGATTTTGCTGAAGAAAGAGTCATATAACTATCAAATAATTAACACAGATTTGAAAAAAAAACAGCCAAACACACAGAACCACAACACAAGCATGGTACACCCTACCTTCTCCAAGAATAGGCATTAAGTCATGGATGTTAATTCATCAAATCAATATAGCCCATAGTACTACGTTAAGAAACTGTAGCTATAAAGAAGGAAATTACTTATTTTAGCACTTTGTGACTAATACGATATGTTCCAAGCCTAATATTTTTAGGAAACTTCACAACTCCTGGAATACATCTTTCCAAAAGTATTAATAAAATCTCAAATGAAGACCCAGGGCTTGAAGTCCTTAATCATTACAGTGATCTTAATTGGCATTGATTTGTAGTCCAGCTGAGAGTTCTTCACTTCCACTGGGAATACCTATTTTCACAGGAGTAGAAATAACATCAATCCAAAGAGCACATGAAGCTAAATTTAAGCATTTTTTAGCTTGTTTCTGAATAACCCAATAATTGACAGGAGCATTACTCATCACAGAATCTGAGGAGAAAGTCTCCTGAGAGCAGTTCTTATTTCTCCTACTAAAAAATGCACATTTCCTTCCATTATTTCCTTTGAGCATAAAGCATCAAAAAGGAATAGAGCTTCTAACCATGTTAATAGTTTAAATGCACTGTATGATTGGATATGAAATCAACAGTTTCAAGTAATTGTAAGCAGACTATACATATCCATATGTAGTAAGCGGTAGAACGTATGAATAGACATCTATTTAGGAGGAAAGAAAACTTTAACAGACATCTCAGGATTCTGCACAGAGCATGTAGACAGCAAGAGCAAGTCAATGCAATCCAGCCACATTTAACTGATGTAATGTCTCACGCAACATTGGTGTCACAAGGCCAATTTCAAGAGCTAACAGGAAGCAGAGCCTGACCTGAAAACTTAATTAAAGCTGCTGGTTAATCCAAAAAGGTTTTCAGGGAATCAGGGTCTGTTTTTCATTCAGCTCCTAGATGACATTTAGCTGTCACCTAGGTACAACCATGGATAAGTCCCATAATCACCTTGGACCTCTGAAACTGAAGATAGGCTTTGGATGGAGTCTACCAGGCTCTGAAGCACTTCACCATGACTTGATAACCTGAAAGGAAAGGAATGATAAATTTGGTCTGACTCAGATGTGCAGCTGGTGGTTTGTTTGCAGACAGCACTCACTTTTCCCTATAAATGAGATGAACCTGTGACCTAGTATGTATTAACAGAGCATTTCAACTCAGCTGGAAGTCAGAAGGGATTAGCAGCTGTAGCTCCACTCTCTAACTGTACATGGCTTGTAATTGGAGGGACTAGATGCACAGGGTATGTTGCAGTTCTTGGCATTCGTAATCTTCACAAGCACTCATTACAAGGAAAAAACCTCAAATAATCCAAGGGGATAGCTCAACAGGAAAAAAAATCCACAGTTATTTTAAGCTGATTTAGTTGGTTTTCCCACGGCCCTTTGTCACCAGTTCTCTATGTTGGATAACAGAAAGAGAACTGGCCCACTGGTGAGTTGTGTCATTCACATTTGCCCAATTCCGACTTCTCCAGTGCTACGGAGAAAATAATTTAATTCTTTGGATTAGGTAACAAAACAAAAAAGGGTCTAATTTTGCAAAGACCTCATATTCCAGTGAGGAAAGATTTGTAGAACTTAGAGAAGCAAAGAAAAAAACTTTCTTAGAGAAAGTAAGAAACTGGGCTTCTGACTGGAAACAGCCTCAAATCCTCTTGCAAAGCCTGATCTAGAGCAGGTCTCACACCAGAGGTAAAGTATTCAGCAAGTCCCAGGAGCAAGTATTTATTCCTGGGGTCACCACCAGTGGGTTAGGAATAATTGATCTTTAATGATAACATGTACATGTTGACCTCAATGCATCCAGTTGCTTTTCTTTCCCTCCTCCAAGGTTTGTATTTTCTTGAAGGCTGGGGAGATGTAGATAATAAGCAAATTACTTGCAAAATATCATGTTTCAGCTCACTCTCTGCCCTCATCTGTATTGATATGGATTGTGCCATTCTGCATCTGATGCCTTGGTGTTTTCACAAACTGAATATCAAAAAGAGAGGGTCTGTCTTTCCCATCACGGAAAGTCTGCTAAATGGATACTGTTGGTTTTACAGATCTAAGGTTCAACCAACTCCTGTGTCTGGCCTGCTGTGCACCAGTGTGAAAATAAGTATTATATTAAACCATTAATTTACAGGGTGGCAAAGAAAGGTTTAGGGAGAAACATAAAATAATTACCTGCTACATTTAAAGACCTCCCAAAACTCCCAGAACAAATTTACTTTCTGTTTAGTCAAACAGTGAAGATTTTTCATGTCCAAGAACAGACTGTCTGATTGGTAATGACAGAATTGTCTTATTTGAGTAGGGAAATAATTTAAATTTCCTTTATTAAATATACTATTATTATTATACACTACAGTGTATAATAATTCTGCTTTCTTTCCATCATGTATTATTCTATCTTATCCTAGAATGAGAACCTACAAATCAGTGGCACACAGGTATCAATATTTAACATACCTGTAGATTTCTTCGTAGAGTTTCTTTTGTCTTTAAGAAAAAGGCCTGGACTCAACTCTTGATAAGGCTCCTGGCTTTTTCTTAATGGTGTGACAAAGAAGCAACCATTCTGATTTAAGGAAATCACAGCTTCCTAGTTAGGATCCACTGTGATATGCAATCAAGTTGAGCTATTCAAGAGAGTATCCATATTGAATCAAATGTATCTATGTTGCCATTATAAGAATATTTGTAGGACTAAGCAGTCATCATTAGCAAAATGAAACTCAATTTAAGAGAAGAGAATTTACTCAATTTAATTTGACCATGGAGTGATTATATTGTTATGAAGATGTAATTTCTTTTTTGAGATCAATGTATACTTAGAGAACACAGTTAAACTTTTAGTCCTGTAGCTCATCAGACCCCACAGGTTAACATAACTGCAACACCAGTAAAACCCACTATCACAAAGCAAAACTGCTGCATTGCAGTCACTGCAAATGTAAGGGTTCTACTACACCCTAGGTGATACAATCAGTGCTGCCGTAGGATGGAGTTCAGCTGTGAAACACATTACCACCCTGCTGCATCAGAACAGAGTACTGTTTAAACGACGGCTTAGTAATTTGCACTAACACTTCACAAGCTAGACATCTTTAGTCTGTGCACTCTCATATCTCAGGCATGAGCGAAATTCAAACCACAAAATTAGCCTCCACTACTTGTTGTATCTAATCTGAGACTGGCAGTTTTTGAAAGGCAAGCCCTGTTACTGGTCCCTCGGTTTGTTACCCTTGAAAATCTGGCTTCCACAGCCTGCCTGCTTCCTAAATACTCTCTTGGGAGGCTGCTGCCAGGAGCAGCAATTAGTGTTGATTGAGATGAAATTTGTTATGATGTAGACACCTGTCTAAGAAAAACCTGGACTAGAAGCATTAACTCATTTTACACAGATAAATGAACAGCCATTGGTGACAGCTTTTGGGTAGTACCACCAAATCTGGCTCTAGACTGATGACTTATGAGTAGGTCTGTTTCTCCTGAACCTTATGTTCTTAGTTTGAGGAAGAAAATGGCACGATGGCACACAGTTTCACTCTTTCCTTTGTTATCAATGGTCAACGATTTAATGAACGGTTAATTGAGACTTCAGCCACATTCATTATCCACCTACAGTTATTACATTTACCTCAAGCAAGGGATATATATTTTGCCCTCAGCCTTCCCTTAACTTAGATGTCTCAAACCTGATGCCTTACCAGCATCCACTTTCCTGGCTCAGGACACTTGATAAGAATCACTAGCAGAGCTGCTTTGCAGCATAGAAAAAAGAGTCCTATAGATTGTTTAATAAAGGCAGTGTCATTTTCAATTTTACAACAAACACTCCAGTAAATTCTACGTCACATCACCAAGGAAACTCACTGCTATAATTCAGTCAAAGCCAAGGAAAGGATTTCTACAACAGTTTAATAATAACAATGTGCTCTTCTCTGTTGCCCTTTATCCAAGGATATCAGTGCTTTTCACCAATATTAATTCATTTTCTAAACACAACTTCAGAGTATAATTTTGGGAAATTAATTGAGTATGACATTCCTGTGTATCCTAACTGTTGCTCCCTTGACATCTCTCTGCAAAGCAAGAAAAATCCCCATGAGCATCTCCAAATCACATGGCAACAAATTCCTTCCCTCACCCTATGCTTTTGTGCAACTAACATCTTGGACATGAGAAATGTGAAAATTAAGGAGGTATAATATTCTTGCAAATACTTTGCAGTTCATCCAAATTCTCTTTTATGCTCCCCATCCTGGAATACATAAAGCAAAGAGTTACAAAGGCTGCTGGGTGATGAAAGACATAAATAGTTGAATTCTTTTTCAACCATGACCTTATCCTACATGTCTGTATGCAGAGCTTCTGTAACGACCTAAAACAGTGGATCACGATCACCCCCCAAAGTGTTGCAATAAGAGAGAGAAAAGGCATCATAATGGTCATTAACTGAACAGAGCCACAGGTTCATGAGGTCTTGAACATTTTTCTGATCCATGACTCAGTTTCCCTGTTCAGGAAAACAGACCTATTCCTTTTACTGCAAGAGCAGTGCGTGGGTTGATTCTGGCCTGTGCACAAGAGACAAAGAAAGGCAAAGTACTGCCCAGGCGCTTTAGGAACTCGCACTACTGAAACTAATAGCTGAGCTCATATTTTTTGTGCTGCCTTTTCCTCTAACTTGATTTCCTTTCAGTCTTTTCTCTCTATTTTTACATAGGTAAACATGACCCACGTTCAGATCGCTGCAAATCTCCTGATTGACTTTGTACCTTCAGTGAAGATTCATCCTCCTAGTTTTCTAAATGTTAGTACTCTCTCTTTTCTTGGTAAATATGGATTTTTAACACTGCCTGTGGCACATTCAGATACAAATCCTTACATACTGAAGGGGACATTGAAGGGGGAAAATGGGAAAACAAATCATATGTGTTGCCTGGACAAAAGGACTCGCTATTACACACAATTTGAGAACATTACTGTAAAACCAGTGAAGGAGCATCAGCAGCTTAGTTATAGCAAGCTATAACTCATCTTTTAATGACATAACTGTGATTTCACACACAGAGATAACTATTGATTTGGTCATCACTGGAAGGGTAAAGATGCAACTTCCCATTTCACACACACCTCCCTGTAGCCCAGCACCTTTCAGAAACATGACACACCCTAGCAGCACATAGCTGGAATGCCACAGCACACAGAGAGTGTTTTAAGACACAGGATGACTGTGGCTTGCACAAGAAATACAAACCTGCCAACTTGTTCCATAGCTGTAAGACATTTAATCCATACCAGCACTTGCTCTCAGCTGGGGATAATCAGTGTTTATTCAATGCTAACTATGGTTCACAAGGAGCAGAGCCAGCCCTCCTGGTTTTCTTCAGTGTTAGTTTATGCGTAAGAAAATCATACCTGGTCAAAAAAATTAATCTTCCATTTATAAAGCAAGTGGACTCTAGCTTTATAAATAATCCAGTTCATTTCTGGATCTCTTGGAAGTTCTCTCTTCAAATGAGGTATGGCATCACAGCAAATACAAAAGGATCACTTCTGGTTTGCTGGGAACATAGAATCACAGAATCATAGAATAGTTAGGGTTGGAAAGGACCTTAAGATCATCAAGTTCCAACCCCCCCTGCCATGGGCAGGGACACCTCACACTAAACCATCCCACCCAAGGCTCTGTCCAACCTGGCCTTGAACACCACCAGGGAAGGAGCATTCATAACTTCCTTGGGCAACCCATCCCACTGCCTCACTACCCTTACAGTAAAGAACTTCCTCCTTATATCTAAACTTCCCCTGTTTAAGCTTTAGCCCATTACCCCTTGTCCTGTCACTACAGTCCCTGATGAAGAGTCCCTCCCCAGCATCCTCATGGGCCTCCTTCAGGTACTGGAAGGCTGCTATTAGGTCCCCACGCAGCCTTCTCTTCTCCAGGCTGAACAGCCCCAACTTCCTCAGCCTGTCTTCATACGGGAGGTGCTCCAGTCCCCTGATCATCCTCGTGGCCTCCTCTGGACTTGTTCCAACAGTTCTATGTCCTTTTTAGGAGGAGGACACCAGAACTGTACACAGTGCTCCAAGTGAGATCTCACAAGAGCAGAGCAGAGTAGTGCTGGTCACGCTCCTTTTGATGCAGCTCAGGATACGGTTGGCTTTCTGGGCTGCGAGCGCACACTGCAGCCGGCTCATGTTCATTTTCTCATTTACCAGCACCCCCAAGTCCTTCTCTGCAGGGCCGCTCTGAATCTCTTCTCTGCCCAACCTGCAGCTGTGCCTGGGATTGCTCCGACCCAGGTGTAGGACCCTGCACTTGTCGTGGTTGAACTTCATAAGGTTGGCATCAGCTCACCTCACAAGCGTGTCAAGTTCCCTCTGGATGGCATCCCTTCCCTCCAGCGTATCAACCAGACCACACAGCTTGGTGTCATCGGCAAACTTGCTGAGGGCGCACTCAATCCCACTGTCCATGTCTCTGACAAAGTCATGACAGGTAGCAACTTCGCATACCCACAGCTTGCCTCCAGTGGTCTTGCAATGGGCAGTGTACATACTGGGGTCTGATAAGAGATGCATGTGTGCAACGTGATGGGTAGTGTCTTCTCAGGCAGTGTGCAAACATAATTTTAGGGAAACTCAGTGGTTCCTGAACCATTAGAGAGCCCAAGAGTGTTTGTGGTTATGCATTTTTCCATTTCTCCACATCACAACTTAAAAATAGGAAGAGGTAACCAGGGCATCTCAACTTTGTCAATAACATGGGGAATTTTAAGTAGACAGCAGAGCAGAAAAACCCATTGCTCTCTGTCGAGTGCTATTAGTATTGCTTAATTTGTTCCCCTGCTAAGTCAAGGCTGGGAGCAGAATAACACTGGAGTCATGCTATTCTTCCCATCTTCTGCATTTCCAGAGCAAGTCTGGTCCAAGATCTGAAATGCAGGAGCAGACCTTCACCTCTCTGCCTTAGCCTATAGGCCTGAGTAGCAACATGTACATGAAGGTGATTTCCATTTTCTTACAAGTACCCAGATGATTCCTTTGCCAAAGACCATTCACTTACGGTGAATGAAGTCTGTATCCAGCACCACTTTGTTTTTCTGGCTTCCCTTTTCACCAAGTTGGCTTCTTCTCCTTCCCTTCCTGAATCCCAACAGCTCATGCAGACAGTGTGGCTGCATTTCTCTATAGAAGTTAAAAACTAGCGAGCAACTTAAACCATGATTAATTCTTCTAAAATATAATCATTAACTGCCAGGTGCCAGTACGAGGGTGCTGCTGTTCTTCAGGACTTCGGGAGGATCTCTCTAGATGAAATTTTTAGCAGAAAAATGAGACTGCGGAGCTGTGAAGCTGTCAGTCCTGGGCTAAAGAGTAGTGCACAGCATCCAGAGAGATGTAAAATCCAGCAGTGAAACCCTTGCTCAGATCCTGAATCAACAGTGGGCAGAGCTAAAAATAAGAATAAAATACAAATAAAATAATCCCTCTTCTGAGAGAACAGTTTCCTTCTGATTAACTGAGGGACTATTGCTTGTGTCTGGCATTCCTCGTGGAGTCTACATGCTGTATACTGATCTCCTATTGCTTGCACTTTATAGCCTGCATACCAAGAAAATCCCATATACTTTAGAACTTATGGAAAATGGCCTAGACATAACAAAAATTATCAACATATAGTCATAGCAGACTAGTTCTGATTATCTTTTACAATTGTATGTACACACACACATACACATAAACAAAAAGATTTCCATCAGTACCATTTATTATAGATTTGCTTAAAATCCTAAATTAGACTAGGCTTGAATGTTAACAATAGCAATGAGCAGTTTCTCAAAGGGTTTAGCCTTATTACCGAGCTACACCGGTAATAATAATGCCTGAATCCAACAGCTTGTTTACATGGTCTGCTGCATTCTTGCATGAACTATTGACCATCTGTGTAAGAGTTTCCAGGGCAATGGAATGAACTCAAACACACGATGATCCCATATTGGCAATAATGGAGGAAAAAAAATAAGTTTTTACTTTCCCCCAGAATCAAAGGCTTAATAAAAGTAACTCAACTTGAAGCAGACTCTGTTGCCAGGAGCTACAGCTGGGAGAATGAATACCGAGAGATTTTTAAGGATGTATTTTCATTTACATAAAAGTTTCAAAAGGAGAAGAAAAAGTGTGAGAATGGGATTAAGGGCTGAAATAAAGTGAATAATAGATAGTAATACTTTGCATAGAATAGAAAGCCATGGCAGCAACAAATACCCAAGGTGTGGATTTGCAGAACCACATGCTAATTTATGAGGTCTGTTTTGACATCAGCAATGCAGTGTAAGTGCGGTGCCTATTCAGAAGCATGTCAAAGGCACTTACATTCTGTGTGCAGGCAGAGAGAGAGTTAAAGGCTTTATGAGTTCTTTTATTAAACTTAGGGAGTGTGCTTCCATTACATGAAGCTCTGGTGAACCATGAATTCAACACAATTTACACTGTGGTTGCTGTGAGCTGAGTGCACACACAGTTTTTGGTTTGTCTAACGAACACTCACTCAATAAAGCATATTAAACTAGTGACTTCCCACCTGCAGCCCAGTCTTGCAGGTGGAAATTTGAGAGGTCTGGGTGACTGTGGCCTTCTGATCCTGTTAAACTGATGTAAGCCTTCTTTAAATATTTCTGCATGAAGACACTCCAGACTGATTCATTTCCATTTATTCACCATTTCTAACACACACAAACACACACTGATATAAACAGCAGGAGCAGATGAAGATGCTCTGACACCCTGGCTCTTTGCCTGGCCCATCGCCAGAGGTTACTGGCCACTAATTCAGTAAGACCAAAAGGGAACATGAGCACATATCTAAGTTGCTTCTGTTCCTTATTTGAGATTTTAGAACAAAATTACTTTACCAGACGGTTTAGCCTAGGAGCCTACAAAAAGGGAGAAGAACAGGTTCATTTTGCCACTCTGTCCTGGAGGCAATGATCTTCAGGATAGGAGCAAGGAGACCTGGAAAAGTTACAGTGCCTTTAAATCTGACTAGCTTTGGAAAAATCTGTCTCTCACCCCTTAAACCTATCCTTTTCTCGAATACATTTACCAAACTTTCAGATGAGTTTGATCCAATCAATTTCAAATCACTTTAAAATTTATATCAGTGCAACTTTGCATCTAGGAAAACCTTTGATGAGCTCTTTACCAGGGTCTTGACTCTACAGGCACTCAAGTATACTCTTCATTTTAAGCACATTCCTCGAACCTATTGATCTCAATCCACTTCAGTGGATTATAAACATGTACTTAAAGTTGGAGGCCTATATCAGTGCTCGCTCAATACAAATTTGTCACTGCTGAAGTGGACTAGATTTAGATACACTAAAAACGAAGCTGATTCTTTAATATTTTCCTGATTTGCATTGACTTCACACAGGCTTATTATTAAACGTATTTGGAAGCTTTGCTAAACTGGAAACCAGAGAATTGCAATAGAAATATGTCAGAAATTATTAGATGGTCAGCATCTATGTCTATATCTCCCATATGATAGCCATGAATTCAGAAGAATTCAGTAGTCAGGAGCAGCTCAAAAGACTTCGTGAGACTAGAAGGGAAGAAGGATTTGCTCACCAGATAAGCAAGTGGCTGTTGCATTGCTGGTCATGCATGGGTGAATTAAACATCATTTGAGAGAAAAGAGCTAGAACACCCTAATCTGGTGACACACCATCAGTATAGCTCCACAGTTCCAGCTGGAGATGTACAGCAGTACCTCTAGTGTTTCTCTGGAAAGTAGCATCACAGGTAAGTAAAGCTACCTCATGCAGCTATTGGGCAACAAAACACATGCTCAAGTATATACACTGACATCCAGCCCT
Organism: Lathamus discolor; assembly: GCF_037157495.1. Classification (NCBI taxonomy): domain Eukaryota; kingdom Metazoa; phylum Chordata; class Aves; order Psittaciformes; family Psittacidae; genus Lathamus; species Lathamus discolor. Next base: position 140,421,360 of record NC_088886.1, read on the forward strand.
TTCCAGCTTTTCTGATCTCACCTCCAGCTATTCATTCACACAGCAATACAGGTTTGACTGGTCATGGCCTCCCAGGTTTACTCCTTCCATGTGAGGATCAGTACCTCAGCATCTAACTGTAAAAGGCAGCAGCAGCCTCCAATGCAGGCTCAGGTGAAGAGCACACATGACCATTGTCAGTCACACTGCCATCTTGCCAAATGACTCCTCTTAGAACATAGCATGAAAGATTGGTTTAAGATATGAATCGCTAAGAGTAATATCTCTTCACTGTTATTTAGCATTAAACACTGCCATCTTCATTTTTCCACGTAAGTGGTCAATCTATTTCTGAAGGTTTCAAACTGTCTAGACTTCAGCAATTTCCTGTGGCAATGAGCTTGTAAGTCTAATTACGTATCATACAAAAAAGGATTTCTTTCAGTAAGTTTTGAATTTCCCAGCTTCTAACTGAATTGAATTGCCATGCCATAAGAGAATCTTATATTTTCTAGATAACTGTATTGGGTTTGAATGGCTGGGTTCTGGTTTTACAGAGAAGCTTCTAGACACCTGTAGAGCTATCATGTTCTTCTCCTGCCTCTTCATGAAGGAGTCTTGTCCAGTGCCTGATCCTTTGCTCAGCCTTTTCTGAATCCCCTCTATGTCAGACTCATCCTTTTCAAAAGGGAATGACCAGTACCTCATCCAACACCAAGATGAGACTGCATCTGATTTACATAATGGCTTTACTGTTAGAGTTAGACTTTTAAACGCACAAAATTAGTTCACTTGGACTTTTTTTATTTTTAGCAAAAAGTCACCAATAGTCTACTAGACAAAAAAAAAAAAAAAAGCCAAAAAACCCAGAGCTGCAACTGTACAAAATTACAGCAGAATGTACCAATTTCATTTCAGAAAGCAGAAGGTAATAACAGCTGCTGAAAACGAGATGTGCTGCACAGAAGAGGAGGGTGGTGGTGGAGGAGGATTTATTGCTATTAATCTATTTATCCATTTATTTATTTTTACCTTTGTTACTATGATCTAGTAATAATTCACTGATTCGGAGATTGAAAATGTGGAGGAAGGAGTCTTACATGGTTGATATGGCAAATACATATTATTTTCAATATTATTCCCCTAGTGATTTCTTGTCAGCCTCAAACAGCTAATGCTTAGAGCTGGATGGTTTAGAATTGTCAGAATGAAGGAAATTCCTTCAAAAGCATGCAAAGCAAAACAAGGAGTGATTAGTTTCTGCCTCTCCGTATGCAAGAATTAGGGGGCATTGCATGAAATTTAAGGCAATGGTTTCAGAGCAGCCAGACCTTCGTCACATAGCTCAGAGTTAAGCTTTGGAACTCCTTTCTGCAGGCTACTGAACATGCCAAAATATTCACAAATTCACATTTACAGAAGAAAAATCTACAAGTGATTATTAAACACAAGGATGCCATCTCTAGCTCAGGAAATTCCTGAACCATAAGTCACTGGGTCTGGGAACACATACAAGAAAAACGCTGCATGCTTTCTACCCTTATGCTCTTCATTACATATGTGGAGTTACATATGTTAGTAACTACTGCAAAAACAACATAAAGGTTCAAGCAGTCACTGACCACACTCAGTATGGCTTTTCCTACCATTTATGTGTTACAGCAGGGAAGATTTGAGTCCTGAGAGAGTTTTCTCCTTCTTTCCTTACCTGTTTCTACTACTACTGTCATTGATATTACTATCACTTTTACCATTAATCACACCATTATTATGAATCACAACAGTCTTTGGCATTGTCTTTCATTTCTATTAATAATTTGCTAAATCTTAAGCAACATCATATGTCAGGGGAGAACTTTATAGAATTATTGTGTTAAGCACTTAATATCCGCATTAAAATCTCAGAAAAGCATATGAGCAGTATAGACCAAGCACACAAGCAGCAAATATGAAGTGGAAATTCAAAATAAAGTGGTTCAGCTCACACGAGACATTATATCAGGTTGCTTCAGTCCCAACTAATTGACACCACTGCCAGAGACTAGAACATTTTGTAGCATTTTGTAGAAAAAATACAAAACCAATAATCTCTCTGAAACTGAGCTGCCTGTAACAACTGCACGTTTCACTTCCATGTCCCCTTCTCTCAGATCATGCAACTAAGCTCCTCTCCAGTTGTCAGAACTGCAGCTTGTGTGAGCTATTAGTCATGGTCTCATCCACATCCAAAGTATTTTTTGTCTGTGGGATTGGGTTTTTGATATATTTAGGGATTTTATAATGACAAGCAGCACAAAGTCATGTCAGAGATGTGAGGGGAATTATTTTCTCCTGTAGCTCTGACAGATGGAGAACGAGGCTGTGCCACAGCATCTACAATACCTAAGCTGACCAAGATAAACCCACCATAGCTCAACAAGTTGAGCTAGTACATTTCACATGACATTAAAAATCATATTCCTGACAATCCTGTAATTTGAATTTGCACACCAATAAAATGTCATACACACCTCTCAAAGTTACTACTCCAAAGTCCATGGAGAGTAAACGGAAGTTTTCTGTTGTCTTCATCCATTCTCTTATCAGTTCCCAACTGTTTCGTAAGCAACAGAATAGCTTCTGGAGCGACCCCAGCCCAACTGGATTTTATGAAAACAAGTTTCAGGGCTGAAAAACTCTAGAGAAATCTAAGAGAAGAAATGTTCCCAATGGCCTCTGTTGTGTCAGAATCTTAACCACAGACTTTTCTGTAAAAGCAAAGGAAATCCCCTTCAAACAGATAAACCTGAGGAGCTCCTTATTGAGATGCCCACTTCAGGACATCTTCAATAGCCCTAGGTTTTCAAAACCTTTACAATATTTGTCTCTCAAAAAGGGTGCTAGAAACAAAACCATCAAAAATACAGCACTCAAATCAGAGGTCTGGTCCCATAAAACAGCCTATTATTGTTGCAATATGGGAGTTTTGGTTTTTGGTTTGTCTGGATTGCTTTTAAACCAGAAAAAAGATGTAAAAGAGGGGGAAGCAGTTCTGTACTACCTGTCCTACACTTTGCTCCAGGTTTGTCACCATCTCCACAATAGCTTTCCAGCTGCTGCTATGTTTTGATTCTAAACCCACAAAAAATTAAACATAGCCTCAACTGAGGCCATCAGACAGTCCTGCATCCCAGAGCAGGGCTTGGTTTGGGTGTTACTGAGTTACCCTGCAGTGCTTGCACTTGCACAGTGAGTATCTCACCCTGCCATGCCAATCAATCTTTTCATCAACATTAAAGAGTCCAGGTCTGAGCATCAAGTCAGTCTTTCAATCAGGATTTGTTGCCTTGTCATTTTGCTTCAGAGGCTGAAAAGTGGGCTTGAGCACATTTCAATATGTTGATTCTTCTTTACAAAAGCAATTATGAGCAGAGAAGCACAGAAAAAACCCAACTGCTGGAAAAGCCCAATTGGACTTTTGATTTAGTAAGAAGTGTTTAGCACCATTAAGGAGAGCTACCAAGCACCTTGCAGGATTTGGTCTTACAGTACTCTAATGGAGCCCTGACTTAGAATAAGGAAAGATATTTTCTTTTTAGTTACTATTTATACGTGAAATCACATCATCGAGCCTAAAGAGCAAATTCTATCAATTCATTTCCCATTGATAAAAAAATAGCTGCTAGTAACTTCTTTTAGCATTGCAGATGTATCAACCATCTTAATATTAGCCCATTTGAAGACTATCCCAGTTTGGGTCAGCATGATTTTTATTCCCTTGCCGTTTTTGTTTTTTGTCAAGTTGCTGGACCATTTACTCCAATATATTATCTTTGTTAATGTTGAATACAATTACAGAAATCCAGAAATGAGCTGAACTATCTGAATTTGCTTCCTTGCTAGTGTCATGTGTGTTAAACTCAGCAGTGATTTTGGAGCATAAGGAATGGGCAAATAATGCTATTTCACTGATCCTCCTTTAGGATTAACGAAGGGAGGCTGTATTCAGCTGTGGGACAACCCCTTGAAAGATACCAATGAGCAAAGCTGTGGTAATTTGTTTTCTCTGTTGTGATTTTCCCCTAAGGCCCAGCTTACTGCCTGCTATTTCAGCTGTGCTTTTCCCAGCCTCCTTATGGCTTCTCTGAGCTGCCACCCACCCATTCTGGACCTATGGGTTGTCAGTCTGATGTTTCTAACACATTCCTTTTCCTACACTTTCAGTGGTGTTAATAAAAAAAGCAGCAGTGCCCCATTCCAATAAGGCTTGCATGACCTTTAATTATGTTGGCCATGATACTAAAGCAAGGTTCCCCCAGAGCAAAAAAGCATGAGCTGCTATATTTAGTCATACACAGATATCTCGTTGTGCCTGTACTGAGTCATACTGCCTGTGGGTCTAGTGTAGGATGAGTTGTGTATAAGAACTGTGTCACACAATTACTGCTAGATCCATCAACACCTAATCTCAGGACCTTGGCTTCTTGCTTGTAGATATGGGACAACATAGGTGGCCTCTACTCAGCACCAAGGTGACATTCAGGATATGTATGGAGGAGAAAAGAAACCTTTTCTAATTTATTTTGTAAAGAAAAAGTTCTTCACTTCTTCCTGCACTCAACTAAGCCTCCTCCACATTTGATATTCCACGGCATCCCTTTTATAATGGTTGACAAGTAGACTCAAGGCATATAAATCCCTAGGGGAATACTTTTTTTCAAGGGAAAATAAAAAAGGAACCCATTTTAACAGTACTCCATTATGCATATCAATAAGAAAACTTCAGCAATCACTTCCTGGGTGTAATTATATTCATCTGCATCTGTGTCTAAGTGACCTGTCAAAGTGTCAAAGAATCTAGTTAGGAAGTAAAATTCCTTGCTCATAGCAACAGCCAGTGTCAGCACCTGCACTTCTCCTGTTTTCATTTTAGCTGTAAGGAAATGGTTGAGGCTTGCAGTTAAGCAATGTGTATGGTGTGTAGTTGCAAAGGTGTCTATCCTAAGCGTGTAAGATCAAATCCTAACATGATGATATTAAATCCAAGCTAAACGTCCCTGGAGGATTTGAGCAAAGCCAGGTTAATAAAGAATACTCCAAAAAGGGTTGAATTTCACCTGGCATGGGAAGAAGGCAGTGTACTAGAATGCTGGAGCAAGGCAAGAAGAGAAATCTTTCCATACTAGTGCAAAGATATAATTGTCATGCTGGCAGCAATAATATTTCTGCACAGGACAATTCATGATTGTCAAGGGCCATAAATGGCAAATTAAGCTAATTTCACAAGTTAACCTCAATGAATTAAGAATCACTTCTCCCGCTTCCATGACACCACTTGACACCTCCCTGGGTAAATGCCACTGATCTGTGACAGTCACTGGTGAATCCCAAATTGGAATTTCCCCTCTGTCAAACCTGAGCTGTACAACTGATGAGACAACAGAGGAAAAAGAATGTGAGTAACAGAGAGCAGATCCACACTACAGAGGGTAATAAGCATCAGAAATGGTCAGAAGCTTGATCTAAGAGATCTGGTCCAGTGTCATCCAGAGGTTAGCCCTGATCTAAACTACAAGGCTCAGGGGAACTTGTATTTTTACCACTCTTGTGTGCTTGGACCATGGTTACCTTAAAATACAAGTTATTAGCTTCCTCCTAGCTTCCCTTGATCGCCATGGGAAGGCAATGGGATCCAAAAATCCATTGAAGACATTGATTTTTAAGATCAGGCCCACTGAGGCATTGTGAGTGTAGCCTGTACAACTTACATGTTCTCACAGTCCATCCCCTGAGATACTACAAAGATCAAGAACTAGCACTGCCCAGATTCAGAAAACAAGCTGGCTCTTATATGGTCTCATTTCTCAATATCACTTATAGCTTGAAGGTGCCTGGAAAACTGTCAGTGTGAACTGTAGTTGGGAAAGTATGAACGTCCCTGTCAGAGAACAAATGGACTTGGAAGAAACTAACATAGCATCATAAATAATTTTTGCCTGGGCTCAGATCATCCTATATAGAAGGTTCATTTTCACTCTACATCATTCCCCAGCAAGACTGTAGATAAATTCTTCACACCCCATTCTGGGTAGAGAAGAAATTTTGCTAAAGACCCATAACAAATGACCAGTCAGAAATGGCAAGCCAAGGGGAAAAGATTACTGACCGATGTGCAGAAAAGAGCATCTTCATAAAATATAGCTAGGATGGGCTGATTCCGAGCACATGATGTCATATAAGGGGACATAAAATTGTTTTCTGCATAAGTAGAAAGACTAAGGATTGCTACTGCACTCAAAATTTCCTCAACCCTCTGATGGGATGTGAGCAGGAAATAAATTTCTGCTCACTTCAGCTCAGCTTGACAAGTAAAAGAATGGACCTCATGTTAGTGGCCGCTGCTCTCACAGCATTAGTTACAAATTGAGATGAAAGGAAAACGGGATGTCTCCTGCCCCAAAACCAACTGAACTTACATTGCTAAAGATATTTGCTTTGATGAAACCTGGAAATAACAAAGTTATCACACTGACACCATTTTTGGTCAAAACATCATGTTTGTCACAACTGGAGCACTTTGCAAGTGTATCAGGATTTTGTCAACGCCTTAAGTACAGGCTGAACACTTTAAATGGTCATTTTTGTGTTCTGGTTTTTAAACACTGCTTTTCTCTTTTGTTTAGACTGACATTTTCCTAAATATCTTGTAACTTTTTTCTGAAATGCTGATCAGATAACTGGAATATTTGAGTTCTGTTAGAATTGAATTTTTCTTAGTTGTAAGTGACATTTATATTAATCATTTTATGAAATATTGCTATAATTAAAAAAAGTTATCTTTCATAATTTTGATTTCTGGCTTTCCATTCAAATCTTTTTAGAACAAGAAGCTTACCACAAACTCACTGACATTTTCTTTCTGGTGGGAGGTTTTGTGAAATCATTTTCTCTTAACCAGTTGCAGCTTCAGCACGGTTCCTAGATGCATGTGTCAGTACCTTAACTATTTCACAGGTCAGTATGACAGCTATTGCTTCCGGCTCTGCTTTGCTGCTCTCCAGTGCTATGCCCCGCTCAGACATGCCATGGCTCATGCAGATTACTCTGTAGAAATTAGCACCGCTTCAGTTCATGTTTCTTGTAAGTAAAGGATCACCTAAATTAACACCAACTCTGCCTGTGAAAGGATCCAAATATACCCGGTTTGAAGGATAGAGCCATGCTTAATTTGAAAATCTAAAGTAGTAAAAATAAATATTTTTATTTTTAGAACATTCAAGTAGTATCTCATGCATAATTATTTAATCAAGTCAACACCACCTTCAGTTATCCCCATGGCATTCAATAGGCACTGAAGACTGGATGTTATAATCTGCTTAATGAACTCCATGTGGTTTCTTCAAGAGATCTCTGATCACTAAAATAATGAAGGCTGATGTAACTGGGTGAGAAGGAGCAGACTGAGAAACTGCTGGCCCTGTGATACACAAGCTGAGCAGAGCATGCTTATTAATTAATTACGTGTAAGACTCTGAAAAGCATTAGATAATAATAGTTTCTAAAAGCCAGCTGAAGCCCCCAGCATAAGCAGCAGCCTCTGAACAACAGGATCCGGCACATGGAGAAGTCAGATCAACTGTAAGTTACTGCAGTGAGGGGCAAGAGGATGCCAATATCATGATTTGGGACAGTACTCTCATGATTACTGTAGCATTTTTCTGGCATCACTATTATGTAATATTCTAATGGGTTTGCCCAGTGCTAGGTAGAGGTAAAATGGATAGAGCAAAGAGCAAGAAATATTAATTAATTTTGCTAAGATAAATGACCTATTAATTAGAAATAAGGTATTATTAACCAGCTAAAATTATCTCACTTGGGTATATTAATTTTCACACGGCTGATGTTGGTTTTGGTGAAACTGAATGTCAAATCCCAGTCATGGTATGCTACGGCCAGGTAGGAAATTTCTACTACTGTAACAGCGGTAAATCATTATATTATATAAGGGAGAAGACCGAGTTGAAGAGTTTTTCTCCTTTATCACAGTTTATAAATGCCTATTGCATCCTCCTTTAGTCTTTTTATAAGGATGATTTCTGTATCCAGGACACTCAGGGATACGGCAGATTTACCACAGCTGAAAATCCTTTTGTCTTTCTAGATGTCTTAAAGATATCACTGCAGTTCCACTTCATAATTCCATTGCTAATTATGCAGTCATGACACAAGATTTGCTGGGTGAAATTCTGTGTCACATATTCTGAAGGACACAGGACTTGAAAGCTACAGTTATTCTTTTCCTGCTTTGATTTGAGTTGTTTCTTGTGTTATCAAAATTCACAAGAGCAGACAATACGAGGAAGGTGCACGATCCGGAAGATGAGTCTTCAGATTTACGTAACTAGTACTATGAATATGATTCTGAGTCTGGATTTATGAGGTCAAGAGGCTTCTGGTTCTTGAAAAGGATAGACAGAATTGTTAGAGCATCAGAAAACTACACAAAGTTTTGTGCAAGGCAGAAAGCAGCTGGGGAGGGAACAGACAGTTTCTTGGGAAATCAAAGGTAGTTTTTCACTACTTTCACTGGAGAAGCTATGGCTTCTTGCTCCTCTCCCCTTGCCCTGCAGTTCTATTCTTCTACTCATCCTCTGGAGCCATGACTTCTTGCCCCACATGAGACATATCAGCCTGTTTTTAAACCAGCTGCTCTCTATTTTTACATAAATGCATTAAATGAGCACATTCTACTAGTCATTATTCAGCACATCAGGTTAGGAAAAACCTGTTACCTATTTAGGACTGAGTTTTCAAGACATTGTGACAAACTGTAGGCACCAATAAACAGACCAATTTTCCAGGTGTTCTTCAAGATGAAATAATTTATGATCATAAAAATAATCATAATAGTTTATGGTCTGTGTGAATTTCTATTGGCAATTACCATGCTCAAGCAAACTATTACTGCACAAAGTATGCATGAATAGTTCTGCAGTCACCCTACACAGAGCATCATTCTCTTATTTGAATTCACACATCTTTATGTCAAATACGTTAAATTGCACCTCCGTGCAAACACTAGTACAAGTATATGGATACAGTCAGGATCATACATTAACAAGTTGACATTATTTACATATGAGTATATAAAACTACAGGAGAGACAACACATTCATCTAAGGTACACTGGTGATTGCACATATTCCAGTGCAAACACAATCACACACAAGCCACAGTCAATCATAGCTGCAAGTGAAAACAACAAAAAGCTACACTCTGCTCCATGTACAAAGCCAGAAACAGTCACATTATAGCACTCGTATTGTCCAACTGAACCACTCATTTGAATCATTTCAGTTCCAGCTTGAATCTCTGAGCACAGTAAATAATCCCTTTCAAGCCTGCAAGACATGAGCAATGAAGACAACAATGTCAATGATATAAAATTAATAGTGCAAAATGGCAATAAAATGGGAAAATCCCAGCACTGCCCATAAAAGCATACTAGCCTGACTTGTAGTTACTCTTCTTTTCTGGTGAAATTAGTTGATTTCTCAAAGCTTATGGGAAACACTAACAGTAATGAAGCAGAAAAATGATGAATGTTAAAAAATGAGGGTGATCCATAAATGGTTATAAACCTGCCCCTCTTTGTTGCCCATTCACTTTTGATGAGCTTGCAAAGTTTTAAACCTCTTAAATTTAAGACAGAGCAGTTTTATTTCTTTCAAGCTACAGTGGAAATAATTTCCTTATCTATCATTTAGAATGGTTTAATACTTTCATTAATCCACACATCATAAAGCAGAAAGTGATTTTTATACCTATTCCAATCATTCATTGTGCCTCCCTGCAAATGGAAAATGGTTGTTTTCTGCTGATTCTGAAGTTAAACTTAAGACCAGTATCTTCACAAGCCAGGCTAGTTGTGAAGGCGAAGATTTAAAGCCGACAGAATAGGTGCCGTCTCTGTTCTGTATGTAATGGACAAATTGCGGACCTTTGATATCTAGCAGGACAGCTGATTCACTTGCAAGGAAACATTGTCCTGTCACATTTGATAGAAGCCATGTAAGACACTGGTTAGAGTAACAGAATCCTTTTAGCCACATGCACCAGGCAACCTCTTACCAATGCCTGTGTCCTTGCCTCTAGATGTAGTGTCTTCACCCAAGCAAAGCATGACAAATCATTTCCAAAACACATTGACAGAACTAGGAGGTGGCTGAGGACAAACAATCCAGATCTAGTTACCTGAAAAGACAGTTGGTATGGGCTTCAAGCGATAGAGTCCTAGCTGTAATCAGTGGCATAGTAATAATCATGTTGTCAAATAGGGATTTCTTTTATTGCTGTTAGGGTTTTGCTTTCCATCCAACCATTTCATGAATCTCCACTCAAACGGTGGATTTTTGACTAAGTCTATTCTTGTCTTTATAAAAAATCATATCTTCACCAGGTATCTACTGAGCCATCAATTTGATGATTTCAAAAGCTATTGAGTTGCTCAATTTCTACTTTCTCTAGCTTTTTCTATTTGTCAGGCAGCAATTTTCCCATACTGTGGGCTTTGACAGCCCCAGAACTGATCAATGATTTAATAGACAGAACCTTGTTATTAATGTCTCACAATCGTATCAGTTTAAGCCTAGATCTATAGAGTATCAGAATTTAAGCACTTAACACAGAACAAGTTATCAAGCATCCCCAGCAATGCCAGTAGGATTTTGTCCAGATCTCCTAATGCACCCAGAGCTGGCTCAACACTTCTCAGAAACATTCGAAAATTCAATTTACCACTCTATGGATGAGCTGTACCTGTCAGGAGAAGGTCAGAGCTTCCATGAAGAATGTAAAGAAACTGAAGTTGAACTTGCATGTACCTGTTGGCACTATAGACAGTAGAATCCTGCAGGGAATGGTCCTCTCTCTAAGAGCTATCTTATCCCACACATCAGACCCTCATTCAGGGGTGGTCTGACTTTCTTTTGCTGTACTCTGCAGATGAATATCAAGACAACTACAACTTTCCTTCTCCCAGCAAGCTGCAGGTCTTGGCCTAAATTAAGACCTAACCTTGGCTGCCCTTGTTATGTTTCCTATCAGGTTGAAATTAAGTCCATACAATGAGGCATGACAGAGTCAGTATTGTTACTTTCAGCATATGAGGGTGGGGGAAGCAGCACAGGCACCTCATTGCAGTCTTCACTTGCAGCCTGGCTGTATTGTATTTTGGAGTGTCTCAGGGAGGAGGAGAAAAGGCTGATGAGAACATGGCATGTGGGACAAGGCTATTTCCTTTCAACCCTCCAGCAAACCCAAACCATAACATAACACACACCCCAGATCAGGAGACTAGGCTTTCCAGACCACTTTTCTGAATTTAGGTGCCCAAGAACTGACATTCCTCTCAGGTCTGACAGTTCACCAAAGCTGCATGTTTCTGTGCAGATGTGCTCTGGCTTGAGCAATGAGGCACCTATTGCCTTTCGAACTACAAGAAGTTTTCCATTTCACATAGATAAGATGAATGCTATTTAGATCCATTTAGTTTAGGTGGGTATCATCATCCCATCTCCTGCAGCTTTTTTGCCAACATTTCCAAAGAATTGAATAGTAGAGACAATTGCGCTTGTGTTCCCAAGCACATCAAGAAAGAGAATCAAAGCCAAACAGGAGTCTAATTGGGGGTAAGTCAAATATGTGTTAAATGCTCATGAGTCATTCATGTTCAATGGCAAGCAACCTTTGAAACCAACAGCTATCCCAAAGAACACTGTGAAGGTGTCCACCCTATTGAAGTTTTTTATGCATCATATTTAGAAGCTGACTAGTTTGAGCCCTTCAAGATATTAGCTTGTATCTCTGATATCAGATAGGATCTCCAGCTGAGAACCAGCTTCATTCTGCCTGACTTTCAGTTTCAATGGAATTGCAGGCAAAGGTAGAAAGGGGTCACATCCTTTTAATATGCCATTAGAAAGCCCCTAATGCCTTCCCCATTTCTCTTCCAAATAAGTTCAAAATATTTGTCAGTGCAACCAATGTTATTCCTTTTCCAAAAGGTCTAATCCATATGTCAGATGGATTATTAGTAAGGCAAACCCACCACTATAGGTCATAAACACAATATTTTTTGCCAAACACTCTTTGCCTTCTGATAAAAGTTTCAATTTTTATTCTAGTACAGTGCAACACTTTTCTTAACATTGAGCTAGCAAAGGTCTTATTTGTTTTTCCTGAACAAGATAGGTTGTTTTTTTAATACTCATCCCTAGTATGATAATGTGAAGAGCACAGAGATGAAAAATTGTTTCTTTCCTTAGAAGTACTGAAGGGAATAACTATCATTACAAGATATTGGTGAAAAATTAGCTTTTCTAACTCCCACACTAATATTTAGTAAACCTTGGTGAAAGTCATAAACATAGAAGTAAGTTTTTCCAATTTAGTTTTTGCTGAAATGCTGCAGACATCAGAACCAAAAGACCACATCCTTTCTGGGAGGCACATTGCAAGTTTAACATTAGTGCATTGTTTGCTTTTTTAATGGTCCATCCCCACTCCGTCACCCGTGCATCACAGGTGTCCTATCCTCTCACATCCATCCCACATTCACTCTGAATGACCCTGCAAACCAGCAATGGGTGCTTAAATTCCAGAGGTCTGAATGTGGGGCAATTTTCTTGGCTTATCATGAATTCAGAACAGGACCCCCCAGGTGCCGCAGCACTCTGCATACTCTCTGCTTTATACTGGTTCACAAAAAAAGCCCAAACAAATAGAGCAGTTCATTATGTGTTTTTTTTTCAGGTTTGAAGGTATGTCAGGATCACAAAACACCATTCAGTGAAAAACCCGAGAAAGCTGAAGAAGTGAGGATTAATGCTAGGATTAGGTTAATTGTGTTTATCTCAAACTGCTTCTACATTTTACGGTCATAGAATCATAGAATAGTTAGGGTTGGAAAGGACCTCAAGATCATCCAGTTCCAACCCCCCTGCCATGGACAGGGACACCTCACACTAAGCAATCCCACCCAAGGCTTCATCCAAACTGGCCTTGAACACTGCCAGGGATGGAGCACTCACAGCCCCCCTGGGCAACCGATTCCAGTGCCTCATCACCCTAACAGGAAAGAATTTCCTCCTTATATCCAATCTAAACTTCCCCTGTTTAAGTTTTAACCCATTACCCCTTGTCCTGTCACTACAGTCCCTGACGAAGAGACCCTCCCCAGCATCTCTATAGGCCCCCTTCAGGTACTGGAAGGCTGCTATGAGGTCTCCACGCAGCCTTCTCTTCTCCAGGCTGAACAGCCCCGACTTCCTCAGCCTATCTTCATACGGGAGGTGCTCTAGTCCCCTGATCGTGGCAATGATCTTTCCAGATATAAAGGATCCATCTCTTCCTGGCACCATCTCACATCATGTAAACTTAACCCGCAGCCATCCTGAGCTGCTGACTAGCAAGCAAGACAGAGCATACGGAAATACAGTGTGCTACCTGAAAATCCACCAGAAGTCCTTAGTGTTTATATCCCTGCAGGGTAACTAGTCTATTTTAAAGTTTGGAGTTTTTTTAATGTTTAAGAGTTTTCCTAGTTCTTCACTGAAGTCTTTCAAAGGTCTTTGTCAAAACATTTCTCTTCAGATTAGTTGCATCTGTTTTATTATTGTTCTCTCTTACTGCTCCCACACTTTTCCCAATGTGCAGACCCCCTTGTGGATAAAATGTTTCCAAGCAATTTTTCAGCCTTGACAAATACAGGGGATTTTTCTATAAAATAAGAGTTTGCGCAGAGTGTTTCACCATCCTTTAGAAACACAAAAAAATGATTTGTTATAAAAAAGGCTTAGTGATTCAATCTTATCTGTAAAGTTTCTCCTAGTTTTCAGGGCCAAAGTTTGGTTTACATAATTAAAAGATCACTTTCCTAAGACAAACACACACACATAAATAAGCATATAAAAATATCTGCATAGGCATATGTGCAGATACACCTACATGCTCAGGACCACAGAGAAATACTTTGTCACTGGCTTTCATGTGTGATTCGGTTTTGACATTAGTACTGTTTTTTATAGTTCAGGATTTGTCAGACAGATCATGGCACTAATTATCACACTTCAAATTGTTTCCAACCATGACAGGTTGCTTTCCTACCAGGGACCTCATTGTCCAGAGAGACAGTTTCTGGCTTGACACATATCTAGTGTGCTCTTGGATGGAGGCTCATCCCTCTTGCTAGGCTGGGGAAGAAGCAAAACAGACTTTTTTCCCAAAAGGATGGCTGAGGGAATTCTTTGTTGACTGCCGCAAACACTTATTCCTGAGAAACAGAAACCTCTAGTTATGGCTCTCTGATCATTGAGTCACCAAGACAATGCAGAGGATAGAAAAACCATTCCAGAAATGGACCTTAAGATTTAATTTTAAGTGGCTAAAGAAAGCTCTGCCTGGACAGATTTGTCCCAGAGTTAAATATCTCTTTCCTAAGCACAGGAGAGTGTCCGTAGATGAAGACTTTCAGTCTTACCCCAGAGATCTATGAAAATAAAAGCAAAGCCCCCTGCTGATGCCAGAGAACTTTAGCTCAGCTATTGCCTTTATCGCCAGCAGTGTAACCTGACAGGACAACTTTCTCCTACTTGCCCTTTCTTTGTTTCGGAATACATTTCCTATTAGTAGGTGCATAACTAAAAAATCCATGGGTAGTTAAGCAGTTACTTTCGATCACTAACATTAGATGAGACAAATCCCACCCAGAGAGATTAAACAATTTGTCAAAGGAGAAAAGCTGAGGCTCAGCAGGTGCCTGTATCTGACTCTCCCCACTCACAGCACTTCACCTACTTCTCTGCGTCACCCACCATTTGGTTTATCACCTCAAGCTGTAAGGGCACACATTGTCAGAGTTAAGCACTCTCCAGTTCAGTTCCTCCCAACAGCCACACCAGGGGTCACTACCCAGGCTCACCTGCAGTCCCCTTATTACCACATCCCCCTCCCTCTGCCCTGCCAGCTGTGTCCATCTCTGTACAAGAGTGAGGCTTGACAACTGGATATCACTTCGTAATTGTGAATAGGTTTTCCCCCGGTCTTACATTTGAAGCAAATGAAGATTCAGATCTATTTAGAATGTAAAACAGAATCAATAATAACTCTCAGTTGGCTCAGGGACTTAGGAATGTGTAACTAATGCATATTTAGACATAGTTTATGGCAGCAAGCTCTGTCCTTCCAACATGAGAAAGTTGCAATCCAGCAGTGGTGCTGATATTATAAATTGACAAAAGAGAAGCAGAGATTGATTTAAAAAGTTTTTTTTCATTGAACCATAACTGCACCACATGGTATTTGCTAATGAGCAATCTTCTCTTTTGTCTTTTAAGTAACATTTGCTCATGTGTCACTTCTCTACTGGATATTCTCTTAAATGACAGGGGTTGTACAAGCAATATTGTAGTTACTGAATGATCACACAGAATGGATCATTCTGGACTGGAGATTTACCGCAGTTCCATTAATGGCCTGTCTGCAGGCATGGGAAGTATTTAGTAGCAATAACAAGAATGGCAGACCTTTTGTTAGAGTGGAAGGATATTTTGAGCATCACAGAGAGCTAAGAAAACATTCCTCAGGATTTTAATGTAGCTGGTGATGATAAGGACAAGGTTTTCACATACTGAACTAGGAAAAGTGTATAAAAAGAGACTGATTTTCAGAGGGTAAATACAGGATATTTGTTTTAAGGTTGTTCAGATTTTTCAATAAAAGAAACCAAACAACCAAGGCTGCCTTGGAAATCTTAGTGAAGAGATTTATCTCAAAGAATTTTTATTGTCATCTTCTGAAATGTTACTAATATATACAGGTACAATCTAGTAGGCAAGCATAAAAACTCAACTTTGTTTGAAGCAACCAATTGAGAAGCAAAAAGCAAATTCTGAAATGGTCTGGTTGTGGGAAGAAAGAGCCTTATAATCTCCAAGTATAGAGGAAGAGAGAGATAAACAGGAGAGATATAACTTGTATCAAGAAAGAATTAGAAGGAAATCATTCAAGTGAGAAAAAAGATGCAATCATTTTCAAAAGAACAAGAAAAGGTATCTCAAGTAAAGCCAAATCAGCATCTGATATGTTGAGTTTTACACAGTATGACTGAATTACTTGCTGATATAGCAATTACAAACTCCCAGTTAAAAAAAAAAAAAACCCAAAACACAGCAATTACGAGTCAGCTGTAATTAAACCCCCACAATAGACTTGCTGCAAAAAGTGGGGAATATGAATCAAAACTTAAAAGTTGCATAATTCAAGACTGGAAAAATCTACAGTAGAAAAATTAATCAGAAAAAAGACAAAATTATGATTCTCATAAATTTCTACACTGCGACCTTTCAGAGGACTGCAAGATAAAAGAGACAGAAAGTGATGTTATTGTCACATAGGTAAAATGATTTCTCACATCAAACAGCTACATGGTTTCTTTATGACAGTTAAACAAAAGAACACTCAGAAATCATGTGCATCTGAAAGACTGATGTCCCCTTGAGCCAGAACTGGTTGAGATCTTCCAAAAGCATAAAATTTGTATACAGTGTTTTGGAAGAGGAATGAAAAGCATGGCATATACAGATATACATATATAAGGACTAAGGACCTCTGAAGGTCTGTAATGATAGACTTTCTGTAAATCCAACCCATTCCTTTGCTGGAACTATCTAAGTTTCCTTCATTCTTGCATTCCAAAAAACTGATGAGGCACAGATGACTGATTTGCTTCATGCCTTACGAGCCCGATTGTCTCTGTCATTTCTGATATGATAGTTAAAGGCAATCCACCAAGATTGTTAAATATACCACCACTAGTTTCTGCATTTCTGGAAAATGGAATTACAAAAACAGAAGGAGCAGATGCTGCTCAAAGGCAGCTTCAGTAAATATGGAAAGGCACTGGTGCCAGCCAACATGGATAAGGCTGTGCCTTTATCATCATGGTCCAATCCTGGGTGATGAAAGAAACTCTATTATAAATTGGAGAAGCAAAGCCAAAGGTTAAAAAGTGCCAAAATCCATTTTGTGAAAAAGGGGCAGCTACAGTAAGTGTTAATGAGGTTGGACACCACCGCTTTGCACCAGTAAGTATGCTGAGACACTGCCTCAAGTTGTGCCCTTGACTTAGCATTGCTCCAAAAGGTTAGACCATAGCAGCAGTAAATCTACCCACCTTAGCAGATATCCTCGTGAGTCTTCACACACATTCAACTACAATCACATTTCCACACGAACGTGCAAATACAACACAGCTATCTACAACCCATTGCACTTACATACATTAAGAAAAAACCGAGCACACATATAGACACAAATGTATCCCTCCTAGAAGCCCAAGCATAGAGTAATGCTCCTCTAACACCTCTGCAAGTTCCTGAATTGGGGTTTAACCCTGATTGGAAGTTAAACCCTACACGCTTGCTCCCATTTACTCCCCCGCCCCTCTGGTGGGGTGGGGGAGAGAATCTGAAGAGTAAAAGCGAGGAAACTTGTGGGTTGAGATAAAGACAGTTTAATCAGAAAAACAAAAGCTGCACTCAAGATTAATTAAGGAATTAATTTCCTAATTCCAACCCACAGGCTGGTGTTGAGCCATATCCAGGGAAACAGGGCTCCATCACATATAATTGTTACTTGGGAAGACAAACACCATCCACAGTCATTCTGAGCATCTTCCACTTCCTCCTTCTTCCCCCCAGCTTTTACTGCTGACCATGACATTATATGAAATGGGATATCCCTTGGGTCAGTTGGGGCCAGCTGTCACAGGTGTCCTTTCCCAGCTTCTTGTGCAAACCCAGCCCACTCAATAGTGAGAAAGTAAGGGAAATGGAAAAGGCCTTAATGCTTGTGTAAGCACTGCTCAGCAATAGCTAAAGCAACCCTATGTTATCAACACTGTTTTGATCACAAATCCAAAACATAGCACCATACAAGCTACAATGAAGAAAACTGACTCTTTACCAGCCAAAACCAGTACACTGAATTACTGCATTTCCTAAATGAAATAAATTGCTAGGAAGAAACAGTTAAAATCTCTCTGCAGTTTATACTGATGAAAATGCCTGAACAAACCACCCTGGTGACAGCTTCTCACCATCTACCAGGCAAACTTAGGGCAGGCTGTGAATTCCAAAATTTCACTCCATGTGCCACTGCAGTTCATGCAGGCTTTGGAGTACCTTCCTCCCAGAGCAACGAGTAATTCATGCTCGCGCCTGAGCATGTCAATAGAGATTACTATCAGTTACAAGGTCAGGTCTCAAGATGTGGCTATTAAAAATGGGGGTCATATTACAGACATCACCCAAGAGCCATCAGAAGGTAAAGACTGTGTACAGTCTCTCTTGAGTTATTCCTAACCCAAGCCAGGTTCAATACTAGTCACCTACAGCTGAAAGGTGCCACCGTTCATTAAAAATCTTGAGAGCCAATCTGTCTATCAAGCAAGGAAAATATTGAACAGGAGAGAAGGAGAAAGATTAACTCTCCTTCAGAGTCTGTACCTGAAGAGTGTCAACAGAGCTCCCAGGCAGCAAAACAACTTAATGGAGCAATTCTCCATGCCAAAGGAGAAACTGAGCTTTGCAACTGACACAGGATTCAGTTGCTTCAAATATTAAAAATACTACAGTGCTTGCATTAAAGTGAATAACAATATAGATTTTCTTTTACAGAAGAGAATATTTTTTCTTCAGTCTCTAAAAATGAGCAATGGCAGAAATGCAAATAGGAGTCTAGAAGGAAATCAGAAAATATCAACTTTTTTGAGAGGGTTTGTTGTGGGTTTGGGAGGGGAGGATGGCTGATAGGTGAAAAGTATTTAAGACCATTCCTCTCAAAACTAAAACCATGTTTATGGTTTTAAAAAATGTTACTGTCCATCGACTGCCTAAATTTTATATTTCCACTCTTAAACAAGCAGAAGCAAGTTATCACATCTTTTCTCTCCCGGCTGTTGAGGTTAGCCTTATATGCTTATGCAGACTTGTGCTGTGTGCATGGGCTTGCCTGTCTTCCTAGCAGCATATTGATATGGCAGCCTTTCTCATCCCAACTAGGAAATCAGGGGAAATCAGCAAGATACTCCACCCCTACCAGCAACACAGGCAGACCTCAGGTGTGGCTTAATGCCTCCTCTAGGGGAAAGTGTGTCCCTTCCAAATGCATAAGAGAGTCCACCTGAGTGGCTGAAATCCACAAGGACAGGGTCCCACAGCTCACAGAAACCCATTTCATACCCAACTGACATCCTTTTACCAATGAGATCAGCAAGGATTTAATGTGTGTCTTTCCACACCAATTGTATGCCGAGCCCATGGGACAGAACAGAGCAAACACCAACACCACCAGCCTCATTTGAGAAACACAAGGGATCCACAGGTTGCACGTGTCTGACTCTAGAGAGTTATGCTCACTTGGTGCCAAGCCAATTATTTTTGTTACAGGCTGTAATTCCACTTGATTATAAAGAGCTAGACCCCAGCTTCTTTCCAATCAACTGAAAACAAATTGATGATTTCTGATTGTGCCAAGAACATGACATATTTTGTGCAGAAATCTTGAGCTGGAAATCAGAAATAAATCTAACTTTTTGCAATATAAATAACATACTAATAAAAAAATCATATTTATTCCAATGGTAGAAGATTTTTGCACCAAGCCTGTGCTGCTGAGTATACACTTGCTTTGATCTTTTTCTTTTATGACACAAACATTAACAATATTGTAAGAAAAATAGATTAATAATTTATTGGAGATGAGCTGAATATTTTTTTCCTCCTTTGTGTATAAGCAGCTTGGCAACAAGGCTGTCTAACTTCAGGATCAATCTTACCCTTATTTTCTATTATATACTTCCTGTTGTTCCCAAACAAGATTAATTTTGTTTTGTGCAAGTCACTGAGCAGTCTCTACTAAAATATGATTGATTTTGAATTTCTTTTCTCTCTCTCCTTCTCTCCCTCACTTTATTCTATTTTATCGGTGTTAATAAAACCACAGTGACTTGTAAAATTCAATTTAGAATTATTTTCCACCTAGAGAGGTTTAGACACTTTCTCCCCCTCTTTTCACAATGGAGTTATTTCTCACAATGATTAGAAAGCAGATCTTTTATGCAACACGTTTGTAAAACAAATATTCTGGAAGGACCTAAGCAAGGAAAAGCATCATACTTCCAACATAAATCATCACAACAAAATAGACAGTAATGGGTATTCTTGAGTGAATCCTTCTTTTTCATTAATACACTTAATTCAGAATAAACAAGACATCATTAGTAATTTTTCTACAGTTTGCAGAATTTACAGGGGTGTTTGAGAATGCTGAAGATTTTTCTCATTTAACATTATTAAGTGGTTCTTGTCAAGGTGGTAAAAAATGTTATCGATGGAGAGAATGGGAGTTTCCTTTACATGGAATATCACCTGACACGAAACTGAGCAGAGAGAGAAGGCTGGAGTTTGGTTTGGTTTTTTTTTTTTTTTTAATCTAATTTATTGCCCATTTATAACATTCACATCTTCTCACTTTACACATTTGACTACAAATCTAGGGTGACAGCTTTTGTTCACTTTTCCTAAATTTAGGGTCACATGGACTTTCATAGTTTTCAATTTCAGTTTCTCTTTGTATTACTTTGTTTTACAGGTTTTAGTCCCTGAGATTAATATTGCTTCACTAAACACAGTACTGACTGATATATGTTTATAAGAAAGAAAACTACTGTTCATTTAAATAGCCATCATTTGAATCATGCATCCAAGCTATAGTAATCTAAGGGAACCTCCTAAACATTTACAGTGAGAAGAAAGAACTGGTTTGAACTGTTCTGGAAAAAATACAGATATTGATGTACTTATCTGAAGAACATTATTATTATCTCTCTGGTATATAATTGAACAACATATGTTATAATCAGGTGCAGAAAATACTGAAGGAAAGGAATATGTACACAATGAATAAGACATTGTTGTAAAGGTAGCTTATGATTTGGTGAGAGTGCCTCCAGAAGCATGAACACTGACTGAAAGGTCGCTGGTTTTCCAGCGAGACTACTCCTAGTTCAAAATGTCAGAACTGACATATTGACCAAATCATTTTCATTCTTCAACTGTTAATTACTCCTATACCCCTAGAGCTACAAGTCAGGAGTTACACTGCATCCAAAGGCATTTTTAAGCATCGAGACGAAGTGGTCACTGACCTGGAGAGGGTATAGTTGTTTTGTGAACAATCAAGAACAAGAACCTGAAGTTAGCCCCAAAGAAAACCATCCTTACAGATGAGTTTCCCCATACAAAATGCCTGTTCAGTGTGAGGGTCTGGCAGGAGCATGTTCCCTTTGTTGAAACATTCAGTGAAACATTATTGAAGCATTTCATTCTGAGACAGTCCAAACATTTGCATATAGAATGGTTTACGTTGGAAGGAACATTAAAAAACATCCAGTTCCAACCTCCCTGCCACAGGCAGGGACAACTTCTATTAGACCAGGTTCCTCAAAGGCCCATCCAACCCAGCCTTGAACACTGCCAGGGACAGGGCAGTCGCATTTCCTCTGAGCACCCTGTGCCAGCACTTCACCACCCTCGCAGTAAAGGATTTCTTCAAAAAGGATTTTTCTTCAATAAGACAAATTGATTCTTCTCAAATACAATATAATGAAGGCCAATGACATTTCCCATCAGATAAGAAAAATAAAAAAGATGACAACATTTGAAAGAATGATTCCATTACATAAAAAAAGAAAAAAGAAAAAAGAAATGTTTCTGCTTTCACCAGTGCAGAAAGAAACCAAATCTTTAACTCTCAGGATGTCCTACTAGATGAATTATCCTAATTTGTTTGAATGACATCTAATAGCCATCAATCTGGAAACTCGAGATGGCCAAGGTTTTGGTGATCTGGAAAATGAAGAGGTTTCAGGCTTTACTGCAGGAACTGCAGATAGTTCCTGATTCCACACAGTTCAGAAATACTGGTGGAAGACTTTCTCACTGTTTTATTTCCTCTTTAGTCTCTAGAATCACAAGGCAAGAGAGACAACAAGGGACAGAAGAGAATTACTGCTGTTCTGAACAAGCATGCATGGCTCACATCTATAGGCAGTAGACAGAGGGGAAATAAGCATCTCCATAAATGTATATTCAGCTTGCACTATCTGTATAAGGGCTTTGATTGATACCCAGATATCAGGATTTTCTCTTCTGTTTGCTGAAAGGACAGGACAGATACTGCAGTCAGCTCACTTATAAGGAAGCATCACTCCTAGGAAGTCCAGTTTAGGAGATTTTACTGCTAACACATTGAAGCACACTAGAAAAAATTACACATGTTTAAATTATTCCACTGTTAACTTCATCAGAATTCAATGCAAAGCCATCTTAACCATGTTGAGAGTAGAAACGCATGCTGAGTGTAGATCAGACATTGGTTTCTGTTTATTTTAACTTTTGAGACAAAATATTCTCTTTGTTAATGGGGAAACTAACCTATTTTTCACTTCAGTCAAGGAAATTGCTCTTTATTTCCAAAAAGGAAGAAGATCTAGAAAGAGAATCAAATAATCAGGTAGGGCTGCCAGCAGCATATGGCTTTGAGCAGGCAAAAGGAGGCTATTTCTGAACCTGTGCAGCTGGGAGAATGCCTTTTATCAAGATGAAATACAAAACTTGTTTTGAAAACTTTACAATATTTCATCTGGGTTCAAACAAATGCTGCTGACAACAAGACACAAAGAATTTACATCTTGAGAGCTAGGTGTGGGAACTGCACAGAGATCTACAGAACTGTTGACTCTGGGTTATTCAATATAACCCATTCATTTCCAAAGACTTACACAAGTGTACTTCCCATTTGGAGCATGCTTCAGAAAAGAGCCTTCCTTTCTTTACATATTTCTCATTGCTTTTCAAACACTGCTCATTTACAGCTCTTCTTACAGAAGCAGGTCCTGAGTTTCTAAAATCCAGTGGTCGGTCTGGTGTTTCCAGAAGGGATTTGAGGACCTTAATCCAGTTGAGAGATGAGCCTTAAAAATTCAGATGGTTCAAAAAAGTGTTCAAAATCCTGTTTACCTATCATGGATTCATAGAATAGTTTGAGTTGGAAGGGACCTTAAAGCTCATCCAGTCCCACCCCCCCGCCACAATCAGGGACACCTTCCACTGGACCAGGGTGCTCCAAGCCCCATCCAACCTGGCCTTGAACACTGCCAGGGATGGGGCAGCCATGGCTTCTCTGGGTAACCTGTGCCAGTGCCTCAGCACCCTCACAGTAAACAATTTCTTTTTCTCGTCTAATCTAAATCTACTCTCTTTCAGTTTAAAGCCCTTCCACCTTGCCCTGTCGCTGCCTGCACTTACAAAAAGTCCGTCCCCAGCTTTCTTGTCTACTCCTTTGGAAGTACTGAAAGGCTGCTGTAAGGTCTCCCTGGAGCTTTCTCTTCTCCAGGCTGAACAAGCCCAGCTCTCTCAGCTTGTCTCAATAGTAGAGGTACTCCAGACCTTTAAGCATCTCCGTGGCCTCCTCTGGACTTACTCCAACAGGTCCACTTCCCTCTTGTGTTGGCATAGAGAGGGAGAATCACCTGCCCTTACCTTCTGTGACTTGGGTGGTGGGGCTGGAGCACTTGTCAGTGAAGACTGAGGCAAGAAGAGTCATTGAGTACCTCGGCTTTCCCTTTATCCCCGGTAACCAGTTCTCCCATTTCCTTCCAGAAAGGACCCACATTTTCCCTAGTCTTCCTTTTATCACTTACATATCTATAGAATTTTTCTTGTTACTTTTGATATCCCTGGCCAGATATAATGCTATCAGAGCTTCTGATTTCCTAACCTGATCCCTGGCTGCTTGGACAATTTCTTTGATTTCTCTGTATCGCTCCCAGGCTACCAGTCCTTACTTCCATGCTCTGTAGGATTCCTTTTTGTGTTTGAGTTTGTCCAGGTTCTCCTCATTCATCCATGAAGGCCTCCTGGCATTTTTCCCAATTTAATGTTTGTTGAAATGCATGTTGTTTGGAGGAGCTGATCCTTGAATACTAACCACCTGTCTTCCTGCTAGGGCTTTATCCCATATTACTACACCAAGCAGATCCCTGGAGAGGGCAAAGTCTGTTCCTCTGAAGTCAAGGGTAGCAAGTTTGCCACACACCCTTCTCATTGTCTTACATATCTTGAACACCACTTCATGGTCACTGGAGCCAAGGCTGCCCTTGAGATTCACATTCTCCACCTGCTGTCACAAATAAAGTCCAGCATAGCACCTATCCAAATTAATCCCATATTCTGAATCCTCAGTTCATATCCAGAGAAAATATTACCAGACCCAAGAATATCTAGCTTAATAAAAATATCTAACATTTTCTTTTCATGAACTCCTTCAATGTTTTACACCGGGAATAGAAAACAAAATGCAGTCACCTGAGTCAGGTCCACTGGTGTGAATTGGGTATCTAAATAACACAGCAAAGAAGCAGACTGGATAGAGAATGTTTTGAATATTTTAGAAACACTTGTAAAGCTGTTCAGGAGGGGAAGATTTATAAGTACACAGACTGCAAGTGAACTTTTCAGTAGATAAATGATGAGCTCACCTGCTCCACAGGCTTTCCACATTTGCATTAAGATACAGAAGCAGACAATTAAATTTGCAGCTGTAACCACTCCTGCAATGATCTTATGATAAAACTCAGAGAACCAATAGAAATGCTTTATTAAGTTATAGTCAAAAAAAAAAAGTGCATTTGTGGGCAATTTAGTGGTTAAAAACACAAGTAAAAACAGTCTTCACCCTTATACTTCAGTCTCCCAATATCATACTTTTCCAAGGACACTCATCATTCTGCTCCGTTAGATTTTGAGGATAGGACCAAAGAGAATGCACCATTTTCCCCTCAAGCACAAACACGCATGACCAATATTTTTGTTATTTTATATTCTCCTTCAGTTTATGAGCCTGGCTTTTTTTGCTACCCATAGTAGTCTGATGCACAAGGCAGCTGCCTATTTACCCATGCTTAGAGCTTGTGCATCACAGAGAATACGCAGGTTATTAGAACAGGCTGCAAAATCCAGCACAGTGAGCACTGTGATCCTCCTTTACACTATAAAAGGTCATTCCTGTGATAAAATGTCCTAAATATGGACTCAGGAGGCAAAAAGGTAAGATCTCATCCTACCCTGTAGACCCCAAATGAACTAGCATGTACCATGGCATTAGTTTAACGGGGAGAAGTCCACATCTTCCTTCTGTTTTGGCTACATTTGGGGACAGTGCTTCATGTGGCACAAGTTTAAACATTGGGCACATCCCCAGGTTGTTATGCATCTTTAGGAACCACTTTATTCCCTTTCTCCATTTTTCTTGCTCTCTCATTCTGGTGCTAGAGGGGGTGGTGTTGGCTGTCACCAAACTTCACCAGACATTTACATGCAGATTGCAGCCTGTCGTGGCAAGTGCCTGATGTTTCAAGTTGAAACATTTTATCTATTCTTTTTCTAAGAGCATTATAACTAAATTAGGGGTCAAAGTTAGGGCCTTGTTATCAGGCTTTGAGCTTTTCATGGCTTG
The DNA here is from genome assembly GCF_037157495.1 of Lathamus discolor. Taxonomy (NCBI): domain Eukaryota; kingdom Metazoa; phylum Chordata; class Aves; order Psittaciformes; family Psittacidae; genus Lathamus; species Lathamus discolor. The sequence goes on from NC_088886.1 coordinate 140,446,959, forward strand.
CATTTGTAATGAAAACAGACATTTCCATTGTAGTTGTTTCTCTGGGCAGTGCTCAGATATCAAATCTCCTAAGCCTTTCTCTCCAGCTCAGGGAAGCTCAGAACTCACACATTTCTTCCTAATTTTACCAGTGTGACATTTGCACTCTCATTTATAAAAATACATCTCCTGCATTTCATTTGTAAGTTACCTGAGGGTTTTTTCCTGTGTTTTTTATTATCATTATTTATGTTCCTGGAGGGGGGAAGGAGGCAACAAAAAGTAACAGAGGAAAATGAAATAAACCAGATCTTTCCCCCTTCACTGTGCTCCTGCATTTAGCAATGATTATTATCAAGCAACAAAAGAAAACAAACATTTCCTTTAAAGAGTTGCCACTAGCCAGGAGAAAACTTTCCATAAAGGATACCTATTCCAAACCAACCCAGATGATGTGGCAGAGCATTTTGCATTTTTCCTCCCTCTGCCTTTATTTCAGTTATCATTAACATAAAAACAAGGTCTCTCTTTCTTGGAGAGCTACTAATACCTTGTGGAAACTCCTGCGAAACATACCATTTAAAGGTAATTTTCCTGATATGGCATATAGATATTTTCCCCTTTTCCTTCTAAATGTTTTATAAATGGAGAGATTTTATTGAAAGAGGAGCTCTGTTCTCCAGGAGCTCTTTGAATCCTGTTGCTTATGTTTAACCTGGAGTCACGATAATCCCTTTCATTTTCCATTAATTTGTCATTTCAGCTTTTTATATTAATAAAATCAGAGTAACACACAGCATGCTCCACAGTGCATCCAAGTTAATGCAATAAGCAATTATAAAGCCTATAGTGGCTTGAAGCTCAACTTTTACGTATTCAGCTAGCAGAAACCGCAGCTTTGGCGTGCAATGTGTTGAGCTCAGGCTGAGAAAGCAGTTGGCACTCACACACAATAAAATGCTCCTTCCAGTCATATGTGTCACAGGTCCCTGCTGCTACTAGCATACGAAAGGTGGCTGCTGGGGCAAGGCATCACAGGACAAAATCAAATCAGTGAGAGCAAGGGGCTTCCAAGAAACCTAATAATTCTCCCTAACAGCAGGATGAAGGCTGCTTTGCCTATGAGGGAGTGTTATCAGGAGATAAAGTCCACTTTATGTTCATATTCCTGCTACCATACTCACAAACAAGGTGCTTTTTAGATTCTATTCTCTCCAACCAGAGCTCAAGTATAACCACAACCCAGAGGTCCCCTTCCAATTGTCCACATGCCCTCACACAACCTCAACAGCGTCACTTAGTCCCAGTTCTGCAATGAACTCCTTGTGCAGAAACATCTGCTAAGGAGCTCTTTTACCAACACACATGAACTTCCAGTGCCAACAGCTGGACAATGACAACATAAACACAAAACCCCAACCCAAATCATACATACCATTTCTGGTATAATTTGCATGCAGTAATAGTCATCAGGCTCATAAAACCAAGCACCTATGCATTTTACTGCAAAAGAAAGCCAGAAAAATGTATTACTCACTGGGACCAGCTGAAGGGAGTTAATATAGCCAAAAAGCCTATAAATAAGAGACAAGTGAAATCGGCTTGCTTTCTAGTGTAGGTTTAGCTGAGGGTGAAGGTGCACTTCAGAGCACTCAGAAAGGCCGGCTGGGAAGGTTGGGGGATTTGTATTTGGGGCCGTGTCTAGACTGTGATTTCACAATAAATATTTTACTTGCAGAAACCCCCTTTGTTGCTTTATTTGTGTGAGCTGCAAATTTAGAAGTCTCTTTTCTCTCTTTAGTGCTTGGTTTCTGTCTACAAAATGTAGGTTAAGATTAGGTTCTCAAATGCTCTGAGCACAAGCTATTCAGACAGTACTTTAGCTCTGGGTCATTGGCAGTCTTTGAAGGGAGACTTATGCCTGTCAGAGCTTGGATTTTGGTTCAGTTGCTGGGTCTTTTTAATCACTGCAGTTTCTATGCTGTCCAACAGGCACTCTTCCAGTCGAGATGAAAATGCAAATAATACAAAGCAGCTTCTTACTACAAGCTTTAAAGCCGAAGAGAAGAAAACATCTTTCAAAAAATTCACTGGAATCTCAGTAGCTTGCAGTATGTAAGTATTAAATTGGGCCAAATGTCTGAAGTTAATCATAATGCTTGCGGTAATGCTATGTAGTTATCCCCTGATGTCCTCATGACCATTGCACTGCAGCTCTCATTTTAATTACATTTTTGACAATGAGAGCTCTGCAATTCTGATCTTAAAGTGCTGAGTTGTGATGTTAGTGTATCGGAGAACGAAACCCCTTTCTGCTTACACACAGAAAATGGACTTCTACAAGCAGAAAACTATTTAGCAGTAAAATACGTACAACAAAAAACAAACCCACAAAAACATAAACGCCACCCATCCTATCCCCCACAATGCTTTCTTCTGCAGACAATAAAAAATAGCAGGTTTTGTGTTTTACATAGGATGGGGAGAATAAACATGCTGTTTTCAGTGTGAAAGACTGCGCACTGGTGCAAAACGCTGACATTTCACTCCCCATTAATGAATAGAAATACCATTGCAACAAAAAATGTCTATAACAATGAACTAAAAGATATCTCTGTTTAGTGTTACTTGTATCAAAACACCAAAAGCAGCCTAAAGCAACAGAGTTTATTTAGAGCAGAAAGAGGTGAGAAATTGCAAGCAGATATAGGACCTGAGGATTTGCTATGGTGCAAAACTCACACAAACGCCCTCTCCATCATGGCTCAAGTTTCTGTGCCCAAAGTCATGCTTCCCAGAGCCTTGGGTCACCAGTTCCTTTTGACATACTGTATAATCATTTTCTTTATGCTGTCTCTGTGTGAAATCAGTTTACCAGTTCTCATCCACATCATTTCAGCTTGGCACAATTCCAGGTGGCTGAATAGAGAATATCTGATTCTTTCCAAAGACCTAGAGCTTGCTGCCCCATGTTATGAGGAAAAATGTCTTCTCCTGCATATTGTCTCCCTCTGCTGATGCTCTCAAACAAAAGACTTCCTCTCAGAGGTGTAGAAACTGTGATCCAGTAGAAACAAAGCTATCTCAAATATACCAAAATGACAGCAAGTTCTGCCTATCATTTAGCCAGAGACAGAACATCATAATTCCTGGTTATAATCATGTATACGATTAAATTACTTGCAAATAGTCTGTGAAGCATAGAAAATAAGTGCAGTAGTATTGGAAATCCATTTACAAACATTGCCTAGGGTCAGGGTCTGGTGAGTGTTGACAAAGAAAATAGCTGCTGCCTCAATAGGTCTGAAGGTCAGAAAAGAATGAGATGAAAGAATGCAGGTGGATCTCTGAAATAAATTAGGAGAAATGGAAACAAGGCATTATATGAGCTCTTGCTCATGTGACTTATTTCATAAATCAAACATGCAATGGATGCTTTACGTGTGAAGAGTACCAATGTTGGAAATTACTTTTTGGAAATCCGCAGTCTGCTTTGGGCAACCTCATGTCTAGGAAGAAATAAAATTGAAAGCACCGAAGTGAGGGCAACCAGGCTGATTCCAGTTCAGAAGAACGCTCCCATTTACTTGGTTTCCAAAGCATACAAAAAGTCAGGAGGAGAGAGGGACACTCACTCAAATAACACAGATGAGATTTTCTTCCCCCCACCCCGCCTCAGTTTCTCAGCTCTAAATTTCCTTCCCATTTGAGCTGCCTCTCTCTTGCTCGTTTGCTCTTTCCCAGAGCTGTCAAGATCTGAGCATCTCTTCTCCATCTTCTTTTCCTGGCTTTTCTCCCTGTCTCAGCACACAGGGAACACAGTAAACCGAAAGGAAGCCAGACTCAAAATTCCTGAAGAGAAGCACTACTTCCTTCGCTTAAAGCTCAAATAACTTGTACAAGATACCGCTGAGGCCAGAGATCACAACAGGATGAGACATACACATTGTGGATAGCAAAAAAAAAGGAAGATTTGAATGCTTAGGGCTTCCAGGTACAGAGCAACTTTTGCTTTTAAATTCACTGGTAAAAGGTCTTGGATGTTTTTTGATTTTTCTGCATATTTTTCTGTTGTCTCTTGGTGGAGTTTTTAAATCTCTTTTGGAAATGGGTAGAACTTCATCCCAGGCAGGGGCTAAGAAAGCTCTCAGGCAAGTCCTGCCTTCCCCTCCTAAATTATAGCGTCCTTTAGGGGACCTCACTTCTCTTCTTGAATGTAAACTCAGGAGGATGAAGATTAGCACAGCATTCACCATGGTTTTGAGGCACATTCGGAATGCATGAACTATAAGGGGAAAAAAAGTAATGCTAAGGCAGATAACACTGACAAGATGGGAGCTAATTCCTCTGCAAAGTTTCAGTCCAGGACAATAACTTGGGCAGTGAGTGTCTGTGAGCCACCAACATCACTTGAAATTATACAGGCTGAGATAGAATAATTCCTTTGTGATGCAAATTCATCTTGAACAGAGATAGTGCAGCTGGTGTATTAATACCAGTAGAGGAAATTAATCAGACGAGTTCGTTGAGACAAGAGAGTTGCATCCTGTTTCTATCTTGACTGATCAGCGTGGCACAGCATAAGCCTGTGAATAACATCACGCACTGGCTCTTAACTTAAGCCTCTTAAATGTACAGTTCCCCACAACTAAAATGTCAAAATACACTGGAAGATCCTTTTCTTCTCTTACATATCAATAAAAAAGAAAAAAAATTGTTGGATTAATTCTATGATCTATATTGCTGCTGAGGTACATGAAAGCCTCATCAAACCTATAGCTGTTGAGTCTCAGCGTTAGACTTCAAATAATGGAAAACAGCAATATAGACTTTCTTTTCTTAACAGCTTTCTGACCTTCTGACTGCAATTCCCACTGTGAGTAACTGCAGCTCAGGCAAATCGTGAGCTCTGAAGAGCCTGGTGGCAGCAGAGAATCTCATCAATTTTAATCTCTGAAAGGTTCACGGGGTTTGAGCCTGACAACAAAACATTGCACAACATGGCTGACCATAGCAGATCTGGTCCCTCCTTACATTAGTAATGGAGCTCAGCACCTCTCTGTCCCACGTGGCCTTTGCCTCTGGATTCTGAGAAAGGAGCAACAGAACAATTTGGCTGAATGCAGAGATGCTCTGTGTAAAGACAGGTATCAGATATGAAATATCAAGTGGCATCCCCCAGGATGGAAGGGACACAGCTCTGCTCTCTTTAAATGAAGGTGTAGCACTAAAAAGAATGGACTTCTGAATCTAATCCATCTCAGGGGAGAGAAGAGTAAGGCAGGGAATGACGTGTAATTTTTTCCTTTACACCCATGTATTTTTGTGGCAGTGGCCCTGATGGAATGGAAACCCAGTTCTTATGCAGCTCCCCAGTGTTTTGAGGCAAAGCAAAGTCCAGCCACCTGCCATTCCCTGAATCAAATGAAGTGTGGGAATGAAGTGCCATTGGTAATAAACCAAAGCTGCCTGCTTGCAAACAAGCTCAGCTTCCTCATCTCTGTCCTTGCAGACATGCATGCAAAAATCTTAGCAAAACCTGCAAGCCTTGGTAGGCTATGTATATACCCAGAAAACTTCCTCTGGTTTGTCAGCCGGTAGATCCAAAAAATAGTGGGCTCAATTAGAGTCCACCATTCATGGCTTGTTAGCAGAGTTTGGTTTTCAGCTGTGAGAACTCAAATCCTTCTTGCTTGCAAGCTTTCTTCTTGGGCCTGAGCAGACTCAGTGAGGACCAGAATCAAATTTAAAAGAGTCTCTTTTGAGCAGCCTCTTGAATCCTTGCTGACAGTACAACAACATTTCACTTTCTCATGCTCCATAAGCTTATTTTTCACACCCAGAAAATGTGAGTTAATTATATTTAAGTAGAGAGAACATGCTGTCACAAAGAAGACAGAATAATGCACAGTACACAAATGCACAGAACAATTCTACATAAGATAATTCCATTCATACTTCTCCAAAACTTGCTGAAAACATTTGACTGCACAGGGAAGACAGATTTTCTTTTGCTACTCTGACTCACAGCATTTAACACCCTTTAAACTAAAACCAAGTGTTTTCTGTCCTCTCTCAGTAGGGATGTCACATGTTGGTCCAGGCATCCCAGGGTCCAGTACAGGATGGACAACAGTAAAGTGCCTGATTGTACACTCCTGCTGCCTCAAAAATCCCAGCACACACTAAAGCGGTGCTTTATTTGCTAGCATCTGCTCAAAGCCAGGCTGCTTACTCCATGTTCTTGCTTCAAAACAGAGAAGCACCTGCACAGCTGCAACAGCTCTCTACACCTCCACCTGTTTGCACATCACTGGAGACATCAGCATTGTCCTGAGCCAACAGTTCTTTAAAAGCTTGTGGAAGCAGCCCGATCTGTCAATTAAGAGAATCGTCAAGTCCTCGTCCACATTCCGCAAGTAAATAAGCAAAAGTACATTACTAAATCTTTGCTTTATTATAGCTAGAAACAACTAAGGGAAAACAGCTGTGTGGAGAAATATTAAGCTGTGAGTAGCAACACGAGTGAGCAGGAGGAAGCCATAGATAACAGAACGGGTAATAGCCCTCCAGCAGGCTGTAGGGTAACATAGTTAAGTTGAGATATTTGCTCATATAGTAGCAGAAATTCAGATTCTATTTACTTTGTGAGCCACAGGTCTCTCTTCTTTACCCAGATCATGCTAGGTGGGTATAATTTAGTATACCTGCATCCTCCATTTGAATTGGCACAGTGTGGATATAACTAGCAGAACATATTTTCTGGTGGAGAAACATTCTTCTTACCCTTCTTTAGGTAAGGCTTTCACCTTGAGTGATAAAGTTTTATACACATCACAAACATGTTGATGTCAAAGATCAGTGGCTGCAAATTTGTCCTGTGTTCTCTCCGACAATATTTTTCTGACTGAACTCTCAGAAAGTATTTTTTAAATTATAACATAGCTCCTTTATATCTCCTAAAGATGTAGTCCTTCTTCCCCAAAAAATCCCCTTTGAACAGGAGTTCAGTGGTAGACACAATACATCAGATGGGAAGCCTGATATATATCAGCAGCAGACCTAAGTGGCTGCGACCACGGATCCATCAGTAAGGAACATAACGTGAAATTACTTGTTCATGTTGTTCCTCTACTTGCTGGAAAATCTCTGTTCTTGTGACATGCAGGGGATTAAGCTGATGAGTGTGCTATGCAACCAAGAACTAGTACTGCTTAAAACAGCCTTTCTTCAAATTTAGTTTTTAATTCTTTTTTCCCCAGGCTGGTTACCTCTCAGGCAAAGTTCAAGCTCTTGCTGCCTCTTTAAATGTAACGTTAGAACACAAATAACACATGTATCAGCCTGCTTCATCATGATGAGTCATGTCTTATGGAATGGGAGCAGTAACGAGGGGGCTGATTGTTTCCAGGCTGATACACAACAGTTGTCAAACTTCTCTTACTTCTTGCTTTTCATTATTCCTGGAGACTGGCATCTTGTCTGAGCAAAGCAGGAGCAACGATCTGGGTCTCAGACTCAAGGTTCTTCTTTGGTGTCCTTGGTCATTTCTGTGATTTCTATGATTCTATGATTTCACCTGTGATTTCTGTTGGGACTGCTCAGAGCCATCTTTCCCCAGTCCCCAGTCAAGCAAACCAAGGAAAAACAAGGCCTCTTGGGGAAAAATGTCATTGTTTTTTTTTGGATGACTAAGCTGTCCTCAGATGAACATTCCCAGCACATCAGCTGATAATACAGCTTTGGATTGGGTCACCTACATAAAATTGTCTAAGTGAAGACTGGATTTTTACCTTAGTCACAAAAGATAAAAGCTTAACCTTAGATGTTCTGCTGTGTAGGCAGTGAACACAGCTGCTTTTGAAACTTCTCACAATGAACCTTTATGAGCTTCTAAAACAAAAATTCCTGGTTCTGGAACAACTGCTTCTCAGAAAAAATGATCCCCACTCTTGTGAATGTTCTGTATATGGCATTCGGCATACTTATGGTTCTACAATGGGAGAGTTGAATTACTTCAGAAAGAGCATTTCTGTTGCGTTGGATCAGGGACAACTGGCAGCTCCCTGAGAACTATTGATTCTGGGTTCTAGGCAGCAGCTGGCAGGTTCCCTGTGCCACCTTCCTGGCCAAACATTGAAGACCTCATCTGTAGAAGATGCCAGCCTGCTTGATTGCAACTTGTCCAGGGATTTTAAAAGTGGCAGAGGATAGGCACCCTGCAACAGGAGTAGCTTGCTTGAGCTCTGCCAGCTGGACTGGTGACCTTCCAATTTGGAGGCTGCCACTCACAGAAGGTACATGTGAGCCTCAGACCACTCCGAACACTGATCTGCAGAGTGCTTCTCAGTAGGATGCAGAAAACTGAATTCTGGCCCCTAGAGAAAGAAATGCCTAACAGCCAACCATTTCCTCTGCCATGATTTAGGATAGATTTGACTTGGCATGGAGATGCTTGGAGAGTCAGATTGCTGTGTCTATAGGTAGGTGGGAGCACAGTGACTGCAACCATTGTGCTTTCTCTGCCCTCATTTTCCCAAAACAATCACAATTTTCTTCGTTTCTTAGCGAAGAGCAAGAAGCAGGTCTCTGCTGTTGTGCCACCTCCAAAACCAGCCGCCTCCCCCCGCAGCCGGCTTCGATTGAATGGGACATGTCCTTCCTTTCACTAGTCTCAGAAAGGAAGCTTCTGAACTTTAAATACTGTGAGAGTCAGTTGTTTTTCCCCAACAAATTGCCATTTTATGGATAGTCTGAAACTTAAATACAATGAACTTTATTGCCAATCTGACATTTATTTGCAATGTGTATTTACTGCCTGGAAAGCAAGGGTGAGCGGTATGTTTTCTCCTCTGTCAAACAAGGGGAAGAATACAGCAGGATTCTCCCCATTACCTCCACTAAAAAGAATCAGATTTATTTACTTTGACTTGAGAGAGTCATTCTCACTGGATATCTCTGTACTTTTACAAGCTAAGTGAGATCTACCTTGTTCTTAATAAGGTATAAATACATCCTGTCTCTTTGACTGTAATACCCTGATATGGGGAGGAAGTGCTGAAAGACGAGGATGTTTGTTATTTTACAAGGTTTTTACAATACCAGCCTAATGAGATAATGTATTTATTTATTATAACAATAAACACAGCTGTAAAATGGACCATAAAAAATAATAGATGACTCACAGATTTCTATACCCAACATGTCAGCTGTAATTGGGGAATAAATTAAATGATCCATCTGCTTGCCATCTACACTATTTTTCCTAGTATCCTCAATATTTAAATACAGTCAGCATTATTTATATTAATTACTCACTAACAACAGCAACAACAAAAACTCTGCAAGTAAATTGATTGGCCTCGTAATATAATTCCCCAGCCACATCACACACACACTATATTCTTTCCCTTACACTTAAATCTAATGAGTATGATGGACTTGCTTTTCTTTATTAATAGTTTTCACTTTATCATGCCAATACTATTGAGCCTTCTTTTTATTACTGTTTTGGAGACAGTGCTAGCAATGATATATCATATAAAAGCTTGAGAGACAGTTCAATCCATTAAGCTGGGAAAGAAAGCTTCATCTCCTTTCCAAGAGAAGCAGCAGCAGTTTCTGCAACACAGAACTCTGACACAGTCCTAAAACTGGAATAATATCATCTCAAGACCCCAGCAAAGGTGAAGTTTTTTGGGTAATAGACATTATACAAGCAGATCTGAAGAAATATCTCGTTTCTCAAATGTGTGTAAGTTTAGTTATACAAATACTGGCATTTATATAAACAAGACAGGAGAGAGAAATTCATACACAGCAGGATACTGGCTTGGACACAAAGAACCCAAATTTCCCCCATGTCCTTGTCCAATGTCATATCTGGTGCAGAAGTTCTTCCTTTCATAATCCAGTCTGTGTGTAAGAATTGGTTTATTCTTTAAGTAGGAAAATTTCAGTATATTGAGAAATCTTAAAATTGTGGGATACTTTGTTCTAGGAAATATAACCTTAAAAGTTTCTTAATGATCTATAGAAGTTGTGGATTAGAAAACATTAAATAGCAAAGAATATTTAACAGGATGCTGGGTTTTTCCACTACTCTAGCCATTAACTAGAGAATCCTAGGCTGGATCCTAGCCAGTCTGGTCTCTGAATTGTTTTTTACTGTGAGTGTAATAATAATACAATATAATACAGAAATCATTCAAAATCATACAATTAATCAAATGAATACATGGATATGTTTACAACTAAAACTTAGGTCAGTAATTTTTGTATATACAATCAAATTCCTGCAATTTATTACACATTTTGTCATTTCTACTTCTCTCAAGGTGGCTTACAGAATGCCTGTAAGATTAAGATTTTAAATACCCAATAGTCAGTAAGGACATCCAGTTAGAATTGCACAGTTGTCCACTAACACAAATTCAGCTTCTTTTGAACCATTCACATTTTTTTCTTCCAACTCCCAAATGCTTCCAGTTCACACGTTCTGTAGGTAAAAAATGAATGTTGCCTGCCAGGTGTAATGGACCCTTTTGAAATGCATTCCCCATCGTTGCTCTTCATCAGACCTTTGTGTCTTCTGACAAGCTGTATTCTTCTATACAGCTGGAAGTTAAATGGGGGAATGCATGGGGTATTTTGGGGATGGGGATTTTTTCTTTCGTGGGTAATTTGGATGGCTTGGCAGAAAATCCCTCAGACAAATAAGAGAGCGAAAGGCTTCAGCTTTCACTGAAAGGGTTTGAAATGCAGCACACAGAAGGTGCATCTGCAGTGAGCAGTTCTTTAACTGGCAAAAATAAAGTCTGTGATGGGAATTCTGCTTACAAGCTGTTTTGTCTAAATAAAAGAAGATAGTCAGACATATATATTTTAAAACCAGTCAACAGATTTTCCGTCTACTTTCAATTTACATTCTTCTCTAATCCTTCTCTTCCAGAGTACAGGAAGTAAACTACTGTAGACACCCTGCATGAGTATCTCATTGATTCGCAAGGACAAAGCTATTTCTTCTTGTTAGCAATTAAAAGGGTTTGAGCGCCTGTGGTGGCTGGTTACAGAGGTTATTGCTAGTTAGTGCTATTATGGGATTCCACTTTCCCTATTTCCTATTTTAGTCCATTTTCTATTATTATTCCAAAGGGTTCAATAATAAAGCATCACTCAGGATGAGACAGGAAATCTGAATAACACACATTATCCTATTTTCTGAAAAAGAAAAAGCAATATGGGTTATAGAAGGAGCTTAGTATGCCATTTTTATAAAAAAGTAATGGAAGGGATGCCTCAGTTTCTATTCTGTGTCTGTCATTTCACCAGTTGTAGTAATAACCCATACTTGGAGTTTTTTACTTTGGGATTAGCACGTTGCTAAAACCCCTCTCCTCTCCTCTCCTCTCCCCTCCTCTCCTCTCCTCTCCTCTCCTCTCCTCTCCTCTCCTCTCCTCTCCTCTCCTCTCCTCTCCTCTCCTCTCCTCTCCTCTCCTCTCCTCTCCTCTCCCTCTCCTCAAGTACAACACAGTTCTCCGGAGCAATCTGACTCTACCTAACTGCAATTAGCTAACTCCCGAGGAAATCAGGGGAGACTTCTCTCACTCTACTTGGTTTTGGCTGTAGATACATCTTGGTTCTCATGGTTTCCAAGGGAATCAGCCAGTTTTACTCCTCACTGATAATATTCCATGGCCTCAATAAAGATGAAGATTCTAATTTCTTGGGGTTTTTTCCTTATCGCATAGGTTAGGAATGAATGTTGCATGCTGACAGACAGTTTTGCTTTTGACATTTTGGGAATATTGCTCCAGTAGTGGTGGTACTGAGGCATCCATTGCTTCCCTGAGTCCCCAGCTAGAGGAACAATGGACTTGGGATTTCCCCCCAACATTCTTGCAGCATAATAAACCTTCATCTTACCACCCTTATAATCGATACTGAGCAATCTGGTTATCACAAACCCTACAAAACAATGACCATATGCAGCATTATCCTTCCACTAATGAAATGCATCTATATCTATGGGCAGGGACATAACGGCTGTTTTAATTGTTCAGAGCAGATGCAGTAATATTTTAGGACAAGAAGAACAATGTTGTTGTATATAATTAGCCCTGGAGGAAGAATCTAAGAAAACAGCATATCATATTACGAATCTTGCTCATAGACCAAGAATTAATCTACAGCACTAACTTCTGTATGTAGATATTTTGTCTGCAGGAATTTAGGACAACATTTTATGCATCTTCTGAATGATGGATTCTCTCATCTAAGACATCGACTGAGACATGAGGAGTTTCACTAGCTGTATAACTTACCCCATCTTGGATATCATCTGAGTGCCACTGGGAAAAGTCCTGCTCTTCAAGTAACTAGTCCCAGCCCCAAAGATGTGGTAAAAAGGGCTAAATTTTCTTTCTGTCATCAACCCTGTTTGTGACTGCTCTTACACAGTTCTGCAGCAGAAGGCAGTCTGGAGAAAAGTGTGGAAATCATTAGGAGGGCATCTCTGTGAAAAGTGAAACAACTTTTTCTCCATAATTAAAGTGCTGTCAACAACAAAGAAAAAAAGGAGGAGGAAAAGTCAGAGACTATAAGGAGTGAGGACATTTCTTCAACAGTGAAAATGAGCAGGTTTGGAGTTTTTTTATTCCAAATATGGAACTAAAACCAGAAAACAAACAAAACAAAACCAAAAAACATCACTGTTGATTTCCAACAGTTTTGTTTCTGTATGGAATTCAATCTTTGTATTTTACTGGATTCATTAACAACATTATTAGTTATTTTGTTTTGTGGGCACAACTCAGATTCTCTCAACACAGTCTCGCTGACTATTATATTATTCATGACAGCCCAGATATCTTTTCACTGATTTCTCTCTGGTTTCAATATGAGTAAATCTAGATATTTTATCGCTTATTGGGTGTGATAGAAAGGAATTTCTAAATATATCACTGTTATCAGTGCAGGAAAACATCAGCAACTGGATAAATGTTTAACCACTAACTTGAAAGGCAACCATGTTAAGTCAAAATTCCCAGGGCTTTTGGAAAACTTTACTCAAGAAGCAAATAATACAGTCATTCCAGAGAAGTTCACCATCCAAGAGTCAGCAGGCAAATAAACTGGCTTATGAAAATTAAGTGAAATGAAGAACAAAAGCAATCCCTGAAAGCAAGCATCACTGGGAGGGATTTACAGCAATTGTGGTTGTATCTAAGTCCACATTTATTAAAGAGAGCTGTTGGTAGTCATTATAATATCCCATGTGCAAACAATCTCTTTATTGTGTATCTCTTTCACCATAAATGGAACATATTTGAGCAACAGGATGGGGGACTGACTTTGGACAGTGAGTGTCTACAACTTCCCGCAGTAAATATTCATCATGGAGAATTTTTGTACCTATTTTTCTGTCATGTAAAAAAAATAACTGAGGACATTTGTCCTTTTAGTTAAATTGGGGTTAACCAAACAGCACCCTGAAAATGTTATGCCTGCCGCTGCTTTTTGTTGTTGTTAATTTCTTATACATGAGCTTTTAATTTTTATTGTTATGTTTCTTAGACCTCTTTGAATTCAAAACTAGAACACCTGCTGTGTTACCATGCCAATCTGACTTTCTGGCTGAATGTCAGCATATGATGAGCTTTAATTTATAGCCTGATGGCACTCTAGTTCCAGAGAAAATACCATTTGAATCTTACATTCAGACCTGAAACCCTGTACTGTACTAATAAATGAAGCAATCACAATGGCTAAAAATAGTGGGAAGAAGCATCTGAGTATTGGTTTATCAGGGGCTGAGCATAGTAAAAGCAAAGAAATCACATGGAAAGTTAGCTTCAAAACTAGTAAAATCAGTCCATCGATGGCCTAATAGCACGTGTTTTGGCCATTTTGACAGACCATAGTTTTAGGGCAAATTTTGAAGTCCACAAAATTACTTTGCCACCAGCCACCTCAGTAATCCCAGTGGCTGACAGCAATGGTCCTCCAAAATGGGAAGAGAAACACAGAAAAACTTAGGAGAAAGTGAGAACTGGAGAGTCAGTGAGAAGATATGTTCTTGAAAATGTAAAAATAAGTCAGAATGGAGGCAGAATCAGGCAGAAAAATGTCAGATACTACGCCATGGAAGTGACTCATGCTTATTGAGTAAGTGGCAAAAAGCCAGTGATGCCTGGGAATGATGGTACAGTTACAATACATGAGTTAGTCACTCTAAAACAAATGTGTTGAACAAAACTACATCTTTTAAAGGACTTCGAAAAAAAGACCTCAAAAACTGAGGTGCAAGATCAGAAGAGTTTTAGCAAGAAAAAGGGTATTGTTAGACACTTTAAAGTATTTCACTCTGACAAATGCTAAGCAATGCTATTAACCTGCATGTCAGACTTAGAAATAGGATTAGAAATTAATTTCAGCCTGCTAACTGGAATGAAGTCCATCTATTAAATAATCAGTTGAATGATTTGGCCCTTATAATCACTTAGAAATTCTGTAGTGGTGGATCAAAACCCCAGAGTAATATTTCCAAGGGCCCCTGGACTGTTCTGTACATGGCTTTCATTATTTTTGGTGAGAATCCTCACCCTCCCCACCCCCCAAATATTCTCCAGTGTCAGAAAGAATAGCATGATTAAGGCTTAGGAAACTTTCTAGGTTCATCTGTGTGTTTATTCACACTAGAAAAACATCACAATACATTTTCTGAGTCATAATTGTCGCTGTTCCTGTACCAGCATCTCCACAAGCACAAACCATAAGGCTTGTCTCTCCCCAGAGAAAATTGTTTTGTCAGCACATCTTGACTGGAGTTCACTGGAGTCAGCATAGCTGAAAATCCAAGGGAGGTACCAGCTTCTATCTCAGCATGAGCCACACATCCTAATCCACCACAAGAGCAGAAAGGAAGGCCTAGATTACTACTGATTTATTTGTGTGGTTGTCATTTATCAAGGCCCTACTCAGATGATGACTTAACCTCCATTGCAATTAGGTTAAGAACATGGCTCCAAAATTATCATGCTGATTTTTCTTTGACGAACTGCTCACTCAGTGATTCAAACTGTCTCTGCTCACATAAGGACACTCTACCTTGCACGACATTAATAAATCTTTCATCAGTACATTTCAGATTCATTGCAGTTACAAGCAAAGTTGTTTGAACTCATGTTGTGCTGTTTGATGTATCTTTTAAGGATGCTCACAGCAGAGAGAGGCCAGAACTGGGACAACCTCCTAAAAGATGCAGATACAAACCCTAGTTTTGTACTATCTGCTGAATCTTTGAGGATGTTGATTAGGCTGGAAGCAGAGTATCGGTTCTAACATTCCTCCACAGAATTCAGATCCAACCCCCCAACTTTCCAGCATGGTTTGTTTGACTGTCTGGGGTTAGGAAAAAAAAACAGAGATATAAGATATCAACATGCTCAGAATTTGATGTCATAGAATCATAGAATCATAGAATAGTTTGGGTTGGAAAGGATCTCAAGATCATCTAGTTCCAACCCCCCCACCATGGGCAGGGACACCTCACACTAAACCATCCCACACAAGGCTTTGTTCAACCTGGCCTTGAACACTGCCAGGGATGGAGCATTCACGACCTCCCTGGGCAACCCATTCCAGTGCCTCACCACCCTAACAGGAAAGAACTTCCTCCTTATATCCAATCTAAACTTCCCCTGTTTAAGTTTTAACCCATTACCCCTTGTCCTGTCACTACAGTCCCTGATGAAGAGTCTCTCCCCAGCATCCCTATCAGCTATATATTGAAGAAAAGGTATCTAGAAGTTGTCTAGCATGTCATTTGATAGATATCTTCTCGTGATACTGAAAAATGTCTTTTATTAGGTGATAGCTATTTTAAATTTTATCTTTAAATATGAATGTAAAGTGATCTAAAATGAATGACGGATTATATCTTCAACAATTAACAGGATACTGACCACTCTCGAGAATCAAATTTGCGTGGTTAGGCACAAACTTCATGTCCCTGAGCAAAGCAAAGCAAAGCAATCTTCCCCTGTTCAGGACTCCTTACTGACAAAAATATATAAAGAAACTGCCCTCCTGCGACCCATGCTGAGAAAAAAAAAAAAGCTGTGCTGCAGATAATTCTGCTGTCATCATAGGCATGGGGTCAAGTCCACAGCTTGAGACAGCTAGAAGTGTTTGTTTTCCCGTATTTAGTTAAAATTAACTGGGGAGACCATCAGAAAGAAAGCACAAATTATAATGTCATTTTGATCTAGATGAAGGCTTTCTGCAACACCAGTCTCATCACAAACACCAATGATCCACTCCTTTATCCATTTGATTCATATTCAAGGTAATTTTAGCATCAACCACAACTGAGAGTCTGAAGTTCTGATTAGATGTGCCCTTTATGGTGTGCTTACATCCCTCTGCTTCAGCATGGGTGTATGACATATTTATCTTGGATAATTGCCCTGCTTTTCTTCTTTTTATGAAGTCTTTTTTCAGTTATCAATCTCTGATTTCTTTTCTATGCTGTACACCTCATGCTATCAAGATAAAACCAAAATCCTCTTTTACCTGTCAGCAAGGACCCATTGTTGAGAGATGAAGAGCTAGCTCTATTTTCTGGGAGCAGAATGCATCTCAGTGGTGACTAGAGCATCTGAGGGGAGAGCAGACAATGTTGCCATTATTTATTATTGCTATTTGCTGTTTTGTCTATATTTTAAATATATTACACATATGATTCTGCATTTATTATTGTCTTTATGTAACAAATATTTTTATTATCATTACTTTAAAAATGTGTTAAGCTCAACTGTAGATGCAGACAGAAACTCCCTGACACGAGGACTGAAATACTTTTGTTTAGATAAAAAATATCTGACTCTTTCTGGCTATCTGGGATAAGGCTATCACATAAAACTAGTCTTAGGAAAGTGACCTGGGAGAATGGGGAGCAAACCACTTTGACCCAGAGGCACTGTCCACTATGGCAAGGGGCGCCCTGAAGAGCTCACATGGCTTCCCCTCCTCCTCCATTTCTCAATAGCACAAAATCACTAAAGGAGTGATATTAGATATAAGCAGGAGTATTTTTTGACCTTAAACCTAGGACTTTAAGAGTATTTCCCATTTGGAGCATACGTTGTGCCTGAGGCTTAAAGTATGGATTGTACTTGATAGAACTCAAGCTTAACTAACAGCATGAACATATCCCTAGTCACTGCTGCATGTAACTTCCTGAAAAACTCTGAGTTCTTGGGGAAGCTAATGGAAATGAGAGCATAGAAATACAGTCAGATCTCTTCAGCAAAAATCATTTATAATTTTATGGGGTTTGCATTTTTGTGCAAGTGACAGAGACTGATGAAAGCAGAGGGAAGGCTGACTGTTGAAATCTTACTTCTCCAGCTGATGATCAGATATATTTGAGCAGCCAATAAGGTCCATATATGATCACAACTAACACAGTGGTCTTCCACTGTTTATTAAAACACATGCTGAAGTGGCAGCATTTTGCCTCCTATCTTCAGAAAGCTGCTGGCCCCCTTGGGAAGCATTTCACCATCCTTCAGGCTCACTCAGGTTACGGAAGCAAAATGAAACAGTGCTGTAATACTCCCTTAGTGGAAAGAGCAACTCTCCATGGACTATTAGAAAGCAGGGTAACCCTGGCACTGTTACAAGTGTGCATAGGCATCATTTTGTGAGGACTGGGAGTGACAGTGATTGCTGTCAACAGTGGGGTTTTTCCGGTATTTGGATCACTTTCACTTGTTTGTAAGGCATTTGTTCTACTTTCACTCACAGCCTTTGATGGAATCTATATAGGCTGGACAGACACCCTGTTAAGGATTAGTAAAGATCTCTGCCTGAGGTCGGCTACTGGTCCTGTCCCTAAACTGAAGGCATGTCTTCCACAGCAGATGTGCCTCTGTCCTGGAGTCATTGCCATTTGTCCCCAGCAAAGGCTCTCATCCATCACCCACCACCAGCAGCTTGCTGACCACCTGGGAAGAGGCTATGAAAAAACAACTGCAGCCAGCAGCCTGCAGCAGCAGGAGTGAAAAAAGAAGTGGGTTTGGCTGTGGTAACTAAGGTGAAGATACCAATTCATGCATCAGCAGCTGTGTTGGAGCTGCATGCAACAGTTCACAGGCCACAACAGGGAGCAGGACAGTGCAAATCTGCTTTTCACCCTACACTGGGACCACTTTTCCTGGAAAGAGCTAGGTATTTTGCTGGATGACTATTTGTAAAGCCAAGCACATACAAGACATTTTCGCAGACATGTGAACACTTCTTGGGGTTTTTCACTCCAAGGAACGTGGCATGTCTCTTGGAAGTAATACTCACTCATGCTGGTTAATCTTGTTCAATAGCTTGTTTATGCTTTCACCATATGCTCAAAGTCTGCTTGCAGAAGCTCTAGCTCTTTGTAATCTCCAGCACCCTTTTTTTTCTTTTTTCCGAAAGCTGTTTATTGCCTTTTAAATATTGAAGTTTACTCTCCCTTGCACCTGGGACACTGCTCCCCTTTGCTTCTCCAGGACTGCTCAGGCTCCACAGGTTTTCTGTCACCAAACCTGTGCATTGATTACTGAGTCTCAGCTGCTTGCCTGCACCTTTTCACCAAGTATCTTAAATTTGACCACCCCCACCAGCTCTCTTGCAGAAGAAAATGATACCTGCATCACATTTGCCTTTATGTTGTTCTACTTCCCTATATTTTATACACTTATCCAATTCTTTCCTTCCCCTTTGCTTTGCTTGATTGTCTATGATTAACTTACTGGGTTTCTCCTCTCCTTATCCAACAGTTTCCTTTCTTCTCATTCACCAGAAATTAGTCAGTTCTGCTCCACTTTGGCTTTCTCATTTTGGTCGGTGGCTAACACCATATGGCACAAATTATGTGCCATAATTTCTCTTTTACTTCTGCTCCAGATGTCTTGAATATTCACTCATCTTTTAGCAGTGACGTAAGGGTTTATCTCCTTAGTGTCTACATCTGTGGTAGGATTCACATTTGTTTTCCCATTTACTTCACATTAGCCCAAACCACTTCTAGGTTTAATGATTCTACATTACATGTTTCCTAAAAATCATTTGTCCTCAAAATTTGCAATATGATTACAAGACTAACTGCTTGTAGTAATTATAGCTGAGACAAATGTATGCTTTATATTTCTTCCTGACAAAAAAATGACCACAGCTGCTTCATTGTTCTACCAATCACCATAGAAAGACATCACTTTACCAAGATTAGGTTGCAACTTTGCTCTAAGCTATTCACCTGCCTTCCCCCAAATTATTGCTTCAAATACTGTGCATTGATTCCCTCAGCAAGAGTCCCCAGTAAATACTAACAAAACGCTATCTTTCTACATGTATAGCCCTGTGTTGGGAAAGAAGTGAGATATCTTCAACATAGGAAGAACGTGGAGCTGTTGGAACAAGTCCAGAGGAGGCCACGAGGATGATCAGAGGACTGGAGCACCTCCTGTATGAAGACAGGCTGAGAAAGTTGGGGCTGTTCAGCCTGGAGAAGAGAAGGCTCACAGCAGCCTTCCAGTATCTGAAGGGAGCCTACAAGGATGCTGAAGTGGGACTCTTCATCAGGGACTGTAGCAATAGGACAAGGGGCAATGGGTTGAAACATAAACAGGCAAAGTTCAGGTTAGATATAAGGAAGAAGTTCTTTATTGTGAGGGTGGTGAGGCACTGGAGTGGGTTGCCCAAGGTAGTGGTAATGCTCCATCCCTGGCAGTGTTCAAGGCCAGGTTGGACAAGGCCTTGGGTGACATGGTCTAGTGTGAGGTGTTCCTGCCCATGGCAGGGATTTGGAAGTGAATGGTCTTAAGGTCCTTTCAAACCTAAACCATTCTATGATTTGATGTTTCAGCTTTCTGCAGGAAAGCTGCAGGGGGGAAGCAGGACCCTGGAGAGCAACTGGGGACATGCCACTAAGGCAACGAGTGAATCTTTTAATGAGATTAGCACACAGAGGGGAAAAGAGGCAAGCAAGGGCTAGAATTCCAGACAAATCCCTGTGCTAAGAAAAACATTCACCAAGATGTTGCTGAGGACAACAAAAAAGTACAAGAGAGCAGTGTTTTGCAGGTGAACAGGCTAGTTTAGACCAGCACAAAGCATAATCAATCAATTTTTGTGCTAGCAGCAGTGCTGGAAAAGTGCAGAGCGTAACTGAACTTGGTTTACTTGTTTTATAGACTTTTAACAGGCTTTTCAGAGCATCTGGCAGAAAGGAATATAGCAAATTTTAACACTATTTATCATTCTTAAGGAACTGATCAAGCTTATAGCAAGCTGATGTGTGGGCAATGAGAGTGAGGGAGTTACTTCGTGATAACACATTGCACACAACCATTTTACCTCATTTTCTTTTACATATACACTAAGTATATGAAATGCAACTACTCTAAATATCTGAGGACACAAGGAACCTAGTTCTAAGAACAGGACTGGGTCATGGTTCTTCTGGGTCCACTAAAGACAGTAGAGGTGATGTGATGCTATGAGAGATGAAGATGAGTTCTGACTATTAGCAGTATTGACTGCGGGATGCATAGTCATGGAATCATAGAATGGTTATGGTTGGAAGGGACCTTAAAGGTCATCTAGTCAACCTCTTTGTTTTACACCAACAGAGAATAGAAACCATTACATTGTACAGTTTCTATAGCAATGCATAAGTACGGGAAAACTCAGCATACCTGAATAGTATTAAGAAGAAAACTAAGAATTTTCTGAGGAACAAATAAGAAGCATAATGGGAGCACAACTGCAGTTTCTATTGCATAAACACACTCATTTATGCTATGTAAAGCTAATATAAATAGGCTGCCAGATGCTACAGATAATATAAATGAGTAGAAATATCTGACCTAATGTTTTTTTATACCTACACTGCACTTTGTGTGCTGTAAATGACAACACAAGACACCAAGCAAGTGGAAAACTGAGAACAGTATTTTAGGTTGGAGTATAAAGCTGTGATGTGTGCTGTCCCAGCACTGCTCCTTTCAATCACAGGGGAGTTTTGTTGCTTAGATAGATGAGGATGGGATTAGCCCATTTCAAAATCCTGCTCTTGCTTTTTGCTAATGGAAAAATTTCCCACAATGCAAAGTCTTCAATCTTCACCTTGTCTTCAGTCCTAGTATGCATCCACTGAAATTATTTTTATTACCTCTATTCAAACAAAATGACTGTTCCTTTGTAAAGTCCCATTTTGTGACTTAAATGTCCATTAATATGCACCTACTTTTTGAAAAAGGGAAGTGTAAAATCTGACAAATTAGTTTCAAAGAAGCACAGAGAGTATTTCCGGAGAATAAAGACTTTTTTTTTTGCCAGCCAGAGGACAGCCTAATAAGGGGTAATAGCAAGAAGTTTAAAATCAGATCAGTTGAAGCTAGGAGTTAGACATTAAGTGGAGATCTGCCAGCTTCTAGAAAAGCAACTAGTTCCTAGCTAGTTTATGTCTTATGAAGTTTTTCAGAACAAAACCAGCCCTTTACTGGAAATGAATTGGAATGAAATGCATGTTACTCTTTTCAGTATAACAGTAAATGGGTGAAACTCTGCAAGAGGAGTCACGCAGCATCCAACCCACAGGTTCACAAGAGTAAGGTCAAAAGAGGTCTCTGTTTTCTTAATGAAATATCTCAGGCTACCCAATTATCCAGCCCTGAGTCCAATAACTTGTATTTGACTAAAGCACTTTTTGTCTTAGATTAAAGCTTGTCTCCTAAAAAAAGCTTCAGACTTTGCTGTAAAATCTGAAGAGACTTTGTCTCTATCCCTTTCCTTGTACTTTGTTCTGGTGGTTAATCATCATTACTATGTATTCTGAAAAGCTTCTTTTGAGTCTTAATTCAGCTTCAGCCTTTGCTTCTTGTGGTGCATCTCTCCTCCAGGCAAAGAGGTTCTTAATACTTCCCATTTTTTCCTCTTTATGATGCAGTTTATAAAAAGCACAGCCAAATTTCCAAACCCCTTTCCCCTCCCCACACACACACACACAAATGAGCAGAAATAGCTTTTAGTCAGCTGCAGCTTGTATCCATGTCGCTTGAATTCTTGCAGCACCTAAACCTGAAGCTTTTCAGATCTTTTTTAGAAAACAATTCACTGCAGATTTACAAATGAAGCTTCTGGTGCACTTATCACAGCCTTTAGTATTTGTAATCATTAAAACCCTTGACTAAATGAAATATGCTTTGCCTTCTTCTCTAATCATTTTTTCAAACTTCTCAACTTCAGTTGTTGCTTAACCTTTGTCTATGATGATGAAGTAGCCTCTCTGCTACCAGACTTCCCTTCCTCTTGCAAATATGTTTGTTCCTCCCACTTGCAAATGAGAATGTTGGATTTTGTCCCATGATTCTTTCAGTAGATAATGATTTCCATACAGTAATTAATTCCCTAAAATTTAGCAAGTAACTTCTTTAATTGTGGGCAATTATATTCCTGTCTTTTCAGTATTTATTGCCTGAAAATCTAGTTTATCTCTTCCACCAGTGTACCTGGAAGCAATATGAGGTTAAGTAAGCAGACTAGTAACTATAGCTGCTACTTCATGTACCAGTAGTTACCAGTTCGTCGTATTTGTCTTTTTCTTTTCAGTGTCAGTCCAACATTAGCACTGCCTTTGCCTTCTGCAGTTTCCCTAGCCAGTTACAGTTAATTACACACTAAGATCAGGTGGACAGATGTTCCTCTGTTATCTTTTCTTCTAAAAGAAATTGCCTAGCTTCCTAATTTTCTTCATGGATTGGAAAGTTCTTCATCTTTGTGTGATAAGTCCAATGCCTGCATCTTTCCAACTACAGGACAAAAGTAGTCTTTGAAAAAATTCTGCTTTCTCTGCACCAGAGAAGAGTTTCATTATCTTTCTCTACCAATGAAAGGAATATCTTTTGCAGGGATTTTTTGGTTCCTAATATAACTGGCGGGGAAGAAGTCTGTCTGACTTACTAGCATGGATTTTTATCTAATATTTGTAGCCTCCTGTTATTTTTGTCTGCACATCACAGTTTCCCAGGGTTATTGATTGCCATCTGTTTCCCTTTTCAATGTTACCTATAAATCGCTTTGAAAAAAATTAACTGCTTCCCTTGCACATTAAACTAGAACCAGGTTTTAGCCGAAGTCATTGTTTTTCCTGATTTGTCAATTCCTAAAATTAAAAAAAGCTTTCAATTTTCTTTCTCATTCTTCTTTCTATTCCTTCTCCTTCAAACAGTTCAGCTAATGATTTTGCTTTTGCTGAGCGAAGCTCTGCTTTCTTTGCAGCTCTGCGTATCTGTGTGCCTTTTGCAAGAGTAATCATTGCTTCTACCTTCTGTTTGCTCATGTGGGTGTAAAGGGGTCAAGAGAACTGGTCTGTAGCCAACCAGCAGCTTCCAGTCCAATGAGTAACTCACCTTCATCCATCACAGTGAAGCCTAGAATAAAATAATTCTGTTCCTTGCACAGTTCTGACACTAGAAAATGGTTCTGACTTTTTTGTCAAATGATGTCATGGCAGGAGGATATGAGGTTCCTGTGCACAACTCCAAGGTGAACATAAGATGTTTCTTTCCACCCAAGCACAGATTTGTGCCCATTTACTGAGTGGCTCCTCCAGACTTGACTTATGCTGGAGCAAACCTATGATCTCCTAGTACTGGATTTTGGGTATGTGGATAGAAAGCAACTGAGAAGCATTTATTTGTGCCTTCAGGCCGTAGAAAGAGGTGATTGCCAAAGACTCAGTAAAAAAAAAAAAAAAAAAAAAAGTGTTAAAAAAAATGTAGAAACTTCAAAAGATACATGCTGGCGATGCTTCGCTTAACGACACATGGGGCTGTTTGGTATTAAACTTTCACTGTCATTTGCAATTGACAACCTAAAACCAAGCTGCACCTTGTTATCTGCTCAGTTTTCTGTATTTAAATTGATTTTCTTTTACCACTTTAATTATGGTTCGCTTTGATCAAATCCCAGTAAAATCAAACTCATGAAGTGAGAATTACACAGGCTTTTGGGTTTGTTTTTTCTTCTTTACTAAAATCTTTAATTATTGTTTTTTAACATCTTTCCTAAAAGAAAAGATGCCAAGCACACAATGTATAATAAATTCAGAATAACATACATTGATCTCCACATATCGATGTCACCAAATTGCCCATGAAGGCCATGGATGAAATCTTAGTTCCATTAAGGATCATTAGTTTCTTGAATGCATTCATTATTCAAAACCACTTGCTAGTTATTTTCTGCAAATAATTCCACCTCTGGAGCTTGGGGGAGGTGTGTCTTCTTTACTCACTTAACATTAAAATGTCCTTCCTGCCTTTAATGAGTCAAAGCTTCCACTGATTTGAGCAGAGATTAATTTTCTCTTCTGAATACGTACTCTCAGACTAGCATCTCTGCAACTTTAAAACTCTTAAAATGAGTTGTGAGTTAATCTGCACTATCCCATTTTAGGACTTACACTGATTAACAAGAGATTAGTTTTGTTTCATTAATCAATCAGTTCTTTGGTAAAACCAGAAAATCTCTACCACCATCACTCACACCTTTAGTGTGAGATATTCTGTCAAAATACTTCCTTTTTAATCAATCACAAATATATTCTCAAACAGGAAATATTATAGTTGTATTATTTCAGAAGCTTCTGTAGCTGAGAATTCCAGTAGCTGCATTTCTGACCTTTATATAAAAATTATCTGTCATGTAGCTATATTTTTTCAAATTAATTCCCTTTAATCATAAAGGAAATGTCAATATTTTTCCATTTAGCTAGTGGGACATACTCTGCTCTGATTTATAAAAGTACCAATGAACTTTGTCAATCTGTAGTTGCAGTCAATCAGCATTGAAGCCAGCATAAAAGAGAGCAGAATTGAGATAGGTGAATTTCTTTGGAAAAATATTTATTGCACTTTGCAGTTTGTTGGTGTTCAACACTTATTGTTTTCTTGAAATTGGTTGTTTCTACTTTAAAAAAAAATCCACCACAAAACAGCGAGACTTTATATTAAAAATAAGAAAAAGAGTAACATAGCATGTGTCTTGTGTGGATGCAATTTAAATGAACAGACAGATGCTTACAAAACATCAAACGTTTTCTTCCTAGATTAGACATACAAAAAGAGTCAGAAGATGGATTTGTTCCTTGATTAATGCTCTGGGAGATAAACCAGTGTAAATTTTGCACTTCTATCTTATCTGAAAATAAAAACTTCATAAATTTCTGCTCAGTGTACACTGACAAAGCATGACTTATAAAAGGTAAAACAGTCTAAACTTGTCATTTGAATTTCTTCTGTCTACAAGGATGCTGTACAAGGCCGGCAGCATAAATCTGGACCTGAGAAAGCTCTCACTTCGACAAGCTGTGATTAACCTTTAGTTTTCCATGGAGCCATGGGCCAAAGATAAAGAGAATCCTCTACATGTTATTGCATGGTTAACCTTCAAGTTGCATCAACCTGCCTTACCCAGACGGGGTTGTATTTAATGGCATGTAGTCCTATAAATTTAATGTGAAGAGAAACATGCATTTCGGCACAACTTGAGCTTGAATGTAATCTGTTTTGTTTAACAAGGCACTATATGTTATCAAGACTGGATCTGGATGACTAATGCCTTTTCAGATCATTAGTGAAAATAAAACAGGCCAAAAATGTTTCCTCACACCCAAACTATTTGGCTTTTGGTGCTTGTTTATTTGTACCTTGGGGCAGGCAAGAGGTTTATTGCTTTGTTTCATTTTAATTTTCCAAAACATTGAAAAATGAGAATGGAGGAGAAGTGGGTCTTACAAACCATTTAGTTTGAAAGCTCCCACTACGAAGCATTCTCTTTTTACTTTGAAGAATTAAAATGATTCGGTTCTGGGTTTTTTCCAAGTAAAAACTATGGCACTTTTATTTCAGTGATCCTTAAGATTTGAAGGGAAAAAAAAAAAACCAAACAAAACCCTTTTGCTCATTTTCCTTTAAAAACATACACATTAATAATTCTGGAAGGCAGGGAGATGTTTTAAACCAAACCACTCATGAACACTGGTGTGGAATTGCACACAAAAATGGGAGCAGTATTCCTGAGCTGATGTTTTCCTACAAAACTGAGGGGAAAGTGTTGCTTGACAAGAGTGGCTCAGTTGTAGTTAGAACCTCTTTAGAGGACACACAGTCCTCTAGTGGATAAATACTGCAGAGCCAAGAGGTTTGGAAGGCCAAAGCTGAGACACTTCAGGCACCCTGTCCCCATGGCATGGCTCAAGGTGTTTCCCCACAAGCACCCCTACACCCTTGCTGACATCAGGCTGAAAGCCAGCCCAAACCACATCAATAGGTCTGTCCACACAGGGAGAGTAAGTGCCATGCTTGGAGATTGCCCTGTCTCCCCTTCACCAGGGCTTGACTATTGTCATCCTTCCAGTCCATGGACACGTGGTGGGAACCCACATGGAATCCCTTGATAAACTTCTTTTAATTAGGAGGCTTATCATGACCTTTCAGAAGGTTTTGAAGTTCCTCTGTTATACATTATCAAGACTCCAAATGAAGCTCGCTTTGTACATATTTGCCCAAAGTCAGGTTGTTTAAAGGAAAGAGATGTTTATATGGAAAAAATAGCAAGAAACAAAGTAAAATTCAGCTCAAGACTGCAGACATTTAAGTCCTGCCATAGCATTTAGGAATTGTTTAGACAAATTCGACACATATATAAATGCTGGCTAGGAGTCTCTAAAAAGAAAATGCTGGAGCAATGCTCTTTTTCACACTGCCCCATCTTAGCTTCTGAAATATGAATTTAAAGCGAAATTGGGAGGGAAGAGGAGAACTTTTCACGAAAGACTTCATCGGTGAAAACTGAATTGGAAGACCTTCCTCTGCTTTATTCTCTTTTATCTCAAAGCTTTAGGAACATTTAGACCTAGCAAAACGTTTCATAACCTTGAACTTATGCTGCAAGAAATAAAACCCGTAAAATGTCCCAAACAAATTAAACGCAACCAATTCTTTGACATGCAAAATGGATTTCGGTTTTGCCCTACTGTGTTCTTATGTTCCATTATTATTAAAAATGTCAGCAGTATTTTGCCTGCTGGGAAGATATTTTTTCTCTTTTTCAATCTTACTCAAAATCTATTACTGTATATTTTACTGTTGAAATCAGCAGAGGCTGGAAGGTAGGTGGGGGATGAGGTGTTTTCGACAAACATGCTTTTTGCTGGATGTTTCTATATGGGTAGGAGTCCCAGGGGGTTTGCAGTGAGATGAGCACCTGCCACTTCCAACGAGTTGCTTCGAATGAGATCTTCCAGTATAATAGATATACATAAGTACAAGTAAGTTTAAATAGCTAGAATGCAGCGTAGTTCCTCCTAAATCCACATCCTTAGCATTTTCAAAGGCCCAAATCCTAATTCCTTTGAAGTCCATGAGAGTTTCTCCATTAACATTAGCAATAGACAAACAAAGGACAACTTTTTTCTGATGCTGGGGATCCAGACAGGGGTGACCATGATACAGAAATGGTGGGTGACTTTTGCTGAAAGAAAAAGACAATTCATTTGATATTTATGTAGAAGTTACAGACATTTTTTGGCTCTCAAAGAAGCCTGTCTTTCCTTACTTTGTTTTTCCTAAATGAAAGACTCGAGAAGAATGTGTTACCCTTAAAGAGGGAGGTTGCCTTTACACAACCTGTGACTGAAGAAGAAATACTTTGCTTTCTTAATGTTAGCAAACTGCATCATTTGACACACATGCTTTGTGACAAATTGCATAGAATTGTCACCCTTCCCTGTGACTACAAGTCCTTCCTAGGTTTCAATTTCATGTATTCCAAAAGTAAGACATTAAGGGACATATATTATTTGATCTTCGTTTAAAAATCATTGATTTAATACATGTTCTGACCTCAGAGTCATTTATTAGAAAACAAACACAAAAAAGCATGAGCAAAACAAAACACAAGGTTTTATATTCCAGAAAATATTTGCTAGGAAAACAGTCTAACTGTTTACACTGCTTTAGAGTCAAACACCACCAGCTTGGCTCTGTTGTTCCACAGTCCAAGCAATATCTATTCTAAGCAAAAATGACCTTCAGTGGAGTCACGTAACTAAGCCTCCAGATTAAGCCACCTGCTATATCAGCTACGATCCTAGACTACGAAATGCTAATTCGTGTGCCAGTAGCATGTTTCCTCTTATCTCTGTGAGTTATTGTACTGTAGGCAACGTTCGTTCTAACATAATAAATCCCCACTGAGTTGGAATTTAATGCACTGCACTGCCTCGACATACTGTAGGTATAAATATCCTGGAGTCTTTGTGGTTCAACCTGCAGAAAGCACAGTGTAGGTGTTACTCAGCTATGATACTAAACAAGGTTTTAATACAGAAATATTATCCCAAATTAACTGTGGTGTGAACATTATGAAACGTGAAGAATTGAATTAACCAGTAACACCTCTTCATTGGCTAAATATATTTAACTTGTTGTTTTCTGTACACAGGGCCTCATTCAGCAGCTGTCATGATTTTTATGAGCGTTACTATTGGCAGAGGAAAGGAGTGCGTTTTGGGCTTTGACTGGGGAGAGCTTGGATCTGTTCCCAGCAACTCCAGTATTCACACCAGGCAGTCCCACCAGGTCAGTAAGAGCTGACTCCTTGGCAGCCTCGGAGCGTATGACCTAAAGTTCACATGACTTTTGTTCTTCCACAGTGATTAAGAAACAGCCTCTTCATACTCAGCAACCGAAGCATCCCAGCTGGCCACCTTTAGTCTCTCCAGCCCAAAAGATCAGATGGCTTCTTAGAACTTGCTAAGTGGATTGGCATTTGGTCCAAGTTCAGGTCAAGGCATGAACTCCACTTTGGCCACAGAGGTGGATTCTACTTTAGCCCTTCTGCCACGATTCAGCTATGAATGCTACACTGGTAGGATTAATGGAGGGAGTCTAAAATCAGGTGGAATTTGAATTTCTGTATCACTAGAAACATTCTGAGACCAGAATTCTTGGAATCTTCTATGATTCTATGAAAATGGAATCAATTGTGTCAATGGAGATAGTGAACCATATCAGTGAGATGCACCCAACAGTATGATTCCATAATTCCCTCTAACTTAGGAGCAGAATTCCCTTTTTACACTCATGTGGAAACTTGCACAGGCAACATAGATGAGACCAGAGCAATCAATCAGTGATGTTGGCCTTGGGCAAAGGACACTGCCACCACTACAAGATCTACTGGTTCAAACAAAAAGAAGAAAAATACTGAGATAAAGAGACTCATTTCACACTGGTCATTAAACATACATTGAAGGGATGGGAAAATAATTTTTCTGAAAATGGGAGTTGTTACATTTCCTCTCAAATAAAAGAGATTTTTAAAATTACACTTTAACTTTACGGTTGAATTTTCCTGCATAACAAGTACCACTGGGATTCCCCTGCACTGACATTGAAAGATGCTCCATTCATTCATAATCAAAATAGAATGATTCAACTTCATACAGTTTGAATGTCAGAACTCCTTGTGCAGATGCAATTCATTTTAGCTAAAGAACCCGTTTGTCAGTAGAGTTTATGTCACTTAGTGAAGTATTTTTACTACCAGAAAAGAATTTTGGCTACACAAGTTGTATCTCCACTACCAGAGCTTTGCAACTATAAATATACTCACAAGACTTCTGTAGTGAAGGGTGGTCCTCAGAGAGAGAGACTCATTCATTGAGAGAGACTTTAGAGACAAATAAGCTTACAAAACTGATCAGTGACCACCAACAGAATGAGTGCATAGATCTGCCTGTTTTCCATAGCCATCCATTAGCTACATTAATTATATTATCCTTGATCTTGCAACTGAATATCAGAGGCAGAAAACGCTACAGAACAATTACGTTTATTTTTTCCCTTTATTTGTCTGCCTATAAAGAAGATAAATTCCTTTGTGTCATAAGGAAATAGAGGCTGCACTTAGAATTGGATGTGAGTTTATGTAGTCATGGGTTGAATGAGGCATGGTTTGGGGAAAAATCTGTCTTTTGAAGGGCTGTTGTGAATCAGTCTCCGGAATTTCCAGCATCTAAGAAGTGCCTTTGGATGAGATACAGCTTGGTCACACATGGGTGGCATAATAGAGCGGGTTGTTCTGCCTTGTACAGCCTTGTATATAAACCCACTCTTACACATTTTCCACCTCTCAGTTTACCCAATTTAAATGTGAGACACAACATTATCTATTTAAAAACTGAGAAACCGGGGGGATAAAAACTCATTCAGGACATGAACTTAAATTGCCACAGGGTCCTTTCTGCTAAGGAAAGAAGCTATTTTGTTAAACTGGAGCTGATGATTCAGCAATCGCTGGGAAAATGGCCTTTCTGCAGTGAAAACTGTGTGATGCAAAGGTTATTTTGAGCAGGGCTGCCTGTGGGTAGCACTGACGGGTAATGGTCCTATTTTCTGTGGGTCTGTGAAACAGTCCAACAGGCACACTCAGCTTTCCCTAATCCAGGAGATGGCTCCTGGTCTACAAGATATCCCCAAGTCCTGGGACTGAGAGGGGAACCCTTTTTTAACCCATCTTTGAGCCCAAACTCTTTTTTCTGGCAAGCTGCATCTCTCAGAGTAATCCACAGTTTACTTCAGCTCATGTTCCTTCTATGCATACCCAGATTTGTACGCAAACCAGACAAATTGGAGTTGTATAAACCCCACTACATTAAATTAGTAGTAGGCAGCCTTTTGCAAATTAAAGGAAACCTCAGACTCCTTCTTTTTGAACTCCATAAATTTGGCACTGTGCCTCACACCTTAAAATGACAGGAGTAAGATGCATTACAAAGCAGAAGCACAGGAAGAAGAAATAAACTCCCTCCACCCTGCTATTAATCAAGAACAGGTAATATTTGCAGGTCTGACAGTGACAGGCCTTGGATATCTCCATGACAAGGGCAGTTTTAGTTCTTCGGTTCTCATGAAAATCCCTAAACCTATTCAGTTCAAGACAACAAAGTCGTTAAAATCCATGCTTTAAAGCTGTGCACGTCTTATCTTTTATAGAAAGGTATGTGGATGTGTCTTGGAAAGGAAATGCAGGAATCTGTGGAAGATCAGTCTGCATACTAAAGAGAAACATGATCCCTGATAAGAAAAGGGAGGGACACCTCCTGAACTGGTTCATCACGTGCAGGAACGTTTTCTTCCCTGTCAGACTTTCAGCCAAGCTGCTCATGTTGTTATTCAGATGCTTTACACCCAATGAGATAAAAAGATGAGAGACCTCGTCTATCGAGATTATAACATTGCTTGCTAACAGGATGTCTGGATACTCTTGAGGTCTGGGTCATTGCAACCATGAGTTGAAAACAAATCCAGAAACATCCCACACACATCTGTAGATAGTGTCTGGTTGTCTACCTGAATTCCAAGTAGTTGTACTGTCTGTTTATATTCCCTATTTTAGCAGGAAGCATTTCTGCTCAGTTGCTTAATATGTTACAGACTGCTGCTATGGGCTGCTGACCACTGACTGCTTTCCATTCCAACAGTCAGGTAAGAGAGACACTTACTATTTCTATGAGCCTGTTTTGAAAGACATTGACTTTCCTCTTCTCTTGACAGTCCTTCAGAAAGAGGTGACAGTGACCAATCCTTTAAACTATGGGTTCATTATTATTACCACTTTATACCCTGAAAGCACTTACTTTGTTTTTATCCCATGCGATAATTTTCACATTCTTAGCTGTTCATAGTCCATCTATACGCTTGCAAGCCCTCAGAAAGCTGGATCAGTTGTGCATCTCTCACTGACAGCCTTATCTAACCTGCGGATCCTGTCATGGACAGTGTAGCATTGGGTAACAAGAGACTATGTGGTCCTGAATCCAGGCTCACCTGTCAGTTGTGTTCCATCTTTTGTCAACTGGCATCAACTGTCATAGCAATTCACTGGCAGACTGTAAAAGTGAAGTCCTCTTTGTGACCTTACTTCAGCATAGACACTGAAAGCATCTGTTTTCTTAAGCCCTTTCCATTCTTCCACTCACAAACGAAAACCCCAAAAGTGTCCCTGAGTCATAACACTTGTAAAGGAAAGCCAAACAGAGCAAAACCACAAGTTTAAGCCTTACTTGATGCATGCAGTTCGGATTTCAGGTATGATTGACATTCCTCAGCTTCAGCTGCTGCAAATAAACAAGCAACTTGCAGCAAGACCAGGGAAATCAGAACTATCTCAGGTCACTCAACCAAACTGAACAGCCCTTTCTAGAATGGAGTAGCTGACTAAAATGGCCGCCGGTAGAATCATAGAATCAATTAGGCTGGAAGAAACCATAAAGATCAAGTCCAACATTTACCCCCATGACTGCCAATTCCACCACTAAACCATGCCATTAAGGTCCTTGTCTACACAGTTTCTGAACACTACCAGGGATGGTGATTTTACCACATTCCTGAGCAGGCTGCTCCAATGCCTGATCACCCTTTCAGTGAAGAAATTGTTCCTAATATTCAATCTAAACCTTCCCTGGTGCAGCTTGAGGCTGTTTCAACTTGTCCTGTCACTTGTTACTTGGGAGAAGATACTGACCCACACCTCACTACATCCTCCTTGCAGGTAGTTGTAGAGAACAATAAGGTCCCCCCTAAACCTTCTTTTCTCCAGACTAAACGGCCCCAGTTCCCTTAGCTGTTCCTCATTACATCTGTGCTCCAGACCCATCACCAGCTTCATTGTCCTTCTCCGGAACCACTCCAGCAACTCAATATCTCTCTCTTAGTGAGGGGCCCAGAACTGAACACAGGATTCAAGGTACAGCCTTACCAGTGCCAAGTACAGGGGGATGATCACTTCCCTGGTCCTGTTGGCCATACTATTGCTGATACAGGCCAGGATGCTGTTGGAAATTCTTGGCCAGTGTCAGGACTTTGATGTGTTAAACCAGGAATTCAGTCCACAGCAGGATAACATTCAGTCCACAACTGATGGCCACAAACCAAAACCAGCTTTATATGGAAAAAAAAGTCAAAAAAGTACGTAAGTAGCAAACG
Source organism: Lathamus discolor (assembly GCF_037157495.1). NCBI lineage: Eukaryota > Metazoa > Chordata > Aves > Psittaciformes > Psittacidae > Lathamus > Lathamus discolor. The sequence goes on from NC_088886.1 coordinate 140,480,036, forward strand.
CAATTTAAAGAAATTCAGATAAGTAATAAGCTAAGACATTCTTTCACTGCTTGTTTAAATATTGCAGGTACCTATGCACCAGAACTGCCCTAGGTCATGTTTAGTAATAGAAGGTAAACTGGCTTATGCTGAAAATGCAGTATTCAGATAACAAATTCAGTCCCTTTGTCTTCCAGCTGTTTGCTCCCAGGAGAAGAGACCTGAGGAAACCCATATCTGGAGCAGCTTCTGAGGACATGAAGAAATGCACATCTTTTTCCAAAAGATTCAGTGGAGGGTATACAGCTGCTTTGCAACTTGGCAGGCTGAAGTATTGCATTTCACAGCGCGCTGTGCACAGTTCTTTGGGCCCACAGGCAGCCTGTGTCTCTGTATTTGATGGCTGTGAAGACAAGTTAAGTGAAAGCCTCATTCTACTTTCTCATGGCTGAACTCACCAAGCGCAAATGCACAGAACCTCAGCAGTTTACTAGTTGTTGCCTCACTGCATACAGATTGCTATCTCGACAAGATGTTCATTATATTGCCTTGATAGATAATATATCAGGTAAGGTTCATTTATGACAGGTTTACTGTGAACTTCATCAGCCCCAGATGCTACAGCTCTAACAAGAGAAATTAAGGTCCTGCTGCAATCTCTTTCCCCCAGATCATTGTTAAAATGAAAGGGTGGAGTGCTGCAGCTCAATAATGATTTCTGCCTGAACTTAAACATTGGTACTTGTCAAAATGGTAATGTTGGGATAAAAAAGAATGGGCATCGTTGTAAGAAAAATATGGATAGAAAAAGAAAAAAATAGCAGAAATACAGGAGTAATTTGTCAGATGTAAAAATCAAAATGACTTTTCGAGGAATTTACTCCTGCTCAAACACGAAGCTCGTAACAGACTGCAATGTAGCCCAATACATAAATTCAATAACCAAATCAGTCTCCTAGGGACCTCACAGACTGCATGTTAACCTCTGCTGCACCAGACTTTGTACCGTTTTCATTCTACACGCAAGAATTGCAGCTTTCTTGTTCTCTCCCACAGAGCTTAGGCTCAGGTCATTAAAACCTGTATGACTTCGGTTGCAGTCCTGTGGCAGGTAGAATGTCTCCCAAAAAGTATTGGATGCCCCCGAACTCTTCTTAAAATGTCAGCACCTGAGAACACAGTCCTAGCCATTGTGAAAAGTATCAATCCTTTCATACACATCTACCAGATCCAGTGGGAAGAATGTAATCAACCACACTGAAAGGGACCTAGGGCACAGAGGTGTCTCTTCAATACCTGAGCGGGTGACTATCATTTACAGACACCACAGTAGACCTTATCCCCTTGGAATAGCGAAACTGTAAGGGTGGAAATCACATTCCCCAATATCTCATGCCTGTCTTTTACTGAAAATCAGATTTGGGTCAAACTCTCAACATCTACAGGATTTGCGTGGTGGAGGTTAACAGTCAGACTGACTTCAGATAAACTTATTATCCACATAAATGGCCAACCTCTTTTCTGAATCTTACTAACCCCTTGGTCTTAACAGCTTCCTGTGTGATTTGGGTTGATTCTGTTATAATCAGAATCAATTTGCTCATTAACAAAAGATCATCTTATTGAACTAAGTTCATTAAGGGCCAGATTCTTAGCTGGTATGAATTAATCTTCCTTCAAGCCAACAGAACTGCAATTTTACACCCCTACTAAGTGAATGTAAACTGCTACTAAATCAGAATGTTTGCAATTTGCAGACTAATAGAAAATCAGGCCCAGTAGCTATGCAATTTCTTTCACATTATCTCTCCATAATTGGTGATCTAGCCTGAGTAACACCAGAACTGATACAATGATTAGGAGTTTGGCAGGACTGAAGGATTTGCTTTGGTACTGATCACAATGGTTTCCAAGCTTTTTTTTTTTTTTGTTCCTCACATTTTACCAAATATCACTCATCTTTTACATATATTTTGTGGGGGAAAGAGGAGTTCAGAACTGTAAAAACATTTAATAACCCAAAAGGCAGCAAATAAGAATTTTTTTTGTTGCTCAAGATTATAAAGAAATAAGCAGGAATGACAAAATTGTGCAGTCTGCTTTGCTGGTCGTGACTTCAATTTAAGTGGAAAATCACTGCGAGGGCAATGACTCTTACCATGTTACTTGGGACAAATATCAATTGCCCTGCATTACTCTGCATACTGTAAAACTGAGCCTGGAGACAGAGTGTGATAGTGTTTCCAGAGCATACATCTTCTCAAGGATTTTGGAACTGTAGAGAAATTTCTTAGGGAAAGGTCAGTTAAAAATTATTCATGCAAGCAAAAATGAAAGAATTCCAGAGAACTATCAAATTGAAAAACCTGAAGATGACCAAAATGATGAGTTCTCCCCTTTCTAAATCTCAGTTTGAAGGCAATATAAGATTTTTGAATGTCTCTCATAAAGAGCAAAGTTCATTGGAATATATTATTGCTCTTGAAGCACTTAAGAGAGGCGTCTCCTCTCCCCATAGCTGGATGGGGCTTGGATCAGAGAATCCTTGATTCACGCATCTTTGCAGCCTGAGAGATGGCTCAACCCAGCAGAGCATATTTCCACTGCATATCATGAATATCAAGGAGCCTGAAACTTTCTCTTTGATTTATTTGTTCTGGTTGCTAAAAATGCTAAGTAAATGTGTGTATTTGGAGTGCCCGTGTACATGCAGGACTAGGTCAGTGTGTAAAAATGTGGATGGAAGACTGCATAGCAATTATTCAGCATTAAATAGCACATTTTTCTCACCATGGTGCTTTCTTGACAATAAGTTATTTTTAAAGAGTGTGGGTAAAAATGAAAACTCCCATGGTGAAGCTAGCAAAATGCCTTGCTATGAAGTCTGTGACTGTCCCATTGAACAATCCAAACGATTGACATGAGGTGTAAAATTCTAGATAAAGGACAGAAAAGAAGGCTGCGATGCTCCTGTTACAATGCTGCTGGTAGTTGAATATACGCCATATAGTCGACGTAATAACTAAAAATAATCAGCAGAGAAGGTCACAGTACTTGAAAGAAGTTCAAAAGAGATTAAATTAAGTTTTTAACCCTTTAAAATTGCTTTATGCCTCAGCTAAATGAAAGCTGAAAAAGGTCCAGAAATGTCAACTGTATTAAGGAGACAATTATTTCAGACTTGCAGCCTTGAAATCAGTGGATTTCTTGTTAAGTTGTAAGTACAGATGTCATAACATGTAAATAGATTTTTATGTCTTACCTGGAAAATATGCAGTGCATTTTCAGAGCTAGTATAGATCTCTAAGATGAGTTCCATGTGTAGCGGAAGTCCTCATGTTTTTAAAATGGTAGCAGATCTTCAAACCCAGCAATTAGAAACCATATGTTTCATATCCCATGCCAGTTAATGGGAAGTGAAAGTACAACACCTACATCATTAAATATTTTATATATAGACTCTAAACTCTTGCACTACAGCTTTGTTGGAAAGTAAAGTAAAATTTATTCCTTACCTCCAGGCAAAAAATATCCTGTTGTGTTTCCCTGCGTGCAGGACTATCTTCTTTGCCTCATGTCCTAGTCCTGCTGTTAAGGAAGAAGAAAGGCATTTTGATTTGAGTGTAGAAAGCCCTCTTCAGCAAGCAGAGATGCGGAGGACAATGCCTTGTGGGTGATGAAGGAAGCAAACATCTTACTGCTTGCTTAAGGAGGAAAACAGCTCCCAGTATTATGCATTAATGGAGATTCTGGAGAGCAAGGGTGGAGTGGCTCAGTAGATTCCTGAGGACTATATTTCCCCAACTCTCTTCATTCTAACATTTAGGAGCCTAAACAAAGCCCTGGCAGGAGGACACCTCTCTGCCCATATTCATACAGCCTAGGTTAAGCCCTGAACAATGGGGCATAAAGACAGGCAAGGGGAATTCCTTCTGAGGTTTCCTTCTCTCCATCTAAGCAAAGAGGAGGAGTTGCTGTACCATATCCATTTGGGTCTCAGGGACAATAGCAAAGTAAACCCCAATTAGAGGAAGGAAAATGAGGCACAAAAAAAGAAAACATCTGGTTCTTTGAAAGAAGATACACACACTCCTATCCAAACCAAGGAAATTGCCCTGAATATACATAAGTAGTTATTCCTTTTACCTCCTATGCATCTTCATAAGCAAAACATCTGTCTCTTCTTTGGCACAAATAACTTCCAGTATAACTTGCGCTTGTCCTCTTTTCACATGCAATATCTAACAGGCTTTTTTGCTGGGTTTCCATAAATTTTCATCAGTGAGTTGTCTTTTTCCACACTTAACTTCTTTTGTTGGTTCTCTCTTTTTACGCACCCCCCATTCTTTTTGTATGCAGAGGACTTCTTTGAAGTCTTAGTATTAAAAAGCCCTATGCTTTCTTTGTACTTATGGACTCAAAGCTCAGATCCCTCTCCTTTTTATTGGCATTGTCTCCGCATCCTCAGAGAGTGGGATGTTTTAATCTGCCTTTGCTATTGAATCTCAGTAGCAAATGCAGAATGAAAGTGAAGAGGAATTGAATCTTCTTGCTCACATATGTGCCCACACACACATGCACATCTAGACGGTGTAATCCTCAGCAGCCTGCTGGTAGTTAGGCCAAGGTATCAATCATTGCAATAGCCCTCATATTGTAATATCTCTATGAAACTTATTATGTGTGGCTAGAATACATACACTAATGGTTTCATTCCCAAAAGCTTCCCAGCCAAATGTGAAAGTCTGACTCCCTTTTCTAATGTCTAAAATCTTTCCTCACACTCTTAGTTTTTAGTAAGTCTAGTCCTCATCCAATAATAGCCAGGGCTATACTTCTGAATAGTCTAAACAAAGGAAATACTGTCCGGGATGAAGAGGAGAGGGAAAGGAACATCCAGGGATGAATCACTGAGATGTGCTCTATGCAACACGCACAGATCCACTTTCCAGCATCTAAAACTTCATGAATGCAAATCATCTTTAAAAAATCTGTGAAGGAAAGAGCATGTAAAACTGCCCTTGTTCTCTCTCCTTCTTTCCTTTCACTTTATCCTGTCAGCACTGCATATATCAAACTGGAGCTCTGGGTTTTAACTAGGCTTTACTGTTTCATTCTGCTTCATGAATTTTTCAGTGTTTACACTTATGCTTAATATAATAAGATTGATAATTCAGCTGCCTGATAGATTCTCATCCAGGCTTCTTGGCTACAGAAATGTTTATTCTTTGTTCCTAATTCCTGTAATATCCAAAAGTTCATTTTCCCCTGTTGCATCTTGATGCTGTTTTTCATTTTCCAGATTTCCATCTCCCGAAATAATGTGTTCAAGGTAACAACATTTACCCAGTGGATTTATATGATGGGGATTCAGCATGCTGCCTACACTGCTGCAACTGGGTAGCTTTTTCCCACCCATAGGTAGGTTGGTGGAGCCGGCGCAGAACCTCGCTATGAAGAGCTATGTGAGCCGCAGTGCCGCTGCAGTGTGCCAGCTGTGCCGTTCCAACAGAGTGGGATGGCGTCATCCACGTACTCAAAGTCCCACTAACTTTCACTAGTGAGAAAAAAAAATCAACCTAAAAAACCGAGAAAAAAGCTCAGAAGAAGGGATAAGTAAATAAATAAGTGATTTACAACTGAGAAGATTGCACGCTTCACGCTTTGCCTCTCTCAGCCTTGCAAACCAAAAGCAGTGGTCAATGAATATGACTGGCAACAAAATTAAAACAATATATAAAAGGGAATAAGTCTTTTATGCAGCATGTGTTGACTTTGCTGCCATGGGAAATCAATGAGACACACAGTTTAGTGGCATTAGACAGAGGAACAGGATGTACGCATAATCAAAGTGCAGAATAAGCAGCAGGAAGATGTTAGATGAAGTATTTTAGGGCTCAGCATCCTTTCAGATGCACCACCATCATCATAACACCCCCCCTTCCTTCTCTTCTTTCTTTTTCTTGTCGCTCCCTCTCTTTCTCTCTTCTTTCTTTTTTCTTTCTTTCTTTGTCTCTTTCTTTCTTTACTTCTATTCCTTTCTTCCTTTCTTTCCTCTCCAGATGGACTGAAGTGAGCAAGATATTGCTTAGATTGTAATTAAAAACTTTGTGTCATGAGACTGTACGAAGAGAAATTCTGTCTCAACAGGAAATTTTCCCCAGATATATTTGTTGAAATATTCAGCTTTTTTCTGGAAGACTTAGAGGTTTTGCACCTTGGACTCATATAATCAGTGGGGAGAAAGCAAAACCAACCAAACATTTAAAATTTTGTACTATGGTCAAACGCAATATCCCAAATGCTATATTTAGATCTCATTTCTTGTTATTTCTTACTGGTTTGTGATTAGAGAAGCCCTACCTGGCTCTTGGAAAATAAAAAATAAAAATCAATAAAATCAATTCAAATCATAGCTCACTGTTGAGATATTCGTAAACACTCAGGTCGGGAACTGGCAAAGTACTTGCACACTTGTCCAGATTTGAGTATCTCTGGAATCTCCTATACGTCAGCATGACTAGTCATTCACTGAATGTTAAATATGTGCTTAAGTGAAACGCTGCCCAAAAGGGCTTCAAGTAAGGAGACTGCAGCTGTCTTTTTTCAAGGAAGCTCATGACTTTTGCATGGTCACCATTCCTGTAAGCCATCCTAATTAAAAATAACACAGATGGAGCACTTGGATCTGGGATCCTTTCAATCATTTATGGATCAAACACAGCACTTCTTTTTCTTGCCAGCACCACACCTGTCACAGCAATACTCTTGGTGTCTAAGAACCAATTCTTTTAACTTTTAACTTTAACTTTTAACTGGGCCAAAAAAAAAGTGTTTGCTTTTTTTCCCCTGACTTACTCATTATCACCTCAAGAAGTACGTTGTTCATCGGTTTAAATGATCCGATGCAGACCAAGGTTAAAAAAAAAAGTTAAACAACACTATGCTTACTTTAACAATGCCATTAAACCCTTCAAAACTTTTCAGGGAAAGACAGAGATATGGATTCATTAACTGTAAAGAACCAGTAAGAAAAATCCTAGATAGATAAAGAATTATTAGTTTTGAGAGCTGATATGACACTGGATGCACTTTTCCCTTGGCTTGTCATCTTGGTCATAGCTTCTGGCCCCACGGTATAAAGCTGAAGGCACTGAAAAGCATATGTTGTGGCCCTTGGCACCTGCACGACTTGTCCAGTGTTACATGGCACTACAAGGTTTGTCAATGTCAAGGAGACAAAATATCTCCTGAATCCTTTTCTAAACCAAATCCACAGCCACTAAACTCACATGTCTCTTCCTGGGGTGTGAACAACTGTTCTTCCTTTGGAGAAAAGTAGTCACTGTTTGCAAACAGCGAACAGAAAAAAGACAAATGCACTACACAACCAAAAGTTGGAAAGAAATTAAACATATGGAGACACAAAGCTTGGGTTTTATTTGGTTACAAAGGAAAGCCTGTGGCTCAGATGTGTGAGATAGATACCTCATGTTTTTACCAAGTCTTACTTAAAGATTGGGAGGTTTTATTTTTATTCTTCAAAAAGGCTGATGGGCTGTATATCATTACCACAGTGTCAGATGACTTTGCTTCTCAATGTCATGCCTGTGTCGGAGGCTGAATTAAAGAACTCAGGACAACTGCATACACAGTGTTCGGTGATCCTTGGATAAGTATTGATGTTACATAAACATTTGTCTCTGTGCTGCTTAAAAAAACAAAAGCAAAAAAAAACCCAACCCTGATTAAAATAAGTAAATGGCTTAATTCCAAATTTTATCTCTATATTTATTCTTGTTACAGAGAGCTTGTAAAAGCAGCTTAAGATGTGCTTTTAAAGATTGTATCTGTGGGCTGATATTTTCTAATATGTTTGAGGGTAATTGAAGCTGTCACCTATTATTACTAATCATACCCTTGGGTAAATGTTAGGACAACACAATTGCAGGGCCAATTAAAAACCATAGAAAGTTGTAACTCTGACACTTTCCTGTCACTGCTGCGAATGACATCATCACCACTAATCTAGTCATTTGGGTCTCCAAATACTTCAGTGTTTGCTTAAGACTCTGCAACAAGAAAGCTTACTCTCCTACAGAGGTGAAAAATGTTGAAAGAAAGAAAAAGAACATTTTAAAGCTGTCTTGATGTATAAAAGTTTGTTACTGGGAAGTTTTTTTAATGCTTCCCATCTTAAATTCCCATTTTTTCAATTTTTCCCTGGTAGGTTATTTGCGAAGTATGAGGTTCCTATGGGAGAAGAGTAAACTTTTTCTTAATATTCAGAGTTTTTCTTAGCTCCTAACTTTATATCTTCTTTATTTTCATAATTTAGCCCTTTTTTTAAGGAACTGCCAGTTGCGTGAGTCAATTGACAGCCTCTGGCAGACTGCTTAGATTAAAACTACTTCAGGCAGGAGCAGAGGTTACCTGTACTCTGAGGACAGCAATAAGAAATGAGCCTTTTTGTCATAAAGAATTAAAGGTTTCAAATATAATTCCTATAACAGATCAAGATAAAAAAACAAAATCTTGGGAGTCTGGTTTTATTGGTGTTTTTTGTTTGGTTCTTTGGGTTTTTTTCAGTCTAACAGGCATTCACAGGAAAGAATCAATTCTGAGAATTTTGTAGTACCTGTAATATATTTCATAGCATTTTTACTTACAAAAACACCAGAGTTTGTGATAACTGAGATAGAACATCAAACAGAAATTCACCCCGACATAACAACGCTGTTTGCAAGATTGGAAAAGGACATGTTGGCAAATAAAAATATATATGGTCCAAAAATTCCTCTGGGAGGAATTCAGCTGAACTGCTGCTGTTAACACAACCTTTCATCTAAGCAGCTTCAAGTTGGAGTGTGTGTTTCCTAGCAAAAAGCGAATGCTCCAAACCCTCCTCACTATCCCTGTCTGTACATTTAGACCTCATTTAATTCATGTGACTCCTGCCTGGGGACTCCCACCGGCAGCGTCCTGCCTGACACTGTGACACAGCCTGGGCTGATAGGAAGAAACAAGCTCAGCTTTCAGATCCATAGCCGAGCTGGACATCAGACTTTGTCCATCACACAGGGCTACCTTGTAAAGGAAGCAGTGGCCCCACCACCCTCTGCTCTCCCCTAGCTGGGGCATGCTGGGGAGCCCTACATGCATCAAGTCAGAGCTGAGTGAACAGTAATGCAACCCTGCTGTTCTTCAGTGGAAAGATTACACCCCACTAGTACTCTGCCTAGTCCTCACAGCTCCAGTTACACATTGTTCCATCCTGCCTTGGCCCAAGAGACTGAGGCCAGGCACCTGCCATGGAAATGCAGAACTGGGGTGAGAGAAGGGTGTACATCCAGTGCATTGCTGGTGGGCATTCTCTTTCCCCTGGTCTGGGCAGACAAAGACCTCCAAGCTCCTTTCTGTACTCTGTGGCCACTTCTTTCCTTTCCTCTTCTTTTCTTTCTTGTTTCCTTCCTTTCTTATTTACCTTCCTCTTTCCTTGCTCTGATTTATTTCCTTGTTCCCTTTTTTGTTTTTTTTTTTTTTTTCTCTAATTCTGTATCTCCTGTTTCTGGTTTCCACACAGACCCCAGTGGCACTCCTAGGAGCTCCGGAGGATGCATCAGCAGAGCTTGGCTGTGAACTGTTCAGCAGGACAAGCAGCTCTGCATGGTCAAAAAAGCACTCTGGCAGCCACTGAGGCTAGAAGGGCAAGTAACTGCCCTTTCTCCTAAACCCTCTTGCTGCTCTCCACAGAGCAACAGGAGTATGCTCCTTTCAGGACAAGGCAGAAATAAGCTGCATATGGAGCTCTCCTCACTCAGCTTCTGCCTCAGAGCTTCACCACCATTGGAGAAGTTCAAATCACATTGAGTCAATTTTACAAGCAGCATTTGTAGCCAATTCAGAAGGGCTGTTATTCTCACCTTGCACCGATGGAACTGACTTCTGTTTCGAGGATGAAGGTTGGGGATGACCCAGCGAAGATCAACTGTAGGAGACTGCTCACTGTGGGTTATGTCTTAACCTCACAGTTCTCAAGACAAAGCCATCTCTAGCATTGTTTTGTACTGCTCAGGAACACTGTTGGCTTCTCCAGTGCAAGACCTGGCCCAGCCCATGGTGGCCCATGCTAATCCAGAAACACTTTCCTTCAGCTAGCAGCTCTCAGGTGACAGCTCTTCAGCTCTCAGAGGCAGAGGTGATGCCATAACCTCCTCAGCCATGGCTTTCCCCACCCAGCACTCTCTTGAACACTCTACAGCAACTCCCCTGTTGTCAACACCCAGGTATAAATGTGCAAAACTCAGTCCAGGCAGATCTACTGTTTTCATTGGAAATGTTTTCTTACCCCTGTGCCTCTGTTCTCTGAAAGCAGGAAGGCTTCCAATCTGCCCTGTACCAGATTTCTGTACCACTTCACCCTCCCTCATCTCTTCCCCTTTCCAATATTAAAGAAGACCACAACATTTTCTTTTTTAGGAAGCTGTAGTTAAAAGTTACGGTTGCCTTCTCAGTGTGTATTTCTGCTAGAAAGACTTAACTGCTCTCTGGGGCCAGTTTTTTGCACTGGTGCATATGTATTACTTGTAGCAAGCAGACCTGGCCAAGCATAGTCCTCCCTGCTGTTAGCTTTCTGTTTGCATTATGACTTCATTTGCTGCTGAAATTAAACCTGTGTTTGCATGTATGTGCATGAGTTGTGATGTCCCTGGGAATATTAGCAGGGGCTGAAACTCAAGTGTAACTGTGGAAAGCATTAATGATTCAGTCCTGTCTCATAACTCCTTTTTCCTTTCCCTTCCCATCCCCTTATTGAGTTCAAATAGTAATCACAGGCAGCATGTTTTCCTTCCCCCACACTGTGCTAGTCCCAATTCACTTCACACCTGCTCTAAAGTCAGTTGAAAGACACCCAAGGACATGCACATCTTCTCATTTGGGACTGCCTATGAAAGATGGAAACTGAGATTAATACATGCTGCTCCTGCTATTACACTTAAAGAAGAGATGGTTGCAGCCAGCTTTGGGGGGTGGGAGGAAGGCATAATGCAAGTGCAAGCTCAGAGAGCATCAGAGATGGTACACATCCTGGAAGTTTACAGTCTGCAAGAGGCAAGGCTTAGTGAGTGGGCGTGACAGAGATGGTACATGGAGCTGGTGTGATGTGAAGAAGCAGTTTTGATTCCTACTGCTTAAAAGCAGCAGAAAGAAAATACAAAGCAAAAGATGAATAATAATAGGGAGTCCTGAGGATTAATCCAAAATGTTTAAGCCAAGACTCAGCTATGTAGAAGTTGTTCCCCACCTCCACAATGTGAGCTTTGCACACTTTCCTCTGGAGCTACTGAGCCTTGCTGCCATCACACCCTCACTTGCTGGAGCAGCGAGGCTTCAGGTCAGATCTTCACTTCCTTAGACTGTCCCCTCTTGCAATGACAAAAAAGCAATTATAGAATCACAGAATGGTTTGGGTTGGAAGGGACCTTTAAAGGTCATCTTTAACCCAGCGCCTCTGCAATGAGCAGGGACACCTTCAACTAGATCAGGTTGCTCACTACTCTAGATATGGATGGTTGGATACACGGTCTGATTGTCAGTCCTCCACATCAGACTCCAGGAAACATGTTCTTGGAAGGTTTTTAAGTTAACAGCGGAAATGGATTTGGCTGATACACAGCATGGTACAAATTAAAAATCCTCTATTGCAAAAGACCCTGCAGAATTCAATGTTAGAGTGAAGATCAGCTTACCCTTTTCCCTCCAGGTGATGCTGGTCCTTGCAACACCCAGGAACTCATTTTGTTGCAGGTTCCCTCACTGCATATATTGAAAAGAAAACAGGACTGCATGACCCAGGGACTGTGAAGCCCAGTCTGGATCTGAAGCACCTAAAAACTAAAGGCTCAGAAACTTTTGCTCTGCAGTCTCTTCAAGCAGGAATGAAATTACTTCCCTCCCCCTCTCTAGTGAAAGGAACTAATGATATTTTCTATCCTGCCTATCTAGAAAGAGCAAATAATTGGAAGAGAATTGATCTTTTGAAGTAACAACGTCAGCACAGTCTTCTTTTTCCCCCACCCTTTCTGCCCAATTCCTACTTCGGCAGAAGGAAGGTTTATGAAGGAAATTAGTTTCACCATTTACATACACCAATATATTTAGCTGGTGGCTGTGCAGGTCCAATTAACTCAACTAACAATATGGGTGAAATGAGGTTATTGGATTATGCTTGTAGCCAATTAGAGTTGCCACGGTTGAATTACTCCTTTTCTTAACCTTATTTAAAGTTAAGAAAACATGTTGATGGTGAGACTAGATGGTCTTGCTCCCTCTGTCTCCAAGAATAAAATATTCCTATTTTCCCCAAAGATGCCTTACAATCAAAGATTGTGTGCGGATATGGACAAGTGAGTTTTATGGTCAGGCACAGCTAAATTTATGGTTTTGGTCAAATCAGGACTGATGTTGAAAGGCAAACTGACACCACATGTTGTGTTTCTCTGGACTTCTTGCCGGGAATACAAACCTGGAGGGGGTACTTACTGCACCCCAGTCCCAAATGAGCTCTTTCTGTGAGAGACCTGAAACTGAATTTCAGCTCCTGGCATCAAAGGGTCAATGGATCCCTTCTCAGTGCAATGTAAACATGGCTTAATGTTTTCTTAACAAAGTACTTTCTACTTCTTTTTCATTCCTGTAAATGGTAAAGGCCATCTGGGTTCACAAACCCATTTCTCTCTTGCAAGGAGATTTTCCTGATAAAATTAAAGTCCATCCTATTTTCAAGTGCTTGCAAATAAGAACTAAAGACAAACTCTGTACGAACTCCTGGGTATATTTGTCCCATCTGTCTGACAAAGACTTCCTATTACTTCATGGAATCTCCCCGACATCAGAGCAGTATTTCATGGGTTCTTCCTAGAAAAAGCCACATTAGATAAAAGCCACAAAAGAAAGCTCTTTCCTGAGAGAAGCAGAAAACATGCTGGCTCCCTCACTCCCAGCGTTGTGCCCATTTGACCAGCCAAAATCTGAGCACAGGAGCAGATGGGGTTGAGCCTGCAGAGGGAATTTGTGCCATTTGCCACTGGGTTTCCCTTAGACAGGCATTCCTTCATTTGCCCACCAGTGAAAAGGACAGACTTTGGGCTGAGCTGCTGCACAGCCAGAGGTCAGAAAAGTACTCAACATCCCAAATCAGCCCAGTGGTGCCAACCTTGCCATGGTCTCTCCTTGTCAGTGGGAGAGTAGGTCAGTTTGCCCATGAATCAGCCCATTCAGGCTCCATCCCCCAGCAGCAGTGCCACCAGTGACGGACAGGGGCCACCAGCAAGGCCACGTTTTCCTTATCTCCACCACACACAGCCATTGTCCTCCATAGATGCTAATGGACTTGGAAGCTTCCTGAGCTACAAGCCTTCTCATTGTCCCTGGGAAGTGCTTTTGCTTCTCTTTCTCTTTCAGCTGGAGCCGGCTACATGCTTCCCAGACATAATGCTACCCTTTGTGGCCATCTCCAGCGCAGTTCAGGGAATGCTGTAATGGGGACAAGCCTAGAGCATGAAAGGAAGGGATTGTGTCAGCCAAAGTGCCTGGCTTTCTGGGGAAGGCCAGGGGGCCAAGAGGCGCCAGCCCTTAATGAGCTTCACTGGTTGCCTCCTCTCACTTCCCTCCCCCTTGGAAGCCTTACCCTCTTCTTCCAAACCCCAGTTTAAATACAAGGGGGATTTTAATCCTGTGCCTAATAGATCTCCTGCATGCTTCTGAGCTTCAGAGTAAGTGAATCTTGTATGTCCAAACTATGGACACACTATGATCTCTGTTGTAAACTGAGTGGCCTGTTAAACCACCAATGCCCTGAGCAAAATAATACGGCTTTCAGTAGAGAGCTTTTGCATTGATGAGGGGACCAAAAGATCTCTCTTCCTAATGTATGAAGTTCTCATTGCTCCTGGGGATGCCTGAACCACTCCTATGAGGGGACTGATTTGTCTATCAAGCTGATAGAGTCCCTGTTCTGTCCTCCAAGCAAGATGGTACCACAACGCATGCTGACCTCCCAGTGGATCCAAACAGACCCTGCTGTGAAAACAGGCCTCCGTACACAAATAATGAACAAAGATGTTGTTTGCAGAGAGCAATTCTGCTCCCTTGATAAGCGAAATAGCTCCAATGTGATTGAGAGCAGGGAAGAGCACAATCAACCATCCATCTGCAGTACTGACACACAGCACATTAACTGGCTAATTTCTTACCACATTTTCCTAGGTGTTATCTAAAGAGAACAGCAATGTCACCAGAGAGCACCTTTATAAACTGTTATTTATAAACAACAGCTTATGAATCACTACGGTAATGGTTTCTGCAGGAGAAACCTAAAACCTAACTTGATTCAACACAGCTTCATGGGCACATGATATGGTAGAGTGTCCAAATTCAAGTATATTTCATGAAGGTGTCCCTTTTTTTCAAAACACAGCAATAACAAACCTTGCTTTTTGTATGTTAAACTGATCATTATCTATGGAGGGAAAGAGGATGTCATCCTGCAGTGCAGCAGTACTAGTGTCTTTCTCTGCACTGCATTGGCAACCAACATGAAGAGGGCACTGCACTCACCTCTGAATTGCACAGTTTCCATAACAAAACAGGAGGCTTTTGCAGGACTGGCAGTTAATACCTACCTGGGCTCTCGGTCTAAAACCACATTCTCCCTGGCCTAAAGCAGAAATAGATCTTGTCACCTGCACCCAGTTTTCCTCTGGTCTTTTCTTTAACTTTTCAGAGTTAGAAAGCTGACTGCCTTTGATGGGTCCCTCTTTATTGTCCACTCCCGGTATCTTTACACCAAGCCATCCAAACCGCAATTCTGAATTGGCACCTTCTCCTCAATTCCACTTGGTGCAAGCTGACATTTGTTTTCTTTGCTACGCCAGTGTATGAGTGAAGTGCCACTCACAGATATCTCTGTGCTGGAGTAAACAACATCTCAGACCATGTTCATAACAGCTTAGGACAACCCCAGAGCATCTTAGTAATCTGCTGGCCTATTTGTATTTGTGTGGTTGTCTATTTTTTTAAAGGCTGCTTTTTAAATAGGAATGTTTTCCCTCTTCTCCATGTAAGCAGACAACAATTCATGAATGAATGTGCTGGGAGTCCATTCCCGGGCACATTTTGCAATGCAGCACCTTAAATAGCTCCCGCTATGAGCCATGCCATCAACATTGAAATCTCCAGTAGGCTTGATCAGCTCCTGCCCTTCAGGAGAAGGCCAAGGAGGCGTTCTTCACCCTCTACAGGCTATTCTGGATATTGAAGTGCTTGCTGAAGGATGGTTTAGCCAAGTGATCCTCTGCTTATTTGCTGCCACCACCTTGGGTTTTGTTTCAAGTAGCTTAGTTTAATGATCCAAGTGACCTAAGCCTCATGCTAAAAGAGATTATGATCTCTGGAGACACCAAGATACAAATGCAAGGAAAATGCAAACTTGATGATTTGGGAATGCTGTATTTTTCCCTTCACTCATATAGAAAAAGACCATCCCAG
Source organism: Lathamus discolor (assembly GCF_037157495.1). Taxonomy (NCBI): domain Eukaryota; kingdom Metazoa; phylum Chordata; class Aves; order Psittaciformes; family Psittacidae; genus Lathamus; species Lathamus discolor. The sequence continues at coordinate 140,495,564 of NC_088886.1, forward strand.
GCATCAGAATTCATTGTGCAGGTAATAAATTTTAACCCATCTGAATAATTCTTTCATCCTCAGGAAGGAACATGTACAATGAGACTCAGAATAGTGCACTATTACCCAGCTACAGCTTCCCATCTGCTGCTGTAAAGGCTGTGGCCCTGAAGGTCATTCTTTTAGACACTACAACTAAGGAAAGGAAGGTAAGTGGAATTTCATTCCTCTGTTTTCCTCATGTTCCCAGCCTGATTCCTTAAAATGAAGCCTAATGGAGGCAGTACGCTTTTCCAGCTGTCCTTGGGGAGGAGATTTGCTCAGGAAGCCTGGGGTGGTGCCTCCTGCCTTTACACTGTCCCAAAGCGATTCTTGCTTTGAGCTTCTTGAAAGCATAGAGACTGACTCCAGTTTTAATCTCTGCCCAGAGGGAAATGCAATATGAAAGCAGGAGAGTTGGAAGCATCTGTGAGAAAGTAGAGGGTGTCAGGTCTCCTATGTCTGCTCTTGCTCAGCACATGGTACAGGCTGCTATGTGCTGTCTCTAAACTCACCTGACGGCCATGAAGGTCCTTTTAATTACAATGGCACATATGTTTGTTCTTTTATTAGATAACTCAAAAGTGGAATACATCACACTTGAACTACCACCTGGTTTTTGAGTAGCGTCAGAAAGACCTGGCGAAAATCAGACACAAGAGTGACTGGAAGTGGGCATGTACATACAAAATAGGCATCTAGGCCTGATTTTCTAAGCACAGTCTGCTGTGATTTGGGTCCCATTTTAGTCCTGCACAGCATCAAACTACTGAAATATTCAACAGGTTGATGATGGGATAATCGGAAGTTAGAGGTGGTGAAAATTTAATATCCCTCTGCAAGATTAAATGGGAGTATTTATTTCTCACTGTGATTTATAATGCTCCCTTATGTTGGCACTTGCACATCATAGGAAAAAAAAAAAATAAATAGAGAGATCAAGATCAAGAGAAGATTAAGAAATAACACATTTGAGTGGACTTTCAAATGTACCTTTTATATTAAGTTGCGCTACCCAAGGAGTGATTTGCTGAACAGAAATTTATTAGCTTTACAAACCCTTTGTTTTGGATGTGTGATGCTGTACTCTTCAAGAATGTTATCCAAACTGATTTTCATGTAACAATAACAAGCGTGATGAAGAGCTGGAATCTGATATCTCTTGCTCCCTGGACCCTGCGTGATGATAACACTTAGTAGTGTTTTGCTGGTCTTCCCAGAATCTGAACTGACTTTGCATATGAGAAATAGTCTGCATCAAGATGCAGGCCAGGACCTTTCTTGACCACCACGTCCCGACGAGCCGCTACAAGTAAATGTTCGTATACTAAGATGAGTCTGGTCTCAAGAGATGCAACTCCACTCACATCTGTGAAGCTGTTACATTTTTGTCCTCAAGACATCAAGCTGGCATTCACAGCCAAAATACATGGCTCTTAATCTTTGTGTGGGAAAATGACACATGGACAAACGTATTCAAAATCATAACCAACTTCTATGTAAACTGAAGGAAAATTGAAGCTATGATGTCAGACGTGTTAAAGGAGATCAGACCTGAGCTTTGTTTTCCCTTCAATACGTACAGAGCACATGTCCCTCCCTCGGTTTTGAAATGTTTTAACACGAAATTAAAATCATTATCCTCAGGAGTTAAGTACTGTAAAACTGTAATCCTTTCCATTGAAATCTGAGGCTCTGCAAGGCAAAATGACCTGCCTGAGGTTACTTGTGAGCCAACTGCATCAACAGAAATGATTCTCTGCAGTCCCAAACTACCTTCTTTGTCAAAATGCACACGGACTAATTTATGTGGTTTTTGAAACATTCAGCCCACTTCAGCTTCAGGTCTTTTTTTCTGTTGGATTGTTCAAAATGATGGGAATTTGAAAACCATAATGTAGTAATAATAGAAAATAGAGGGGAAGGAAATAATGCTTTTTATGCCAACTATCAGTTCAGTAAGATTTTCACTTCATCCAGTACCAGGTGGTTTTTATTTAGGTGGCGTAGTATGTGGCTGTTTGGTGGGCAGATGGGCAATCCATGTGTTTGAATCTGAGGGTAGGCAGCATATGTCTGTCTGCTCTTTGAATATTTCCTTCTTTGGAAAAGAGGGTGACAATTTAAAGGAAATCATGACTTTCTGAAAAGAGCCACAGGGCAGATTTAACTCCCACAGGACTCAAAGAGATCAAAGGAATTGGAGGAGGGAAATGGCATTTCTGGCACTTCCCACAGCAGATCTCTGTTTTGAGGCTTCTTATTCCCACACAGGTGTTCAAGAGCCAGGTTGCTATTTGCACAACACTGCCACTGACATAACAAATTCTGCCAGACCCAGTCACACAAGAACATAATGTGCAATTTGTCAGCTTCTTAGCAGCCAGCGTTCTCAGTGGTCAGATAACACTGCTGCATTGCACACACACAGCTCCTCATTCCCCTGCTATAAAGAAAGGACTGGAAATGTTTAAAGTATTTTAAGTGGAAATAAGTAAGGAGAAAAGCAGATAAAATTCAGGGCATGGTTATGTTGCCGCTACGATGAGAATCACTGTAATATGAACATACCTGAGGAAGCTTTAAATTGCTAGGCATCTGTAACTGACAGGCCAGAGATCAACAAGGACTGGGAAGCCTTTTGTAAAAACAGAGCAGTATCTATGTGCTATAGCTTGAAAACTAATGCTGGTATGACTAGAGTAAGCACAGAAAAAGATCAAGTCTGAAAGAGGAAAAGGTCTGTGTCTGAAAGAGAAAGATGCAATATACTGAAGTGCACACAAGTGCATATCAGGGAGGCTGTGATGCATTCCAAGTGATGTGCATTCCAGAAAGAGTTATTTGGGAAGTGGTTAGAGCTAAGGTGTAGAGAACAGACCATGGAGAGAAGTCTTGTAATGTGTGAGGGATTTATGAAGTTATTCAGGACAGCCTCCACACTGAGCTGAAGATCATCTCTAGCCAATTTCTATTGATCCATCCTCTGTGTTGCTTAACTCCTCCATGATGAACCACAATTACTTAAAAGGGATCATTTACAGCATCAGAAGCTGAGTGGTAAAAGAGCATCAGAATCTGACTCTGGTATTCACATTATAATTAGGAAAATATTGTCCAACCCTGAAAGGAATAAAACCATCAAAATTTCTTTGGGAAAGGGAGAATGTGCTCATGTGCAGCTCATCAGCAAGCTCATATACTTCGCAGTTCACAATGCCAAGGCATGGAAAGTAAATGCCCTGAAGTTTGCCGCTGATAGATTATTGTGCTCCTGAAATGGTAATACAAATGCACTGAATCGTGAAATGCAGCTAATATAATTAATCTTGCAATATTGTAAATCTGTTGGAGACAGATAACATGAGAATTTTGTTCTACTGTTTCACACTGCAGCAAAACCAATAAAGTGGTGTTTAGAAGGAAGCCTGGAGCCTAAATATTTCCAGGTGAATTTGGTGATTTAAGAAAAAAAATCTGTTTACATAACCTTCCATAAAACCATACATTATGCATAACACCAGCTTGTTCCACCCTAGAACTGCTGCAAGAACTGCCTGAAGAATAAAGATATACTCTATATTATGTTCATTTTTAAAAGAAAAGTTAAGCAATTGCATGAACATCTGAGGACTTGGAAGTTTGGGGGTTTGGGAGCTAGATTGTTTTGGTTTCAAACCAATGCAGTTAGAACGTTCGTAACAGTAAGAATTCTCCCATTATGGATCTCAAATCAATGTCAGCTCTTTACAGAAACTGGATTTAGGAATATCTCAATCTATTTCACAGTCAGTAAGTTCCTTTATTTATTGCATTGCAAGTTACCTTTCTGCAATCTTGCTGATACCCATGAGAAACATCTAGCTACCAACACAAACACTGGCCAATTTTCACCTTCCCAGCCTTTGAGAAAACCTCCTCAGACCGGAGGCAAACCAGTATGAAGGAAAATTAATACTGGCATCACAAAGGAAGCGAGCTTGAGAAGTCTGTTGCAAAGTGATCTTTAAGCTTAAATCAGCCACAATATGGAAACAAAAGAACTATGAAAAATGAGCGCAGGTGCTTAATTTTGAAAGACACATGTGCCTTGGCTATGAGGGGACTAGGCAGGTCCATGGCAGGTATGTAGAGTTCTGAGCAGCATAGAAGGCGACCAACCTCTGGCACTGGCTTGGTGATGCCCTGCCAGGACTCATCTGGGGCTCTGAGCATAAGGATCTTCCCTGAACCAAGGTTTTGCCCCACTTGGGAAAATTCTCAACCCCTGTTGCCACTCCTGATTCCCAGTGCCTTCTTCTTTGCATTACAGAGAAGATGAAGGTTCACTGTTTGGTATATCTGGATTTCAGCATCTAGAATACATTTGGTGTCAGTGGGGAAGATAACAAAATAGTAATTGTGCAAGCTGTATGAGGCTGGACATGACAGACTAATTAGCAGCTTTGAAATGTCTAACAGCAGGTTGACCACACTAATGTCGTATAAAAATGTTGGCTGAAGCACAGAACTATTTACAAATATTTTTGCTTGAAAAGCTTAGAGCTAATTGGAGCCAGTCGATTCTTCTGACTGAGAACCATTCAAACAGCATGGTGCCAAGTAAGGGATTGTCACTAATTGGACTGCATGAACCAACTGATGTTACTGATAAGCTATTACACCTTATCAGCCCCAGACACAAAGAAACTAAGAATCTCTCCCATAAAGCACCGCTTTGCTGGACTACACAAAATGAGAGGATAGCCTTCATTATGGTCCATACCCACTCACAGTTTAGACTTGCAAACACATTTTTGTAAGCAGCAAAACACACTGTGTGAAATGGGAACACCATGGCTATTGGCATAACTTTTACATGACCATCACAGCACATTCAAGGCCTTGATCCAGACTATTTCTTGCTCTTACTTGAAAACTCAGGACTGATTGTCTGCACAAGTCAGTTATTTCTGAAGTAGCATGCAACTGGATGGGCGCTGCTCTCCCTTACACTGACTATATGCATTAGAAACAGGATTGCAAGGAGAAACAAGAAAACGGGAACAGGACTTCAGGTTGGATCCATGCAATTTCAGGTTTTGGCTCTTGTTTTAAGTCTTTCTGAGGCTGGCAAAAGCTGAGCAGACTTGTTTGGGGATGGACCACAGAATTCAGAGCACTGCCAAAATGAGCTGCATGACCAATCCCAACTTAAGTTATTTTCACACCTGTTGGAATAAATACAGCCTTTTCTTAGCACCATGGCTGGTACTCAGCAGTAGAGTGAAGGGGAAGTAACTCATCTGGAAAATTCACCATGGAATCATTCTGCAAGAGAAGCAGTGTGGAATTTCCCTATTGTTTTTCCTTTTTTTTTTTTTTTAATTTAATTGGATGCACTCCCGATTACCCTTTGGAAGCTATGAACGGATGCCAGGATGGACACGTCCAGATCTATGGATGTAAAAGTGGTGCCAGTGAACCCCTTGAAAGCAGTGTCTCCTGTGCACTTAAATACTTATAAACTTCAGGAAGAAAAAAAATCTACTACCTTAAGGGGTAAAAACTACTGCTTTAACGTTTAATTAAATGTATGACACTAAGCATTCAATGAGAAATACAGAGCTAATAATAACTATAATTAACATCTCTCAACATTGACTGGCATCTTCACTCCTCCCAGAACTGAGCACACCCATGGGACATTACCACAGTAAGCAAACTTTTGGCCTGGGAGCCTCCCAGGGGAAGGCAGTAGTGCCAATCTGACACTGCAAACCTGCCTTGGTTCCTTCCACTTATGCTCTCTCTTGCTGTCTCCTTTACGGCAGCCTGATGGTCAAGTCTAGCTCTTCAACTGGCTTCTCCTGTATTTCTCCCTTCATTTTCAATTATATCTCTTCCTGGGAGTAAAGCATGGAAGTTAAGAATCTTGGATCCGTGGAAGCATTCAGACCTAAATTTGCTCCATCTCCTGTCTTCTGACAGTGTCACATTTTCAACGACCTGGAACCCAGTTTCCAGACGCCTTTTCTCTGTAACTGGACTCTAGCAGCCACTCTGTCTTCTATCACTTCGCCTTGCTCTGCGACATATAGAACTAGTCACTAATGCAGTTTTCCCCATAAGAGTCTCTTACAGGTGGTCGTCCAGAGGTAGCTCTTGCTTGCAATGTTTCTGGATCCCCAAAGAAAGGATCTCCATGACCTTTCTAGCTACTGCCGTACTGCCAAGCTGCCTTCCTCTCAGGTGCTGAACTCTCCTTGTAAACCTCCACAGCAGTACTAGCAGAGCATTTGATCTCCATTGCCCTTGAAGGAGCAGAACACACTTGAAAGAAGCTTTTGTAGCTAAACCCGATTAAAGTTCATATAGGAAAAAAAGTGACAAGTTTCCTTCTCCTGTGATCACTGATGTCATCTTTTATTCTGTCCACATCCTGAGTTTTTGGAGCATGAACAGCCACCAGCAGATATGTTATCAGTGTCATTAGGCCTAGCAAAAACAAAAGTATCACAGCATGTTTTGCTCTTCATCTTGCTTGTATCACATGCAAAGCACACTTCCTGTTGTCGTTCGGCAATCCTATATCTTTAAAGAAGAAAATCAAGTCTGAAGAGTGAAAATTCCAGGACAAGTATTTTGTTGAGCAGTTGCCTTTTCATCTGAGATGCTGATATTTACAGAAACAGCATTAATCAGAATTGTTTAGGGAAACAAAACCCGAACTCCTCTTTCAAGCCCCAGTTCGGCTTGTCTTTATTCATGCAGAGCTGCACTGTGCTCTGTAATCAGTCCCACAACACCACATTATGCTCCTCCATTTCCTGCAGTGCTCATGGTAGTATCACAGGACATGGTTGCAATTCAGAGCAATCAGGGAGATATCATTCCCCATCCAGCTTTTTATGTGGCTGTGTGTCAGCCAAACTTGAGAACGGCTGGTGTACAGTGAGTCTGGATTGGGTCAATCTCCCCCTCAACACCTCTGCATCCTCAGGGGTCACTTCTCACCACTTTGCCTGGGCTGCCCTCGGAATGCTATGTCTTAATTAACTTCAGCAAGAGGATCCAATGTAAAGGACGCTTTTACTAACAACTGCCAAAAAGAGTACGAGAAGCTCTACATTTTCACCTTGTCTGTATTGCTGTAAAATGATGACAAATATTCCCAGCTGATGCTGAAACATTTTGAGCCTTTCTCGTACAGCAGCTGAGATGCAGTTCACCACAGAAAGAGTTGAATCATAGAATAGTTAGGGTTGGAAAGGACGCTAAGATCAAATACTCAACAGCTCACCTTGGCTTTTCATCTGAACAGTCTCCACAGAAGAGATTGCAGTGTCAGTGTTTTCTGTGGTGCACAGATCTTGGGTGGTGGCTATTGCAAGCAACAAACGTTTGTTTTTAACTTCCTTTCTCTAACTACAACTAATCTGTGATACAGAGGTGCTTCCTCAGATACAAAAACTGAGGAAGCAGGATCCCTGAGAGAGAGATTACAGCTGCCTGCTTTTTGTATTCACCTTGCATTTAGGACTTCAAAGTTCATGCAGCTAAAACAAGGGAAGCTACCAAAATACCATGGCTCCAGGTCACTCCCTTTCTTTTGTGACAAGAAACCAACCTGAAGGACCTCAGTGTGAGCTGCAATTCAGCAGCAGGGCTGCAAAATAGTTTTGCAGGAAAAGTGCCTGTTCATTTTGCTAAGAATTGTTGGAACAATTTCTTCTTCTGTTATGAAAGCTGACAGGGATCTTCTTTTAAGCTGTCACTCAGTCAAAAACTGTAGCTGCAAGATGTGGTTATTTATCTTCATTGGAAAGTTGAGAATTCTGGGGGAGAAAGATCCCCAAAAGCATCCCCAGCAGCAGAGTCTGTAGATGAATTTTCAGTTCATGACAGCAGGAATTGCTTCACCAGGAGCTTATTGAGAGGAGCGGGAAAAAAAAAAGGGGGGGGGGGGGCGTGTGGAAACAAAAACTAAAAAGCAAACCTCATTATGAAGCTGGTCCAGAGAGGGAGCAATCATGCTGAAAGCAGAAGCTGCAATTTAATATATGCAGAAGATGGGACTTTATTCCGCACTCAGAAAAGAGAATGTGCTGCTAATGAAAGTATATTAAAAAAAGAGCTAAAAAGGGCTCTACAAAGGGACCCTTTTTACATATGTGTAGAATGTGCCTTATATCTATTGAAACTGCCTGCTCAGAGAAGCAGCAGTCCTCTCCTTCATTTTCTGCTCTGACCTGCCGGTGCTTCAGAATGGTCCATTCTTTTGGCACTCTAACGACAGAGAAAAAGTTAGCAGTGAAGAGCCATCCTGGTTCATGAAGGCAGTGATTTCCCATTTTTGGAACCGCTGTTTGTTGGGTGATGCCCAGGAAGCTAAGCATGCAGCATGCTTCACAACTATTTCAGTCCAACCCCAATCTTGTGTTTAGAACTGGAACTTCTGAGGAAAACTGATGGTTTAACAATGGGATCATTTGCACTGCGGGGTACCATGCCTGCCTTTGCCCTGTGGGGATCTGGAGCACTTCAACAGATCCTCAGAGCCAACAACAGCAGCCATGGCACAGAGGCCATCGGTCCTGAAGCTTCAGCACTGAGAAAGAAAGCAAGATGCAATAATGGCTGCTTTGTCAGGAATCTGCAAACGTGCCCTGACACTGCAGGACAACCCTCCCAAGTACACTGATACTCCCTCCCCAGGATATGCTGGATGTGGAAAAGCCAGGAAGTTACACATGCCTGGAGGATACCTTTAGGGGCTAAGCACCATACCCAAGAGCAGCCCAAATGGAACCAGGCACTTGAAATATACCTTTCTGATAGGAACTGGTACAAATTAAATAGTAACAATCAACACTTTCAGTTTCAATGATCAATACACTTGTGCAATGTGTCATGTTCAAATGGTACAGGAAGAGATTCATGCATTTCCAAAATAATTGCTATGTTTATTACTTATTAGCTGAAAAGTAGGTGAGAGCTGAGGAGCTGCCAAGATTTCAAGGTCTGGATCCAGAATGATGCATTCAGGCCCTGATTTTCACCCATGGTAGTGGCTGCCTTGATCATGACGACACTAAATGTGACCCTGGTGACTCAAAGTGCAAAAAGAAGTGTATCCTGGTCACATCACTTCAGCTATACTGTAGGATATCATACATATACCATAGGCAATTGGTGTTACCATGCCACACTTACAGACCATCTGGGCTGGATAACATGACTCTAAAAAGCTATATTATCCATGCTCATAACAAAATTCAGCACAAGCTTTCAAAATGTTATGATCTAGACTGAATATACCAATGGTTTGGAGAGAGAAGCAGCTAACACCTCTTAGGAGAATGATGAACAAAAAGTAGATTAAAAGCACAGAAACTGGGATCACAGGGTTACAGAAAAAACAGTGCTAGGGTGGGAACTGGACTTTGACATTCTGTTTAGAAATGGACCAAGGATGAGTTTGTAATTTTTGAAAGCTGTAGAATAATTTCACTTGAGGATTAATCAAACCATTTGTCCTGAGGCAATAAATATTTCATTTTAGTATTGATAATTTAAAAGAAAATACAAAAATAAACAAGCTCCGTACCAAAATTTCTGAATATTTCACGTAAAAATGTTGGCAAAAAGCTACTAACTTGAATGGCTTTCAGGATTCTTGTGTGCTTTCCTCCAATCATAAACAGCTGTGGGAAAGCAACATATGTGTGTTCATTGTGCTTATGCCATAAAATCTGCATTCTCTGCTTTGTTCCTAAATTCTAAATGTAAAAAATAAGTTTCATTTTATAGGTCCACCTTAGAAAAGAAAGACTGCTGCCTTGTGAAGGCCAGAATTACATTTTAAGATATACACACAAACAGCTTCAGCTGCTTGTTTTGCTTTGTGTTTGCTGGCAATGCTTTTGTTGCTACAGATTATTTTAAAAAAGATATATAAAAATCTTCCAATTGAAGATTAGTTAGATTCAAATTGTGTCAGAAGAGGAGGAATTTCAGCTGGGAGAGAACGCAAGCCAGAAAATTATTATAATTTGAAACAGAAGAAAGAATGGAACAACGAGGCTTTCAACTTAAGAGAAAAGTCTGCCTACTGCAAGCAAATCTTTTTAGAAATAATTGCCTATGATTAGTGTTTTAAAATCTGCAAAATCGCTGTCTTGCTATTGAGCAGAGACAATGCTGAGTTGAAACAGCAATGGAAGAAAAGGAAAGAAAAGCGTTTGTATTATTTCTACACTTACACCTGGACACATTGAAGCTGGGCTTGTCTCCTGGACAGTGCTGCCAGCTGAAGGGCTTTGCCCACTGCAGAGGTGTCTATTGGTCCAGCAGAGCACTGAAGAGAGCTTGGAGCTGCTGGACAGCTCTTCTGGCATGGAATCTGTTGGTGATTGTGTGAATCTCCTCTTCACCTGCCTCACTGAGCCACAGGTATTAATCGCAGTGGCAGCATTCAGAGATCCCAACCACACTTTCATCACTGACTTGTCTGTAGGGCAAGTGCACATGGGGCACAGAAACCAGGGTTGCACCAGGGGTGTCACAGCCCAGTAGCCTGCCTTTGACATTGACAGGTGGCAGATATTCAGAGAACTGGTCTGTCAAACAAGTTAGAAGGTGTCATTTCCTGAGAACCTCTTTCAGCTTCAGGAAATCCAAAGTTTTTGAGATTTTCTGAGCAGGAATTTGCCTCAAGATTCTGATGAATTAATGATGAGCTGATCTTTATCATATTCTAGAAATAATCCTTCTGTGGATCTTCCCACTGCTGAAACAAACCCTACACTTTGTCACATTTTCCACCATAATTTCATCACTGCCTTCAGCTGACATCCACCACAGACCAACATCACAGCCTTCTCCAGATGAGTTTTCAGATGTACCGCCATGGCTTAAACTGATGGGTTAAAGCTGTCCTACTCTTTTCCATTCAGTGATATCCGTCCACTATAAAATTAATATGTCTGAAAAAAATTACAGACTACTGGAATCCTGCAGAGTTCTTTAGTGGCATTTGGATGCCATGAATTTTGATAGCACAATCTGAAGCTGGACCTAACCAGGCTACCTCGCAAAGAAAAAGCAGCCTGATTCCATATGTCTGAATGCATATACCATAGAGGGCAGTGTCCACTCAACCCAGCTAATGCAAGAATTACTTTGCAAAAGCCCTGAGCAGTTCTTCGTTATTATTTTGACGCAGAAGAAGCTGTGTATAATATGGTAAGGGATCAAGAGAGAAAATAAGCTAAAGCCAGCCTGTTGATTTCATAAATTCATTCAAACATCAAGGCAGTGAAAGAGAGAAAGTGACAGCTATAACAGCTACAGTATAGCTGTGCCTATGTAATCCACTTCCATCAAACTAGTTATTGAACAAACACATAGCCAGAAACATGTAACAAGATTTTGACAAGTTAGCAAGTACTTCTACTTTCGACAGTTAATAAATAGCTGATGCTGACCCAAACACATACAAAAATTGTAGTCAGCAGTGGAAATTGTATGATTTCCTGTATCTATAACAAACATGAATGAAAGAATGTGAAATTGCATGTTTTATTTGTGCTTCTATTCTATAACTATAGGATTGTTTAATAATCCCCCTTTTCCTACTATTTATGGAGTGCTGTCCAGTTGATTAACTGAGATTTATTCACCCCACTCATGTGTTTTATTGTTATTTTTAGTTCAAGATAAAAGCTGGAATAGTTAATTCCACCAAAGGAGTGCCAGAATTTATCTTACCATGACAACACTTGCTTTTATCCAAACAGCTCCTGAAACGGAAAACTATTTTGTTTGCAAAGGCAAACCTTGCACAGTACATGCTTATTCAGGAGTCATGCAGTGACCAATGGAGCCCTATTTCCATAGTTTTCACAACTAATGAGGAAAATAGACAGCAATTGGCTTATGTGGAAGGTTTTGGTAGTAGAGGAGTGCTACAGGAGTGACTTCTGTGAGAAACTGCTAGAAGCTTCCCTATGTCCAACAAAGCCAATGCCAGCTCCAAGATGAACCTGCCACTGGCCAAGACTGAGCTCATCAGCAACACTGGCAGCACCTCTGGAATAACATATTTTAAAAGTAGCTTAAGTTACTGCACAGGAGCAACTGCAGACAGAGAGAGGAGTGAGAATATGTGAGATAAACAGCTCTACAGACACCAAGGTCAGTGCAGAAGGAGAGGGGAGATACTCCAGGCACCAGGGCAGAGGTCCCCCTGCAGCCATGGTGAGGCAGGCTGTGCCCCTGCATCCCATGGAGGTCTATGGTGGAGCAGATATCCACCTGCAGCCCAGGGAGAACCCCATGCTGGAGCAGGAGGATGCCTGAGGGATGCTGTGAACCTGTGGGAAGACCATGCTGGAACAGGTTTCCTGGCTGTACTTGTGAGCCACAGGGACCCATGCTGGAGCAGTCTGCTCCTGAAAGACTGCACCCCATGGAAGTGATCCACGCTGGACCAGTTCATGATGAACTACAGCCTGTGGGAAGGACTCACTTTGGAGAAGTTCATTGAGGACAGTCTGCTGTGGGAGGGACCCCATGCTGGAGTAGGGGAAGAGTGTGAGGAGTCCTTCCCAGGAGGAGGAGGTAGTAGGAGAGTCAGCGTGTAATGAACTGTCTGTATGCCCCATTCTTTGTCCCCCTGCTGCTGAAGGGGAAGAGATAGAGAATTTGGGAGTGAAATTAAGCCTGGGAAAAAGGGAGGGATGAGGATAAGGTGTTCTTCAGATTTGGTTTCATTTTTCATTATCTTGATCTTATTTGATTGGTAATAAATTAAACTGATTTCCTCAGATTGAGTCTATTTTGCCTGTGATGGTAATTAGCGAGTGATCTCTTCCTATCCGTATCTCAACCCAGCAGTCTTCTGTTATATTTTCTCTCCCATGCCCAGATGATGAGGAGAGCGATAGGCCAGCTTTGGTGGTCACCTGGCATGCATCCAGGTTCAACCCACCACAGTATGCCTGCCTAGAAGCAGATCTGCTCAGCAAAACAGCTGAGAAGCTACATTTCCAAGTCCTGAAGTGCTGAGTTGCCCTCCCAGTTTAAGTACACAGATAGATAGCCAAATGGGTGTCAGCAGGGCTCAGAGACACTTTCATCTCCCTCCCAGACTGCAGGCAGGGCTGCAGGCAGGTAGCAAAAGCATGAAAATTGAGAAACAGGTTCCCCAGCATCTTTCACAAAAGCATTTTAAGGGATTGTAAACTTCCTCTCCCAAGATAAACACCGGTTTTCATAGCCTGAACTTCAGATACAAGGCATTTTGAAGTAGTTGGCAGTAGTCAGGGAAGAAAACACTGTTTCAGGGAGCTTTAAGTCTAAAAGAGACTATATCTCTCAGCTGAGAACAGTGAGCAGGGGTCCAGCCCATCTAAGCAAGGGATGCAATGAGATGGGGTATACCATAGCACCCCATCCCCATGGACACCGGTGCTTACACTGTACCTCTCTGAGCCAAAGAAAGGAGCCCTTACACCATTAAAAAGAAACCCTCAGTTTGATCCCTACTGTTTTCCAGTGCTCAGGATACTGAAGGGAAATGTGCGACCTGCAATAAAAATAAAACAAGAAGTGGTGTCTTCTTTGCAATAAGAGGCATGAAGAGCATTAAAAGCAGGCGTGGGTGGTGAGACTCTCTTCTTTAACACAGCCATATCATGATTCTTTCACAGGTAATACTGAAAGCTGTTAAAAAAATAAGAAAGAAAAAGCCAGCAGAACAAGACAGGAATATCTTCTTTATAATCTTCACAGAGACAAGGATTCCCTTGCAAACCAGGTGGTTTTGGTTCTGCCTTTCAGCTATTTGCAAAACCCATTTTATCATCGTTGTATGGTATTTGCACATACAGTGTCAGAGGCTGGGATTTTTAAGGATCTGCAGAGTCATCTGTTTTCCAGGTATTGCTGTTATATCAGAGGCAATTTGAGGGGAAGACCATTTATTAGAAAGAAATTGAAATGGCTGACCAAAAGGTTTTCTTGAAAAAGGAAGAGATTTGGAAGCTTAGGAAGGATTTGTAGTTGGAGTGGAAAAAAACCTTGCCATGAGTGGAAAGGCCCCTGCAGGTTTCACCAGAGCAAAGCAACGGGAAGAAATGAGACTTCGCAAGCTCTCATCAATAGTGTCTTCTCCCTTGTCTCGGTACTTTCCCCGTGTTTTGTTTGGGAATCAAATAAGAGATGTTTACTCAACAAACCCATATAGGGCACCATATATTTAAAACTTTCCCCCCCATTGTCCTCTTCTTCAGTGTCATTTTAACCAAGATGGACTTGCTGTTTTCGCATCGCCTGTCCTTTGAAGCATGGCCAGCAACAGCATGGGCCCAAGGGACTTTTGAAGACCAGAGCAGAGGCGGCATTTTTGTTGTGGGCTGTGAAGGCTGTATTCTACTTTGAGTTCATAATCGAGCAAATCCAACAGCACGGGGAAGGCAGGACCCGCTATATTGGACCATCCTTGGTCTGGCAGAGGCTCTGGACAGTCCTGAGGTTCTTGGGCAGCTCTTGCCCTGTGTAATTCCACCAGTTTGCCAGTGCCAAGAAAGGCATGACTTGTGCTGTATACTGTCAAGTGTCATGGGTTGTTGGCCACAGCTACACTGATAAATCTAGAGATTATTCCTTCTTAGGTCTTACTTACGAAAGGTTGTGCTTGGGTCATGCTTGAGCCCTGAGGTCATGGAACAGCACTCCGCATCTGCTTAATTGTAAGGGGAGCAGAAACTGCAGTGGAAAAACAGCTCCCTCGAATGTGATCCTTACATCTCTAAACACAGAAAGCATCAGAAAAACATCTAGAATTTATTATATTTAAAACTCATGCATTTAAGTTATAGCTGATGATTTTGATGGGACCTGACATTATTTTTTAATACCTTGCATGAGTGCTGTCATAAAACCCGCTTTCATAAAAAGAACTTGAAAAAAATCAGAAGCACAAAGACAAGCCACATCTGAAATTGAACCAAGAAATCTGTCTTAATCAGGCTTGCAGTATTTTAGATCCACAGCATTTCTGAATGGCTGAAAAGAACTGAATGGCTGTAGATAAATTACCCTGAAAGCACTCTAAAATGTCAACACCCACCAGTGAAGAAACTAAATTCAATCTAATAACATAATCTGAACTAGCAATGCAGGTTAATGTCCTTCTACTTCACCGTCTAATGGGGCACACAGCTTACAAGAATAAATGGATTGTAGAACATAACTACATATACTGGAATTTGATAAATAAATTAGTATAACACTAATTTGGACTAAATTACCATGTTTTAAAGTCATCTAGCAATTAAACTTTCTAGTGGCACAGTGCCTAGTTCTTTTATGCTGTGGAAAAATATTTTCTCTGATTACAGTACTGATGAAATATTACTGACATAATTTCTGTATAACTGTTTTGATCCCCAAAACAAATTCCCTCCAAATCCATTACCTTATATTGAAAATATCTAGAGGATTAAACAAAGAGATTGAATGCCACTCTTTAAGTCTTCAGAGGGAGAGATGAATTACCCTGTTTTAGTACAGCACTAAGATGTCCATTACAACAGCATCCTTTCAAGCACTTACCCTGTGTGGAATTTAAAATATGAAATTTGGTCCTATTCCTCACATAGCACTATAGCAGAACAGCTGATGGCATGGGAGCATCAGGGATCATGTGGGAAGGTGGAGAGTAGATGTTTGGGATCTGGTGTCCTGCTCCACTCTTCATTCACACTGTTAAGTCCTGGTCAGCTCTGTTTTCTCCCACAATTCAGCAGAGCTCGCATCCAGGAACTGCTCTTTGTACAAGAGCAGCTGTGAGACCTAGTGTTAATGTCTGCATATTATAACAGATTTGGTCACTTTGGTTATTTAGGTGAGATCTACTTGATGTTCTATCCTTTAGAGAGCACATGAAAAAGGCCACCATGCAAAGCAAGACATACAGCTCAGCCTGAAACCTGATGCTTTCTACCAATAGAGCGTTTTATCTGTTTAATCAACAGAAAAAGAATTTGGGTTTTATAAAATGAAGCATTAGCAAAACTTAAGCCACATCAAAATATTACTCCCTATGACACCTAGATTATCCCCAGATATCCTCAGCAGGGGTGCAGAGGAGTGCTGTTCACATCGGGGCAGACCTGACATCGCTTGCACTCCAAGGGTTTTCCGGAGAGCTGTGTTTTCGGTGCCAGAGCCTCTGCTGAAGCAGTGCATGCAGCAATGTGCTCCAGGGACAGTCCCCTCTGTTTTGTAAAGGCAAACATGACAAGCCTAAAGAAAGCACAAGAGTCATTTTTTTGTAAATCTTTTGTTCCTAATCTTTTGCTCCTAAATACAGCACGAGGAGGTAAAGGAATTACCCTGATTTCAGAGTCAGCCTTCACGTACAAAGGGAAGGAGTCAGGAGGAGCATATCTCACTCCCAAAGGGCCTTGGTGGGATCACAACTTCACTTGGATACATGCAAAGAGACAAGGCAAAGGCTGTGTGATACTGACACTTTGCGGGGCAGATGTAAGCCTGGAGGAATGATTAATCAGTTGCACAACAGAGCTGTCATCAGACTATTTATCTTCCAATTAAACTAGGCTACCTTCAAGTGTAAACTTCGTTAATTTTGCTCATAGTCCCTTCTGAATATAGGGCAATAAATGAATTACTATTTTTTGAAGCCTGCGCTGATTCCAGGGCTGCCTTTCCCTTAGTGGCAGCCCCCTTGTTTCCTGCAGCAGTGCAGACTGACCAGTAACAGTAATGAGATGTAATCTTTAAAACCCACAATGAGTATATTACAGCTCTGTGGTTCTGCAGGTCAACTGGTGTTTATCCTGAATTGCCCACTAACATGCCTCGAGCAAGCCTTTTTTTCTTTATTTCATTGCCACATTTTCTCTCACCTCAATTCCTGAGTCTTTAGACAACTGGGAATAGATCAGAAAAGCATCAAATACCACAAAGATTTATTTTATCGGTTTTCTCTTAAGTGTTTAGTACCTCGTGAAGGTACAAGCTCGATAAATGTCAGAGGGCTTATTTGGTAAAAGCATCCAGACGCTTGGAGTCTTATCTGGATTTTTGGAGTATGCAAAATTGGATTGCTGGTTTTAAGAGTGTAATCTCAGATGGGATTTTTTAATCCTTCTGTTGGCAACTCCAGCCTGCAAATGAATAGGAGTGGAAATCTGTTCACCGAAAGCTACGGAAAACTTGAAAGCTTTAGCCTTTACCAGTGTGGTTATCTCTGAGAACAAACTCCTGCTGGAACCACAAAGCATACACAGCACCTCATGCACAAATATAACTGTTTCAAAACCATGATTGCATCTGGCTCCTTGCCCACCTCCACACATGTGTATCTGCTTCTCTAGTAGTGTATAAGGCAGTTCTTGGAACAGGGCACTGGGAAGGATGCTTTGCTTTGCATGGAAAGCTTTCCCGGGAGCAAGGTGCTCTGATGATTACTGACCCCATATTGATTCATACCCAATTGTTCTGGACATGAGACTTTTTCCTTGAGCTCAGATGGCACCTTTCCTTTGGCAGTGAATAAGCAGAAGTTTTGCAGAAATCCTTTAAGGCAAAAGGCGGCATTAGGCATCCATTTATTAGTCATTAGTTATTTGGTGTTGAACGGCTAAAAATCTTCTCTTTGCCAGAATAATGCAACCCTTGAAATAATTAGCAAAGTGTTAGCTTCTAAAAGGTGTAATTCTGATTAAGTAAGGCTATTTTTCTCCTACACTGTACTAATCACTGCCTTTCACTCACAGATACAACCACCTTGGATATCTAAGCCGTACTGAAGGATCAGGCCCCAAATAGTGCAAGCAGAAAAAACATTAATGTGATTATCTTAATTTTTCCTGCATAGCTCCCTACTAAGTGAAAACTGTCAAGCTCTTCCTCTCCTCCTTCCCCCACCCAGGGACAACAGCTTGCAAATCAATAGTCATTCCAGACATTGTAGTTTTAGTTAACAACCGTTTTTTATTAAATTCAGGAACCTAGCATTGCAGCTGCTCTTTTTTTAAATATAAATTATGAAAGCATTTTCTTTTTGGCTTAGGTTTTCAAATTAAAATGGAGATGCTTCACATTACAGCTTCTGCTTCTGTCAAGCTGCATGGGTGAGTCAGCAGAGTGGAGGAGAGAGCTTCCCGAGGCACACCAGAGAGGGACTGGAGTTGCAGGGGGTAGGGGAAGCTTCCTCTAAAGCCCTGCAGTTCTGAGTTTGGAATTTGAATCTGAAACCATTCAGGGCTGGATTTCAATAATTTGTAGGAAATTAGGAATTCTAAAAGAATAACCCATAGAAATCCAAAGAGATAAAAATAAGAGTCTGGGGATGTGCAGCACCATGTAATGAATGAGGAGACCTCCACATAATCCTACATGGTAGTGTACTGGGGTTTTACTATTTGTGTTCACAAGGTCCTCAAGATGGTGAAGCTCTAGTGTCAGATTTGGCATTGCTATAAGCCATAGTTAGGATGATCAAAAGGGAAGAGTTGCTTAAGAGAGATCTCTCTCTTAGCCTCTTCTATCTCCTGTTCTTCCTACTGTAAGAAGGCATCAGGTAATTGAGTAATGCAGGTAGCTGGGTAATTTAACTACCTGGATTTTCCCAAATAAATAGCATTTAAAATTCTGTCAGCACTTCCTGAAATGAGCTCCCTCAAGCTGTGTTCACTCATAACTATTACACAGCATCTTTTGTATAGTCATGGTCGTATTTTAACCTGAAGAAGGCAGCAAAATTTTAATCTTTAGTTCTTGAAGATGAAATAAGGCAGCTCTCATACTACTGAATTCATGCTCCATGCCTCTGTTGGTATATTGGAGTAATGGAGCTTCAACAGAATGTCAGTATTTTACTTGACTGGAAGTTCATAACTCTCTACGCTGAGTTTCAGGGTCTGTTCTTCAACTCACTGTAATTATAATTGGCAGGGGGAAATGCTTTACAGATGACCCTCCTCCCCAAGTGACATTCCCACAAATAGACCTGAGCTCTGGGTAGTCTGCAGCACTTAGGCAGAGCTCTGGACTGCATCACAAAGTCTCCTTTAATAGGTTCACCTCAGCAGATGTAAAGTCCTATTGAATCTTAAAGGAAAGATTATTTGAAAAGCCTACACACATTTCACTGATTGCTTGTCACTGAAAGGCAGCAAGTAAAAAATCTGAGTAAAAGGGTCCCTAGGAGTCTCAAATCTGTAACACTGCCAGGCTACACAGCCCCTGTATATTTAAAATTAGGGCAGATTAAATAATTCATCTATTCTAGAAGGACATTGTGCATATTATGTGTTGCATCCTCCGCTATGCTGCTGGTACCCTGTACTTTTTTCATGACAGAATCTATTCATTTAATCCGCTCCCTCCTGATTTAGAGCTTGATAACATATGGCAAGTCATCAAACAGAAATTATCGCTAATAGATAACTGCCAATCAATTTCCATTATGCCCAACAAGATATGACTGAGCTTTATTTTTACAAAGCATATTGATTCGCAGAGCTGATTTCCCTGTCATTTCAAACATCTCCATGGGATATGTCAATTGAGCTTGCTGTATGCATCTGCTGCAATGAACCAGATGCCTATTTTCTCTCCTTCTCTCTGGCCTGAAGATTATTCATTTTGGTTTTTTGAGTTTATCTGGAGGCCACATATCAAAAACCCCTGTCCGTTATACAAGAGAAAAGCCAAATCCCAGAGGAAGCTGACACAGTTATAGTACTGAAATGGGTTAGGGTGACATTGTTTCATAGCTTTCCATCCAAGCTACAAGAAATTTCTGTGGGAAATGAAATTATTTACTTGTTGGATTATGGTAAAGGCAAAATGTGACCACAGCTATTTGATTTGTGTATGCTTTCCCACCTGGTGCAAGTGTGCTCAGAGGGGCTGGTGAGATGCTGCCTACTACCTGTCCCCTGCTATGGGACTGAGTCAACACAAAATGCCCCTTGGAGCTAGCAGCTGCCATGAAGGTGATATGTGCAAGGCATCTAAATGGCTCCCTGACTAGGAATAGCTCTTGCCCTGCTTCTTGGATGCACCGCTGGTGCTAAGATATGGGAGAACAGTTAATGTCCCTAAGTAGTCACAGAAAGAAGAAAATAAAGGCATACCCTGTCCATAGGGTGCATTTGAGACAGAAAAATGTGTAGAGTGTCCACCTTCCGTCACCAAGTTTCAGACAGCACTTTAGTACCTTGAGGGCAACTTAAGAAACAAGGGAGCAAGAGCTGCCATTATAGCCTGTGCTACCAGAACATTACCGTATTTGGCATTAAGAGTTACCTAGAAAAGTAGCCCAGCCCCTATCAGACAATTAAATAACCCAGGGGAATGTTGCCATGGTAAGAACATCTCTGCTGTACTTGAGGTAGCCTCATCAGGGCATCAGTGAAAGCTGGGTCGGTAAGACCTTGGACAAAGCAAAGTCCAGAAGTGTATGATTTTGCCAACCAAATTCAACATCAAATGACACTGAAGGTGTCAAAAGAAGGAAGAGGGCAAAAAGAACTCTTCCAAGCCCTCAGTAGTATAGAATTTCACCTTTGAAATGTAAAATGGATTTGATCTTCCCCAAGTAAAATTTATGTGTTTTTAACGTAACATTATCTCTAGCCCTTCTAAAATCTACCAACAACATTTGACTGAGTGACTCTCTTTGGGAAGCAAATTTCACAGCCTGACTACTTTTTAATTCTTTGAAACCTGCAAGCCATTAATTTAATCAAATGAAACACTGTTCTTCAGTACTGGGACTTAAAAGAGAGAACTGATCAGTTTTTGATTGTCCATCAATCTTGTAAAGGAAATTACTGTAGAATTTCAATTAGAGATGGCCACACTGCTTGGGACTTTTTACAGGGACATTAGAGGAAAATCATGGCAAATATATAGCATAGGGATATGCTGGCTGGGTTGGGGATGGATTCTCCATCACTGAAATTAGTGGAAGCAAAACCATATCTGTGGCTGGTGCTTCTGCTGTGATTTCTCGCATATAGTTTACTTCTGCCTGTCCAAGATTCTTCAGGGAAATCTCCCAAGCCAATAAAATTACTGCCAAAATGCAGGCATCAATCTGAAGACTGGAAATGCCTGACAAACCAGATCCAAGAATCCAGTGAGTCTATGTAAGAAGCCAATAAGAAAGGGAACTGAAGCAGTGGTTGTTAGATGGAAGTATGTTAGATAAGCATGATGCAATCTGACATTGCAGAACTCTGCTCTCCAGGGCATATGGCAGGACCTCTTATTCTGTGGCGCTTTATCTAAACATCCAGATTATGTCCAACAGGTAATTGTCATGCAGTTTACTTCTTAAGGTAATTCGGAAAACATCTTTGCTCTACAACAGGTAAATCTTAAAATGTGTGTGCCCACAAAAACTGAAACACCTTTCAGGATAACAGTCCTGAAATACATACAGAGCTACTTTCTTCGGCTGCATTTCACAGAAAACCAGATACAAAAGGCACCTTTGACAAAAGTTCAAGACCTAGAAATGTCAAGAATATACCTTCAGTGTCAATTCTCAGGGAGCTGGAAAAGAAGATGTGAAATGATTTGAAGAAAAAATTAAATGCTCTGTCCAACTTCTGTATCTGGGCTGGGTTTATATACATATATATGTATGCATATATGTGTACATATATTTAGGTATTGAAAAGCCTAAAGGTGTCACAGGAGGAAAGATTGTGGTGGAAGAAAACTGGAAATGAAATTACTAGGGAGGACAGTAAAAGAGCTGGGGTATTAAATGGCGACATCACAAAAGTCCTTGCATGGGGATTCACTGAAAGTATTGAACCTAAAATAATGCTAGCTCTATCATTGCTCATGTAAATGAATCTAGGATGAGTAAGACTGTACTTAGTTTAAAAACTAATGCTAAACCGTAAAGTCACTGAGAATGTGAATTAATTTGAAGTAATAAATTTATTGTTAGGAAAAGATAATCCTTGCACTCTAGTTCATTCCTTCATAAGAATGATAGGCAAGCAAAATAAGAGGACAGGTTTATAATAACCCAGGCTGAGACTGTGGGCCTGATGGATCTCTCTTTGGGTCCTTGTTCCGTACATGATTTGAAGTGATTAAATTACATAGAAAACAAACCCTGGGGTCCAACACTTTCCTCTTTTCCAGGGCCTCAACATGAGATACAAAGTACAAGACAGAGCTGAAATCAATTTCCGTGGGAGCTGTAAAAACCTGTGAATAAAAATGGGGTGGAGACAGAAGATGTTCTGTGAGTGGAAGCAACTTCAGTTGCTTTTTCATTCATTTTCCCTCATATGCTTTTAATGACTAACAAAAACACTTAGGATACTCCAAAACTGAGTAACTTTGGGGGACCTGAGGTAAGGATTTGTTCCTGGGGGTACACAAAGGCACCTTAGTCTTGCTGCAGTAATTGCAAGGTCTGGGTAGAGGACTGGGTGTTCCTTTTCATAGGAAAAGATTCTGAATACCCTAAGAAACTGCTTGGTTTGACATTCAAAAGAAATACAGCTCTGAGTGTGAAAGCAGGCAGTTGCAAGAAGTTTCCTCTGGTTTAAATAGAATGTTCATTTCAATTATCTCTTTTTACCTCTGCCAAATAAAGCACATTAACCAATGCAGTCATAATCGTTTTTCGTATACATATCTAGAGGAAGATGCTGCTTGTGCTACTCTTCCAGCCCAAGAGATCAGTTTTGGCTGGGGGAGCTGTATCCTCTTTTTACTGGTTTGGGAACTACAGGAGGACAAAAGTGTGGGAGCCTACAAGATAACCAGGAGAGGTGCCCTTGAGATGACAGCATCTCTTTCACTCAGCGATTCACCTCCCCAGGTGACAGCATTTGCTGGCACATTGGCAGCAGCTGACGAAAAGTTGGACACCTGGCTGCCTCACAAACAGGCCTGGGAACAAGCAAGGAATTCGATATGGTTTAGAATTACGATTTGCTAGATCTCAATTTTAATTTTATGTCGTTTCCCAGATAAAAAGCGGTGGCATCAGCTGCAATTCCAGAGCCACGGTTAGACTGTGATTTGTGCATTAAAATAGGAGCAGGAGTACTTTGGTTTATAATATTTAACCAGAGATAGAATGCAGCCCTTTGAGGACAAGAATGTATTGATTCTGGTAAGGTTTTTACTGCCATGTTTTGAAAGACATCAAGAATCAGACTTCTGGGAGAAGAGACAGAGTCAAAATCCTAGCGAGCATCTTCACCACAGGTCTCAAGACACATGCACAGCTACTTTCTTCTGTTGCATTTCACAAAATAAATAACCAGTGAGTTTTTCTTGTAATCAGGATTGAGTTACGTGAAGGAAAGGCAGCAGGTATCTCTCTTGTTCGTTATCACTTTTCTCACGGTAACAGAGGCTGTGACCTGGCTACCTCTTAATCTAACACACACAATTCATTGTTCACTTGATTTGGACAATATCTGTTTATATGATCATTCTCTTCACTGCAGTGATTTTATTTTATAGGAAATTACTTGGAGTTCCCATGTAAGTGAGATATTTTTGAATCACAACTGCAGTAAATCACATCTCACATCTTTCACTTTTTGAGACTAAACACACAAGAAGCTGGTTTTTTCTTCTTGTAAAATAGACCCTGTTTTCCTGTGGTCACCTGTGCAGACCTCATCTGCTTGAGTTTTCTCTTTTCGTTATCATTTAGGATGTATGTCAGTAGCTTCCTGTTTGGCACTGCAATACTCTCTTTAAAAGTCCATGAGAGCATTTTCTGTGCCAAAATCTGTCGTCGTCTTCTTCTTTGAGAGTGCCAGATGTCCCAAAGCTCAGTCATATTGAGTTCTTCTGAATTCTTCCTTCTACCTCAGACATAATGAGTTCCATTTCCTGTATGTTCATTCTCTGCAGGAACACTAACCTTGCCTCCATATTTCACAACTTGCAAAGAATTAAGTCAAAATAGCTACTGTCTTTGAGGCCATATAGCAGTTACCTCTAAACTTGCCCTTGTTGTGTCATAACCCATGTCCTCATTCCTCACTATGTTTTGTTTACGAGAATCATTTTATTTACAAGGAATTATTTTACTCTAATGTGAGAAAAGAGATTGTCAGATTCTGAAGAAAATAGTGTAGATTCTACAGGTTTTAAGCAATCCGTGAATGAGATAAAACCAGTCCAAAGTCATCTAAATTAATAATACTTAATTTCCTAGCAGTTATGATTTTTGATGCTTAATAATAGTTTGAGATATTAAATATCTTTTTTTTTTTTAATTTATTTAAAGATAGAGAATCTCTCCTCCAGGGTGGTAGAAGATTGTGTTAGCCAGTATTTTTAGAAACTCTAGATAGAAAAGTTATTCCTTGGAACTGCCCTAATCCTGAGATGGATTTAGAGGCTGAAGTAGCTTTCAGATGCATCCTGCATGTGCCATAAGTCAGACTCGATTCTGCAGACTCTGCTTGGTCTATTAATTACCTCAGTCTCAATAAACCAGAACCTCTTATGAAATAATAATGTGGTGCTCAAGCAAGCTGATATTTTTAACCATGTATATGCCTGTCTGCTGGTGTATTACGATTTCTCAATGGAGCCATAATTATTGCAGCTTATCCAGAACTGATTTATCAGTGATCCTTTCCTTTTAAATCCAGTTTTGAGTCATTTTGTACCTGACAGGAAAAAACTGAGAAGCATCTAAAACTAAAAGGCCCACACCATGCTTTATCCATAACCGCCACACAGAAATAGGCCAATTCCTCAAACCCAATTTCAGTTGAACTCAATTTATAAGTGAAGAGTGGCCAAACAGGAGAATTGAGTGGAGGAGAGGGTGTAGAGGGAGGGGAGGAAGCAACGTCTCCCCTTAGGGCTGAGATTTCATCTGCTCCTTTTGGCAGATATCTGACAACTGATAAACCCAGGGAAAATAGAGCTGACAGCAAGAAAAGGGTGAGTGCAGCTTGTTAAGCAGAAGACCAAATGACACTGCTGTAATTTGCTGGCATCTGTTTAAAGAAAGAGTTACAAGGACTTTGCACAGTCCTTGACACAGGACTCTAGGATACTGTCATCCCTGGGTTTCCCTTCTGTTCTTTCTAGGAATACAGTTTTCAAGCATCGAGATTGCATTAAGTTGAGTGTTGAAGGGAGGTGGAGATTATCACTGTGAGATAAAGCTAGAGGCAGGTGAAGAGTGTCTTGAGATGTGCTGTTGGGGAAAGAGCGTAGGGGAAAAGCATGGGACCATGATAGGAAATTAAGACATGATGTTCCACTGATAACCTTCGCTTTCTGCTAATATCCAGTCCCAGAACAATTCCTGACAATCACTGGGAGTAGTCCTCAACCCACTACAGTGTAACCTCCTGTAGCTAAAAAAGGATTCTTTCACCCTCTTTTCTCCCCAAAACTAAACTTTTATAATTTATGTTCTTTTTCTTTTATAGTTTATGTCCTTTTTTTCCTGTGAAAAAGTAGGTTTGCAACCATAACAGTAGCCTCTTGCATCCACTGTATTCCCAGAACAAGTGGATAATCTACTCTCGTCTATGTTTGGGCCTATTTTGCATTAAGTCACTGAAGAGCAGGACTTACTTAGTGCGTCTCATCCTAGACAAGTTCCTATTTTTACATAAGAAAGCTGGTGTCAGGAACCAGGATCCAAGGCACTACGCATTATCATTCAGCATCTGTGAAGGAAACCCACATCACTCACTGCTCCAAGTGTGCAAAACATTAGGTTCCTCTATTTTACACTTTTGTGTTGTTGAGTTCAATCTGGTCTTAAAAACAAAGAGAAAAAAAAGTGGAAAACGGGGAAGATCAGACGTTGCATTGCATAGGCCTGAGTACCCCTGAGAATACAGTCCTAAATTACTTGATTATGTCATGCCTTGGTTACATCATAATTTATGCTAATCCTGAAGCTGTACTGGGAAGTACTACATCACATAGCCTATGATTTGAATGAAATGTTTTTAATTTTCAGTATTAACAAGTCATCATTTTTATTTCCCTCACTCAGGCTCTGAAGACGTCTGTTTTACAGCCAAAGAGCTAGAAAATATAAGAACCAATTTCTTTTCTTTTCCTCCTTTCCTTCCCAC
Organism: Lathamus discolor; assembly: GCF_037157495.1. NCBI lineage: Eukaryota > Metazoa > Chordata > Aves > Psittaciformes > Psittacidae > Lathamus > Lathamus discolor. Next base: position 140,521,717 of record NC_088886.1, read on the forward strand.
CTACCACTGAGCTACTCAAAGCACTGGCAGTAAATCCAACCCTCAGTTTGGGGAAGTTTTTCTCCTCCTATTCCCCTGCACTGTTGGTAGCAAGAACAGCATTTTGCCATAACTTTAAAGCTGTCTCCACATGACAAGAGGTGAGGCATCCCAAAACAGCTGAAGAGAATCTGGGTGCGCGAACTGACCCTGGGCCATACAAACACAGACTTGACCATCCAGGGACATAACTGTGAGCCAAGAGGTTACCACGCATCAGCTGCATCCGTGTAGCCACTTGAAAGTTTGTATTTCCCTTCAAATTTCACATTCCATACAAGTTTCTGAGGTCTTTCTACCCTCAACCCCTGAAAAAGACTCAATTTCTTTTGCATAAAAGCAACAATTAGGCTGTGATTATACAAATACCGGGAAGCTAAGCCCATGGGTATTTCATTGAAAGCATTTAAACTAATGCTTAACTCTGCATTTCTGAACTTGCTGGGAGTGAGATCAAAGTTCAAAACGATAAACCACAGCAAGAAGAGGTCCTTGCCACATGTCTGTATATCATCTAGCAAAACGGAGGCCTAATCCTGCTCAAGCCCCTAAAATCTGGCATAAAATTAAATCATTTTTAAACAAATATAAATCTACACATGTAGAATATGAAGTTTCACGTCCTACTGATGTGGAATAATACAAATTCCATCTGAAACAGCTTAAAAGGAGAGACTATTACAGGAATGTGGTGGACATCAGATGCTGCTCTATTACTCCTCCTCCTCAACCGGACAGGGGAGAAAAAAATACGATGAAAGACTCATGGGTCAAGATAATGACAGGGACACATTGATCGCCAATTACTGCCATGAGCAAAACAGAATCAATATGAGGAAATGAGTTTAATTTATTACCAATCAGAGTAGGATAAGGAGGAGTAAAGCCGAATCTGAAGAACCACTTCCCCCACCCACTCTTTCTTCCCAATTCTCCTCCTCAGCTCCAGCAGCACCAGAGTCTAAGGAATGAGGGTTGTGGTCAGTTCATCACACGTTGCCTCTGCTGTTCCTTCCTCCCCAGGGGAGACTTCTCACTCTCTCCCCCTGCTCCAGCGTGGGGTCCTCCATTGGCTGCAGGTGGGGATCTGCTCCACTGTAGACCTCCATGAGCTACAGTGGACAGCCTGACTCACCACAGTCTGCACTACAGGCTACAGGGTAATCTCTGCTCTGGTGCGTGGAGCACCTCCTGCCCTGTTTCTTTACTGACCTTGGGTGTCTGCAGAGCTGTTTGTCTCACATATTCTCATTCTTCCCTCTGGCTACAATTACTCCAGTACAGAAACTTTTTCCCTTTCTAAAGTACATTATCCCAGAGGCACTGCCACCATTGCTGATGGGCTTGGTCTTGGTCAGCAGCAGGTCCTTCTTGAGGCCAGCAGGCACTGGTTCTACCAGACACAGGGGAATCTTCTAGCAGCTTCTCACAGAAACTACCCTGTAGCCAAAACCCATCACAAAACCTTGCCATGCAAACACAATACAAGGACCAATCCTTAACTCATTTTGTGTTCCTATTCATTGGAAATAAATCATACATAGAACCTCAATGGGTTTTTAAGGTGTTCATTATAAATTTTAACTGTGTGCTTCTGAATAAGAGAAGCATTGCCTCCCATTTTACAGATAGAAAAGCTGAGAAAGGGATGTGAAATGAATTTCCAGGAGCTACAGGAGGCTGCTGAAAATCAATGTGAAAGCAAGTGTTAGCGAGTTGCTGTGAATGACAGACTGTGGACAAATTGTTAAACTTGCGATAGTAAGTATAATAACTACCTTAATCTTTTTGCATGTGAATTCCTTCTCTCTGATCCTTATTCCTACAGCTGACAAGCTCAGATCTTCACTGTGCCCATGGTGGTTGGCTTTCAGACCTTGATCACACCCAGGTTTCTTCCGTCCTGAGTAGCTAAACACTTGTAACACTTGTCTTGGAAGCCCAGCCTTAAGGTAAAACAGTGTGTATTTGTTATCTACAGGCACCAAATGACAGACCGAAGCTATACAATATGCTGGGAGAAAGGAGGGACAGATTAGATTTTTCCATGTGACTCCACATGCCATGTCCACTTGTGCCTTACTTTGTTTTCAGTAGTCTTAGTTCTGGCAGATCTCCCTTACCAAGAGATACCCTTCATCTTTTCCTACCTCCAGGGCTCACTGATAACTCCGTGAGGTTCCCCATGGTATGTGGTTTGTCCACACCATCTATTTTCTCCTGCTCGTCACCTTTTTATTTGTTGGTCTACTTTGTCGATAGTTGCTCATTCATTGATTCAAGACTATTAATAGAACAGTGATCAAATAAAAAGACCCCAGGCATAAACATGACAAGAATAAAAAAGAAAGGAAAAAAAAAAAACGAACATTAAAAAAAAAGGCTGTAAGAAATTTTCTTAATTCATATTATTCCAGTGGGACTGTACAGGTTTTGACCCCAAGGAAAGGCAAGTTAATGACTTAATAGAGTTTCCCCATAAAACCATGTCTTTCCTCCTGTTTTTTTTAAGCAAAACACTCTCCTGCCCTATCAGAGCAACCAAACCTGTGATTCACAGGGTCGGCTTCAAGCTAGTATCCTGGGCACTAAACACCACTTAAAGTAAACTAATGTGAACTTTGCTTTACAGAAAGTCCATATTTTCACTTCAGAGTTAATGGAGGAGTAGAAAGAAAGGGGAACAGAGGCAGGTGAAGAAGGGTGGGGCTCAATATGAAACTGCAGGGCAAAATTGGCTTGCATTAGAAATGCTTCAAAGCTCAGCATTAACTTTGTTCCTTCACAGCAAATAAGCTAGTGAGCAATAAGAAATGTGTAAGTACTGCCGGGGGGGTTGTAGATTGGTAGACACAGGGGTTTGTTTAATGTCTCCCTCTGCATGCATATTGTAGTTGATATTAAAAATTGGATATTAAGAGTTTGCCTTGGACTATTCTATTTATTATTTGTGCTGCAATGGAGAATGAAATTCTGCATCCTGTGTTTTATGGGTGGTTAAGCTAGATAATCTAATCATCCCTCCTGGCCCTACACTCTACGCAGCTGGAGGTCGCAATAAGGATTGGAAGGCTCCATCTTATTAAATACCAGAGTGAAGTCACCATTATTATTTCTTGCTTTGTAAGAATACATCAAGAGGAGGTCCCTTTTGAGTCAGATGATCTACAAATATAGTCCAGGTATTGCCTCTGCTTGGAAGAGTTTTCAGCTTAAGCTAAGAGAAACAGGCCATAAGGGAGGGAAGAGACAAATTAATATCCTCTCTGATGCAAGTCACTATGATAAGCCTGGATCCTGGCTTCACAAAAGTCCTTTTCCTGAAGTTGTAGCCATTCACCAAACAATTAAGTCTTCAATAGACCCAGGATGGCTGCCATGTGACACAAAGGCTACACCTGGATTTCAGGAAGAAGACACCATACAAGGTTGGATGAACATGAGTTGGTCTCTGCAGAGCCACCCAGGAGATCTACTGGCCAAAACCCACCCCTTGTTTTCCTTTGGAAGTTCAAGGGCAGGAGGTGTAGCCATCACACTGTCTTGTCCTGTCTCTGTAGGGCCGGCTGAAGAAGATGGACCATAATGCAGAGGAGCTGCTCATTCCCTGGTAACAAAACAGAGATACAAGGTTTGTTGCTGAACTGTGTTTGATTAGAAGTCTGCATATTGTCCTTTAGCTTGGGTTGTCTCACCCCAGAGAAAATGAACAGGCTTAAACTTGTTTAAATGGCAACTACGAGTGGAATGACTAAATGGCGACAAAATCTTTAAAGGCAGGTGAAGTGAGTGAATTCTGCTCAGAAAACATGGTCACCTTTACTGGGGCTTTGATGTGTGCTATCTAGTTCTTCTTAATGAGTTTGTGATGCTGCCAGGTGATTTGAGTGGCGGTTTTTCTATGCTTCTATGTAAGTCTGTTTAGGACTGTGAAGGACTCAAAAATGAGATCCAAACACTGCCAGACTCTTAATTTGTGGATTCCAGATGCTTATTCACAGTTTGTATCCTTTATCCCATTTGGGACCCATGATGGACAACTGAGAGCCATGATATCTGTCTCCTGTCCCTCAGCCTTGCCTGCAGCCCTTCCCAGCCTTTATTTCAACCCTGCTACCTAGGAAAAGCACATTATCTGTTGTGCGCTGTGCTGTTCACATCTAAGTGGTGACCTTTAGAGGAGTTAACAATTTTACCGAAGGAGGAAAAAAAAAAAGTGAAAAACGTTTTTTTACCTGATTCTATCATTTTTAAAAGTTTCACAAATGGACATTGTATGTGCCATGTTATTAACATTTGGGAAGATGGAGAAGGGCTGATATTTGAACAGGCTTTTGCTTTTTTCTCTACAATAGTGATGAACGCAAATTCCAGATCCTCATGCTGCTACCAGCTTGAGCAAAAAATCACAGGAATGGCCATGCTCTCTGACACCATCTAACACACAAGCCCCTAGGGGAAAGTTAAGTCTGCACAATCATATATAACATTTTCCCTAAGCCTCCTGTGGCCTGCCTATTAAATAAGTCCAAAAATCTCTATTTTCCAAGTATTTCTCTAGCTTTCCTTTGAACCCATGTAAGTCTGCATCCAGAATATTCCCAGGAAATTAATTACACCAGTTTACCATAAATTTGGTGAAGAACAAGATCCTCTTGTTCATTGTAAATCTGCTCCCACTACTCCGGTGAGCTTGAGCTCTTAGTTTTTGGCCTCTTGTTCTTATTTCATTGTGTTTGGTGAACACTAGATCCTTCTCTGGGCATTTATACCCATTTCTGGTTCTACTTCTTTCTTTATATACTTCCTAGCGTTTTAATTTTGGAAACTTCTGCTCTGGCCTCTCCTCCCTAACTTCTTGCTAAGCTGTGCCTTAAAAGATTTCAGGCAGCTTTGATTCCTTCAGTTCTCTCAGATATTGGCTCCCTCCCTCAAGGGCTGATTGTATGCTCATAACTTATTTTCTTCCCTTTTTTTTTTAATTGCAATTATACTTCCCACAGGATAGCTCTTGTGTTTTATATATGCAAAAACGTCCTGAAAATTTAATGTCAGCATAGCAATGGGGAATTCAGAATCTAAATTCAACCATGCATTCTTTTCCCTTCTACTCTTCATAAATTCTAACAATACCAAAAGCTTCCAAGTAAGTTAACTACCTTTAAGTCATCTTCTCTCAACTCTTCCTTTATTTTGTCATCAGTCAGGAATCATGTTCTGGTTCTTGGGGAAGGGAAAAGTCTTTTGCTGAGGGGGAAGACGGGAGGATTCTGGCTAGATTTTCTCTTCTGTTTTGTTTTAATTGTCCTTTATATTTGTTGTGGCAGGAAGCAGGCCTGCCCTATACAACAGAACAGGACAAAATATGCAGTGCCATCCTTTTTCCTTTTCTCATTTATACAAAACCAGGAGGGTGCTACATTACTGAAAAGCAGAACAGACTTATCTGTCACTTGCAGAGTTTTGCTAATGTACGTTGTAGCTGTCCCAGAAACAGTGCCTCAATGACATAAATGTAATAGAGTACAAATGTATGGCATTAAATCAAACATCAACTCTGACCTTTAGAGGTCAAAGAAACAAAAACATGGAGTTGCAGATGCTGCTTTTGAAGATACCTGGAGATTCCCTATACCACATCCAAGAAAAGCTGATGGTACTTGGAGCATGTTTCAGACTCTGGGGTTCTTAAGGCTTATCCTTGCTGGGTCTTGAGGGAGATGCAGGATTCCCTTCAACCAAGGGCAACAGCACCCCTCTCTCAAGAGACCCAGCCTTGGCACTCTCTTGAGTAGTGAGAAGTTTCTCCTTGCTGCAATAAGGAGGTAAGAGGCTCCTGTTGCTGTGTTTTATCTATGAAAGTCACGCAGATCCTTTTGTTGGACGGTGTTTTTGTTAGCGTCTTGTGGCATTTTGCTATAAGAAATAGTGGTGCCTTAACCTTGAGAAGCCAGATCATGTTTTCAGAGCACATGCTGGAAAAGGGACTAACTTAGAAACTGGGAAGGGGGTGGGGGGGAGGAATCTTCAGTTCCCCTGTCAGAGACAAGGGTTGAAAGCCCTGAAAGCCCTGAGCTTGCTTTAACCACATCATCAATCTGTCTCCTGGAACAACACATGTGCCATGGACAGCTACAAATCTTGAAGTACACGAATATTGCCTTAGCAGATACGAAACAGTGGAGAGGAATGGAACAATGCCATCCAGGGAAAAATCCCCAAACCAGAGGAGATCTTGGAACTGAGTTGAAGCTTGACTGAGAAAAGATCAGTCATCTCACCAGCACATCAACATACACCCCTGCTCCATCCAGCAGTGCTTACCAGTCGTCAGTCTCAGGGGCCAAACAGTGGATGCCACCTCCTGCCTGGAGGGAGAACGCTGCCCATGTTCTGTCAGATCAAGAGGCTGAACTGGTGACACTCAGAACTGCTACAAGGGAAGTGTGGAAATGTGTCACCGGAGCCTATTGATTCCTGCTGTCATTGGTCTGCGGCATTACAACCAGTCATTAAACAGGCATCATGGTAGTATCAGAGCAAACTGAAAAGTGGGATTTCCCAGGAAGCTTTCTCATTAGCATTTCTCATGCAACATTAATTAAGCCTAACCCTGCTTAGCTTGTTGAAATAAGAGGTTTTGTTCCTGGCAGTGTCAGGTCTTTTGGCTAAACTGATTAACAGGCAGGTAAGATGTAAAATATTGCACAGCCCAGAAGGGCTAATACTCAGTTTGATGTTGACAATGCCTTTCCAAAGCAGGTTAATTAAAGTAATAGTTTAGTTTTCTCCTTTTTATGTACATTTGTTCAAAGAAAATTATTACTTTGAATATTTGCCTGTGTTTTCATTAATTATGCAACCTATTACAGCAAGCAACTAATTAGGAAATATATCTGGATTTGGAAAAAAACTGCGTCAATGCATTTTCACAAAGGGTTTTCATCTTCTTGAGACAAAGATCGCTTTCAGCTATAATTAAGGTCGGTAAACCTGGTAAAGAGGAAATTAACAAGAATCGCAGTGCGCTGAGCAGCTCAAAGGGCTTATGAAAATCTAATTCTGAAAATTGCAAAAAAATCAACACACGAAAGCTCCTCACGATATTCTTTATTCTACCAAAAAGTCATGGATTTTTTTTATTAAATTGAGCATTCCCTCTTACTTTCTACAGTTTGATGTTTCATGCTGTCTGGTTGCTGCTGAGTAAGAGTGGAAGTCACTCTTCCATCACATGAAAGGAAGCAGGTATCAGCAATAAATTCCTAGAAAATCATTTGTACAAATCGTTTCCTTAATCAAGAGAACTCGGAAGCACTGCCTGATTTACTGCGCCTTTTCTTAATGCATGTTTGTCTTTTGGGCATAGGTGTCAGCACCCCAGGAGCTTGCCCCTGGTTCTGCCTTTGATTTATTACCAAGTTGTGGATAATCACTTAACCTCTTTCAAACTCACTTTGTCTTCCCATAAACGGACGTATGAATTTCTTCATCTTAAGTCAAGTCCTGCGTAGACTCTGTCTGTATCATATGGGCTCTGAGACTGTAGTACAAAAGGTGGCCTACAAAACAAATGACAAGTATCGAAATATGAGGGTGTTTCAGATGCCAGGCAGATCCCATGGGAATCTCCTTGTTCTATGCCCTCAAATAGTGAAGGATCCTGTGCCGTATTTACAACACCCATTAACTGCCCATGAAGAGCAAGCAGTTTGTAACCCTACAAGGTAGGTTCAGATTGAAAGGTCTCTTAAATCTACCAAAATAAAATATGTATCTAAAAATACTGTCAAACCAGATGTTATAAATAGATGTAACATCTTAAGCATACCAACAAGAGGTATCCTGTTCCAGCTGAAAACAAGGTGAGATCCTGCCAGCCATTTTCATCTTTCAGGTGAGCACTTTCTAAAAGACCATGAATCTTCCCTATAACATTGCCAGCCTCCATTCTCCAAAAACTGATGGAATTGTGGTCAATGGCTCAATGTAACTAGTGGTGTCCCTCAGGGACTGGTGTTGGGACTGGTCTTGTTCAACATCTTTGTCGCTGACGCGGGCAGTGGGATTGAGCGCGCCCTCAGCAAGTAAGGCTTGTAAGGATGCTGGGGAGGGACTCTTCATTAGGGACTGTAGGGACAGGACAAGGGGTAACGGGTTAAAACCTAAACAGGGGAAGTTTAGATTGGATATAAGGAGGAAATTCTTTCCTGTTAGGGTGGTGAGGCGCTGGAATGGGTTGCCCAGGGAGGTTGTGAGTGCTCCATGCCTGGCTGTGTTCAAGGCCAGGCTGGACAGAGCCTTGGGTGAGATGGTTTAGTGTGAGGTGTCCCTGCCCACGGCAGGGGGGTTGGAACTGGATGATCTTAAGGTCCTTTCCAACCCAAACCGTTCTATGATTCTGTGAATTTAAAATGTCACAGTATTCATGCTGTCAATCCTACAAGTATTGGGATAAGTAGTATACTGGGATAAGCAAAAGAGATCCTGTAAAGAAGCAAGACTAATGGGATGCAGAATTAATGGAATACTGACAAAGCATATGCTTAACCTACTGAGTCATTATGGGGGTAACAAATAGCACTCCTACAAGGGCTCATCCCCTAGCTCTGTAAGCCTGAGAAAACATACAGATCTATGTCAAATTTGATAAAAAGCATAAATTCAAGGATCACCTTGCTCATGTTTGAGTTTGAAATTAGTATTAGCCTGCCCCAGGAGATGTTGCTGTCTCTCCAGAAAAATAGGAGCAGATGGCTTCTCCACTGATGCTACAGAGAAGATGGATTCCCTGCTATTCTCTTAATTGGTAGCTGTTGTTGAAAGGACGGTGTAGTCACAACACCTTGGGATCAATACATGGAAATTCAAAATAACTGAACTTTTTAGTTCCCAGTTTGCTCTGTGGAAGCTGTACCTTTAGACAAACTGGCCTACTCAAGGGGCCATGAAAGACGGTTAGCTTCTCAGAGGGAAGATATGGTCATGCAAAGCACACTCTTCCAGTGCACTTCTGATGCTCAGTATTATGGTAGGGGTTAGTGACTTTGTGCAGCACAGGTTAGAGACCAGAACTACACCTGCTGTTTTCGTCACAGCTTTCCAAGACCACAAGAAATATTGCCTGGAAACACCAAAGTATTTAGGAGACAAAGATACAACAGTGCTTTCCATTCTGAAAAGAATAGGCCAGAAAACAGTAGGGGTTTTTTTCTTCTAATAATGTGTATCAGTTGACAAGAAGGTTATTAACCACCCCATTGAAACTCTTTTTCTCTGTCTATATTTAAGGGCTGCATGTGTTGATCAAAGGATGACATAATTAAATGTTCTTCAAATGCTCATGCCACATTAGCTGAAAGCCTCATTTTGTTCTTGTTGTTGTTATTGCATTGTATTTGAAACAAATCCTGAGCTGATTAATTATTTAGCAAGCACTAACATCCCAACCATCCCCTGCACACAATGTGAATTTGATTCAAGCAAATGTCTTTTTGACAAATGGCTTCAGCCTGCCTGATTTATCGGCATCATGTAAGTGGGGTACTTTGACAATGTGGCGTTGGTTACAGACTTTTCTTTGTATTGGTGGTCTTATATTCCTGGCTGCTTGCGAGGACGTGAGAACAAAGGATTTGGTCTGAAAAGAAAAATGCGATCTATATTGGTTTGGAAATATATATCTTGACAGTACTCATCCCCAAAAAAGCAATAAGACATACAATTTTGGCTGTGCTTTCAGCAAAGTCATCTTTTGACTGTAAGCAAGAAAAACAAGAATATTATTGCAGTTAAGTGAGACTATTAAATTATCAACCGCAAAATAACTTATCAATTCATAAATCTCTTCCACAGAGGTTCATGTGAAGCAAGATTCTATACAGGCTGAGATGAAGACTCTTTTGTCCACTGCTTCCAGCAGCTTCCATTGCTGTAGGTAGGGTTTGTCATGCTGTCTAGTCAGACAGCTACAGAGTTGTTCTGCTTCAAACCTCAAGGTAGAAGATCATGATTGTGTCTTCCTTGTAAATCTCGGACCACAGCCATCTGCAGGAAATGCCAGAGCTTCCTTCCTGCTCTTCAGACTTCTCCAAGACCACCAACCCCAGCTGAGACCAGCTCAGAGACTGGGGGCTTCCCAGTCAGAAAGAGCCTCTGGCCGTGTGGAAGGCAAGGTCCCTGGCTATGGCAGTACAACTCCCTGTCATGCCATCTAATGGACTAGAAATACTGTGCCTCATTAGGTATCTCACACAAGGTGATCTTGGTATGGGAATGACAACTCTTGAGGTGTAGTCACCTGTGAGTTCACATCCACATTGAATGAGGTAGGAAAAGGCAAGTGGGACACAGACTACCTGGAGCAGCCTGCAGGCCGCATGGCTCCTTCCTTGCTGTGTCCTGTCAGGCTTCCCCAGCTACTGAGGAGTGACTTTAGGATTATATTGCCTGAAAAAAAAAAAAAAAAAAAAAAAAGCAACAAGGCAAACCTTTGCAAACAGGGCAAAAAAAGAGCCTTTTGTTCCTGAAGAGAAGACAGATGTGCAATCTGGGGCTACTGATCACTTAAGGGAATAGTCAAATCATTGCATGCTCGAAAACATGCCTTCTATAACTTCTAAATACCCCCTGTGTGGACAGGTGTCTGGTTTGCATACATAATGCATTAAAAAAAGACCAATCCATGAGAAACTGAATAGCCTGAAAAACTTATCTCATTCCAGTGGCCCCATGGCATGTGGCAGTGGGAACTTTTAAACTCTTTCTAAAATAACCTGGTTTTAATTGATGACCAGACTCAAAACAAGTCAAGGGATGCTGGGCAGGGACTCCTCATTAGGGACTGTAGTGACAGGACAAGGGGTAACGGGTTAAAACTTAAACGGGAAGTTTAGATTGGCTATAAGGGAGAAGTTCTTTACTGTAATGGTGGTGAGGCGCTGGAATGGGTTGCCCAGGGAGGTTGTGAATGCTCCATCCCTGGCAGTGCTCAAGGCCAGGTTGAACAGAGCCTTGGGTGACATGATTTAGTGTGAGGTGTCCCTGCCCATGGCAGGGGGTTGGAACTGGATGATCGTAAGGTCCTTTCCAACCCAAACTATTCTATGATTCTAAGGGAAACTGTTTCTTCTTAACCAGCCCTAATTGTTCTGCTTCTTCTCTTCCTTCTGCCTCATTACTATCTTTGCACAGGTCTCCACTGATCTCTCAAAAGAGAAACTTAAGTGTACGACCATGAGTCAGTCCTCACATAGCCTGTGTCTCAGCTGTTCATTCTCTCCTGCCTGGCTGTTAGCACAGGTTCAAACACAGGTTAAAACAGAGCTCACCTTTTGCACCCTCCTCATCGTTACCTTTCTCAGTCATTGCAAACTTCACTGCTGTGCTGCCCACAACTCCAGCAGAGGACCTGAGCATCTTCTCGCAGATCTTACATTCTTGCAGTGTCTAAATCTTGCAGGTTTCTTGTTCATTCATTCCTCAAAGGTTTTTCCTTTCTCAGCCAGCTATATGAGTAAAGTCCATCTCTCCCTGCTTACATCAGTATTTGACCCTAGAAGAACAACCATTTCCTACACATTCAAAAAGTTTCCAGAAAGAAACTGCTCCAACGTGGAAAGACAAGCACAGACCTTAGGAGGCTGATTTGGTACCTAAGTTCAGTATGGTTTTAATCAATTCCTTTCACTGCCTATTGGAGAATGTCTGACTCTATGCAATGAGAAGTGGGCCGTGCTCCAGCTCCATACCACATATACATAACTGAAATGCTCCAGGTTCTTCTCTTCACTGACCACACAACAAGGCAGGTCCAAGCAGCCTTGAGAAGGATGCTGTTTAGACCACTCCAGATTGCAAGAGCCTTAAGAGGAGCCACAAGAGGTACCACAGCTGAAAGCCTCAACATGGGCCCATGCTGACCCCAGATGAGATTTCCCCCCTTGGTTTAGAGTACTTTCCTTCTTGGGGGCATGGAAATCTGATTTGGATGCACCCTGTGAAAAACCTGTTTATCTTGTCTTTGTTGTAAGCCAGTGCAGGCCACCTCCTCCAGCTGAACCAGCAGATGCAATTATAAAAATAAAATTTAAAAAATGTATTTAATTTCCAAGAAAACAAAACATTTTAAAATTCTGTTACTTTGTCTTAAATATACAACCATGGGTCTCCACATTTTTATTTTCACTGTTCCCATCTGGAACATCAGATCTTAGAATAAAGGTGCAAGGAAAATAAAAGTCTCTTTTAACCTCTCAGAACCCTATTTTATTTATTTATTTATTTTTTTTAATACAAAACACTGGAAAGGGACTGAGCCTACTCTGTTGTCAAGGCATCAGTACTTTACAAGAACTATTGCCCATATTCATCCTAAGAGAACCGTGACTAAAAATACCGCATCTCATTCATACCCATAGGTGAAAAGATTTCAAGGTTTAACAAGAAGCATCTCAGTAGCATGGAAACAAATTTGCTACCCTTTCTCAAAGGGTTTTATCATTTTTGTCAGCTACAGTTGCCTCAGGATCTCACCATGCAAAGTACTATGCAAACATGGAGTAGGATTTTGCTAAAAAATATTATATTAATGCAGACTCCAAAAGGAAAAGTGTCAAAGGAGGTAAATAAAATGGAAAACAAAGTAATGGGAAGAGTGGTTAGATGTCCAAAAAGGAAGCTTCAGCAAACACTGCACCTTGACTCCAGAGTCACTAAGAACGACCTGAGGACCAAAAAGATGAGGTCATCCTTCCTCTGTTGGTTAGACAAGGCAAGAATGAGAAAACCTGCAACAGATTTCCCTTGACCAGGAGACCTGTTTATCCATTGTTCTATCTGTCAAAGGTAAAGAGACGAAAGATCAGACCACTGGTAACAACAGTCCAATCCCTTGCGGGAGGCTGCAGGGAAGCCAGGCAAATTCTCCTGAGGGACTGCATGGAGGCCATGGTGGAAGCTTCTTCCCAGGGTCAGAAAGATGTCAATCTGTATCTCAACAAGGCAATTTACTGGACCAAAATTCTCTCCAGTTAGTGGAAATGTGTTTGTTTCTACTGCTGGCCTTAGGATCACCTGAAGATGCCTTCTCCACTTAATTTTTCCTACATAATTTTTTCCTGTGTTACTTGTTTAGGTACTTTGATGCCAGTAAAAATTGTTCTATAAGATACAGGTAGTATTCTTGAAAAGGGTTCGTGAATGGAGGGTGATCTTGAGCAGGTGGAAACACAAGAGATGAGCATTTCCTCAAGTTCATGCAGTGATACACTGGTAAAGTGTATCACTGCATGTGTTTCACTGCCACACATGAATTCAGCTGGTAAAGATAGAAAAAGGCATAGAGCTGGCAGTGCATCACATATTTTCATTCAAGCCTATCTTTATGAATAGGGTGGGTTATTCTCTTCCTTAATGATTTAAACTTAACCAACAGAACAGCATTTTAGCATGCAAACATCTTCTGGAAAGTAATTGCTCCACAAACAGTCCCCCATTCTGTATCATTTACATCTGAGATACACATCCCATTAGGTCAGGACAAAAGAAAAAACACCATAGAGAACAAACTCAAAACGTACTGCTAGCTCTGAGATAAATGCTGTTGTTCTTCCTAATTATTCTTCTAGTTCCAAACATCGTTGGTTGCAAATGTCTCTTTCCCTGGAGTACAGAAATGAGAAGCAAGACTATTTTGAATAAAAGCAAAAAAACTCTAACAGCTACTATATATGAATGATGATTTTTTCTTGAATTCCATCTGCATGTATTGGCAACATTTCTGCAAACACTTTTTTTTGATTAATTTCCTTAATTTTCCATTGGGAAAACGATGCAACTGAATGGGCCTCAGTGCATTAATGGGGTTGGAGGCAATTCTCCCTATATTCCAGTCAGATAGAGGTACTAAAAGACAGATAAACAAATGCAGTTCTGTTCCACAGGTTGAGACAATATTAGCTTGATTAAAATGCATTTCTTGTTTCTGTACAGGCTCAGCTTTAAAGATGTCATGTTAGGGGCATGGGAACATCCAACCATCTCTGAATATGGTCTCCAGCTGTTACCTTTTAACCTTGTCCTTATTTTATTCTGGTCACTGTCTTAACACTCATAGAGAAGTTTTGCCAAGAAGGAGCCTGCAATGTGGGCTATGAATGACAATTTTGGAAGTTTCCATTTTAGAAGTAAAAAGGTTAGCCTAACAGAAAACACCCATTCAGCCTGTAAAGTGGTCATTAAGTGTTTTGAGAACTGATTCTATTTCAAATAGGTGGACTGTGAACAGTGGTCTGAGCCTTTATAATCTCTTCTTAAAATCACTTAAGCTATTAAAATTCTGATGTGAAAGACCGGAGGGCTTCTGTCTTTGGCTCTCCACTTATGAAAATGAAGGTGCTGCTCTTTGTTTTTTAAAGTAAAGCATCATTAAACTGTTCTAATATCTTGCAGACCGCACTGCAATTCTTTCACTCCCTGAATTAATGGCAAAATGAACAAGGGCAATTATCAAAAAAAGAAGCTAGAATCACAGAGCCTAAGATGCATCTTATTTCTTTGACAAGCATAGTTTATTTTTAATTATTCTTTTTGCTTTACAGTACATTAATAAATGCTCTGGAGTATATTTAGTGTAAGTAATGAAATCTTAGTAATACAAGGCTTCACTACAAGCTTCTGATGCTTGCTGACAAAGAGGCAGGGACCTGGGGGGAGATTTGGTTCACAAAAGATACTTCCATGGAAATTAGCAGCCTGTAAGTTAATAAGGTTCTCTCAGAAGTAGGGATGCTACTCAGCTAATATGAGCTCTCTGAATTTGGGAAGCCTTTTCTAGCCAGTACACAGACTTCTCTGAAATTCAGCAGAGAAAGAGGCTGACTCATCCTCATCCTTTCCTGAAAGAGGAAGTCAGACTGCAGACGCAGCAGAAAATACCTCCTGCCTGATTACAGATACACCCAGAATGGTGTCATGAGCTGAAACACCAGCCTCCTCAGTGCTAACATTAGTGACAATCAGTGTCCGTCAAGGGCTGGTTATAATGATAGCAGCAAAATCTCCACACCTTTCCAATAGGTACTGCAGCACAGCTAACATGCTGCTGGATGAGAAGAGGCCTCAGGGTTGCCCATCTCCAGCACCTGGGATGTCAGTACTCTAAGGTGACTTCTAGGACAGGGATCTCTGGGATTTCAGCAGGATTTCACTGCCAGATCCCGTGTCCCAAACCTCTCACCTTCAGTCACTGTTGGCTGGACATGACACATGTCTTGAAACTACCACAACTCAAAACAACCACCTTCTGTCTCCTGCAGCCTTCCTGGCCTCTTCACAGCAGAGGAGGAGAGAGGACTGTCCAAACAGCAGGAGCACACACTGAGGCGAGTGTTGGCAGTAATGTGAAAAGCCCATCCATGCAATAGCACATCAATTTGTCTTCCTTCAACAGCAATCATGGGATGCCCCAGAGTGGGGTGAAGGGAGGGAGACCGCATTAATAGAGGGAAAATGAAAAGGAGATGGAGAACAAGTGTGAGAATAACTCTGCAGCTGAATTGCTAGTCACAAGGCAGATAAATTGCAGACTTCTGCTTAATGCTGACAGCAGGGTGCTGAAGTCAAAATGGAAACTGAAGCTGGATAGAGGCAGAAATAGGCTTACCAACCTCCTTATCTTCGAGCTGACATGATTCGATTTCCACCAGTGTGATGGAGGAGTTTGACATATCTCTTGTGGGAGATGGATGCACCTGCAACTTAACAGCCATTCCTTTGGCTGCGCAACTTCTGCATTGGCCTGCTTTCAGCTCCGCTTACATGGTTCAGTTCTTGTGCTGAGATGAGTCAGACTTGTATTTCAGGGTAGAAGGGTCTGTTTTAAATCCCTTCAGGTTATATTTCATGATCTGTGGGAATATATTTAATTATAACCTCATCCACTGAAGGCTGGTGTTTGTACAGCACGTAGCATGTTAAGGTTGTCATCCATGAGTAGATACCCTAAAAATTACCATATGCCAGCAGCAGCAGTAACGGTACAAACTAGGAATTTTGGTTTGAGTTTCTGAAGAGTTCAAAAGGAAAATGCAGTTGATGGCATAAACTTCACCTAAAAAAAAACACCTTCTACTAACCTCCTTGCAAGAAATGCAGAGGCTTTCTGTTTCCCTCTTTCATTCCCCTGTGATAGGTCTGTGAAGGGGATAGTACAGTCAGTTATCTATCTGAAAATTATCCATCCTACATCTTCCTCACTAACCAATTCAGACTGATTTCTTCAACTGTATAAGCATACTCCCTTGCTAACTGCTGTTAAATCAGTCACAAAGAGAAGACAATCACTCCAGACAAACTCAGAGCAAAGACTTTCCTACACTTTGTATCTTCCAATGCAGTAAAATGTCTCTGAAAAAACAAAAGCTGACAAAGCCCTCTCAACTGTGGGATGGTTCAGACCAACCACATTAGAAAATCATTTTCTGTGTCTGGCAGCTGCCAGTTTTCTACCAGTCAAAAAGAAAATGGAAGATGCAGGATTAGTTTCATAATGTTTACTGTTATTTCAGTCCAGTATTTCTCATACCAGCAAGAAGTTTCCTCTGCTCTCAGTCTGTTTCACAGAGGCATGGACTTGACTAATGTCTCTAGCAAGTGTGGTGGCATTGAACAGACAGCAGTCTGGGGAGGGCTTTGAAGTGAGGAGGTGGCAGGGAGGAAGGGTAGTTTGGCTTCAGCTTTTGGAGAGAAAATGTGTATGTGGAAATTATATATAGCACTTTGCTGTACAAGATTCCCTATCTAATTCCAACTTTGGACATGATTTATATGACCTGCAACATATTTATAGGAGACAACATGCTTTTTCTTGCTTCTGATTTGGAGGTAATTGTGTTTAAAGCAGAAAGGTTTTATTGTCCTTCATATAACTTCCAGCAATAAATATATTGTATAACATAAGAATCTTAAATAAAGATGAGAAGGAAAAGCCAAACAAGCAACAGACTGAGGGATATCTTCTCCCTACAAAGGATATAACACATACTCTGGAGGACCAAAAGGACCAAATTTTGCTCCCTTCCATAAATCCTGTCACTGTAGCAGCCCTAAGAGAAATCCTAAATGCTATAGCAGGTATGGATTTCTCTCACATGGAAGGCAATCAGCAAAGCCCTCAATCTCCACTTTCATACACACACCACTCCCTGAGGTGCAGCTGTGGAGGAGGAAGTGACACTGCAACAGATGTGAGGCTGAGACACTGTGCATTAATTAAAATAGCCCTGAGGGGCTATTATGTCTGACAACCACTCATGTCATTAATGTTTCTCCTTTCCAAACAGCATCCTTCCCAGCACTGCCCTTTCTGTCACTCATCCAGAAATAAACAAGCTCCTTTTTTTCCTGTCCTTGGACCACGAACCACCTCCAAGGTCTCAGATCACACTGTGCAGGTACATGTCTTTGTGGGAGGAGGATTAAATACAAAGCATTGTTTTCCACATTAAAGTACATCTAGGCATATCCAGCAACAGACTCAGAAGCACCTGAAACACTGTGCCAGAGAAATAGAGTGATGTTTGGTAACTTCCAGATAAAGCTGAGCACAGGTTACACATGCAGGTTCCTGACACTGAAATTCAACAGAAACAAAACCACTTTGCTTGAACTGATGCTTGAATCCTGTGTCGCATACTATATGTCACATATTATCTCTCTGAAGGGATTTGGAAACAGAAGATAATGTTGTGATGAGCGTTTCCAAGTGACAGGCATAGATAACTCCACTGCAATCCTATCTAACAGAGCCACTACTCCAAGTGTCCTATCACTTTATTCATCAGAGCTTGGCTTTTGGAGAGATTCTGTGAGAGGCCTTTCCATGGTGACACACAATTAGCCCTGCAGTCCTGTCCCAGTTCTCTGTTTTGCTGGTGAAGAGACGGGCCCAGGATGATACCGATTAAATTATATGGAAGGGGGTTGGAACTGAATGATCTTAAGGTCCTTTCCAACTCAAACCAGTCCATGAGTCTATGAGTCTATATTCAGTGACTCTCATATTTAGTGAAATTTAACAGTGGGGTGAGAAATTTGGTCTATTCCCACTGGCCTAGTAATGTGTTCAGTATAAACACGATTTTAAACTCTGCTGTGACTTTCTGAATAATCATACATCAAATACTTTTTTGTTTGGGGTTTCTGTTTGGGTTTGGGGTTTTTTTTTAACGGCATTTAATCTATCCTTTATCTGGTCTTAAAAGCAAGCACAAAACTGACTAAAATGCAGAGGCTTTCAAATCTGTCATTTAAGCTCAATAAACAAATGAAAGAGTAAAGATCATGCATAGGCCATACAGCTAAGGTTAAAAGCTTTGCATAAAAGTAATAGCACCGTCTCACATTGTTGTTTTGTATAGTACTAGACAGGTAAACTCCCCCAGTCAGGAAAACTGAAGAACCTTCTTTGCCTGGTCTACTGCTGACACCTATATGATGAAATTGCATGTACTGTGTATACACGTGATTTGAAGGAAGCAATTAATTCCCTCCTGGATCTGCTAGGAAGAGGTAGTAGCCCATCTGCATCAACCGTAGTCTTCAATTTGTATCTTTCAGCTGTTCTTAGTCTTTATCTCAGACAGAAAAAGAATACAGTCTGAATAAATCCCCTCCAGTTCACAATTTAGAAATACATTAAATGTTCATCACACACAGAGTAAGAGGATTCCAGTGTAGCCTGATTGCTCTTGTCATCATTTGAGGAACAGGTCAAAGATTAAGTATTCCAGATCTCAGACTTTCTACTTTCTAATTTTGCAACTGATTTATTTTACATCATAATCTCATTTTTCTGCCACAAAGAGAAGTTGTCCCTGACTAAATCCATCCTTCTAAAGCCTTTTGCAGTTCTCTCATCCCAGACTGTAATGCAGACATGAGCATGTGTATGTGTCTACAAGAAGACAAGTGTGCAATTCAAAGCTGACTTTTCATGGTAGAGCTCTAGCTTTACTACTATCCTTGGTTCAGCTCACTGTGCAAAAAATGGACTCTGCTGTCTCCAGAGAACTGGATTTACAGTATTTTAACTCCAGCCACTGGATAACACTGAGCATGAAATTCGTATCAACCAGGATGTTGCAATAACAAACAAAGCACCTTATACAGCTGGGATTTTTCTGCCAGGCTTTGACAGAGATGTCTGGTGGCAGTGGTTTTAACTTTGTAGGTTTTGGGGGAGATTCTTTCCTTTTTGTTTTCTACAAATATATAGGTGCAGGTATTCAGGAGCAATTGGAATTCCTTAAGGTCTTGAGTGCATTCAGGTGCTTAAATTTTTGAATGACCTCCAGTGGAGAAGGGATTAAATTCCCTAAAGGAAAATGTACCTTGCTATGCCAGGAAAAGAGACAATGTGATAGGAAAGTTGACACCAAATTCTAGGCTCCTTGGTTGCCATGATACCTGACTGATAATGCTGTCTTTTTCCTTGTTTAAATCTAAGGCTTGCTGCTCACCTTCATCAGCACTAGTATAATTTTCTTTTTGTTCATTTTGCTTAGGAAACAACTTCAGCATTTATCACATCTTTCATTGTACGTGGTTGTACCTTGGAAATCCTGCTGTTTCCAAAGGATCTAATTGTGTTTTGAACAGCAACTCTGTGCCATTCAGCCTGAAAGGCGGGAGGAAATTATAGGCATAAGGAATATATGAAACACTAGCATTTTGCATGTGTATGGGTATCCTCATTCAATCAGAGAATGATCATTGATTACCATAATCTTACTGCCCACACTGCAACAACTGGGGGTGTAACACAGTCTGCGTTTCAATGAAAGGGAAACTAAACCACAGGAACTGATTTATGGCATATGAAAAGTCTGAATCAATGCTGTTACTGAAATTTAAATTGCTAGGTTTTAGTCCCTAGTTATATTTTTTAAAAATCAAATATTTCAAATAAAAACTAAATAATATTGAGAAACTGAGTCCGCTGGTATACAGTCTATAATGTCTTAATATAAAAATTGACAACATTCAAGTAAAATATTTCCATAAAGACCATTCTCAGAAGACAAAATCCCAAAGAAGAAGGGAGGAAAATAGTGGGGTTTTTTTCAAATATATATCATTCCCTAGTATACTGGCAAGACAGAAATGCAGGAAGAACATTTAACATCAGAGTTGAAAGAGGGAAGATGCTTGTCACAGGAATGGGATGGTTAGAGGAACCCACAATGATTGACTTTACTGGGCAATTTAGAGACTGAAAGACCATCAGAAGAAGGAAACAGAATCTGTCATCTTCCCTGCGATGGGCATAGGTAGATCACAAGACTATCATCTCAAACAACTTTTACAGTGAGGTTTTTACAGCAGAGAAAAGATGGCAGTGGATAGAGTTAAGAGTAGACTCAAACCATCTACAACTTCCTTTGGGTCCCCCTAGACTTGTCTCAAATAGCTCCCAAAACTGTGATTACCAAGTATCAATCCTCATTTTTCTGCTGTAGCTGATGAGTAATAGGAAGGTTAAATGATTTTACAGGATAGGACGGAGTACTTCAGCTCACTTCTGACACTTTTTATGCATGTGATTGCAGCTCCAAGAGCCTCTGCTCTAACATTTCCCACCCATGGACCTCTCCTGCCCTACCTTTACTTCATGTGAGACTTCATCCTTCACTGAAGCCCAAAGTCAGGAGGATGCCAAGACCCCTGGAGAGGGGGCCAATGGTATCAGTTAACTTCTAGCACAGAATCAACAAGGACCTCTCAGGAGCTCCTGGCAGACATTCGCCCCATCAGCTGCTTCTTTCTTCCACGTAGGCAGAGCTGGCAACAAGATGAAATGGTACATGGGCTCCATGTCTACGCATCAGCAGAGTGATCATGCTGGACAATGAGGTCTCCAGCTGAGTCACAGGGCAGATTAACCTCCTGAACTGGTGAGAATGAAGGAATATGAGCTGGAGCCAAAAACACCCTGTATTTATACTCCGAATTTCAGAACTCTTCTGAATCAGATAAACCTGCCTCCCTACTCATTTCACTCTTTTTCTTTTTTCTCACTCAGTTAGCACCTCATTAACCATCTAACTACAGTGCCTCTAGCCCCAGTCATATTTAGACCCTCAGTACCTGACACACAGCTTGGTAATCATCACTGCAGGGGGATCTGCAGATGTTCTGCGGAAAAATCCAGCTCCTCCAGCCATGACCCTGAGCTCTCCTGGAGATGATCTCTTTGTTATGATTTTGTACATATGCAAACAGCTGCAGACAACATAATTCATTTTGGGGTTATACTTCCTTGATGGCAGAAGTGTAGCCCCTTCTGCTACAGGAGGAAGGAGCATATGACTGGGGATCCTGAAACATCTTTCCGTTTCTCAGTACTCCTGTTTCCAAATTCATCATGTCAGTACCTCATCTTCTTAGACTGATGCTAGCAGCACAGATTTATTGTCCTTCCTTTAGTTTCTACTGGAGCATCTAAGTGCAGACTTTTAGGAGCACAAAACTGAACAGTTCTGCAGATTGAAGACGGTGATACAAACTATGTTCCACCATGCACAGGAGATCAGGGGAGGAAAGAGAACAAGTTCTGGAGAATTTTTTGGCCTAAATTGGGTACAAAGTGTTTGCCATTTTATTTTTTTAAAGGAACAAAATGCAGGGTACAGTCCCTGCAATAAAAATCCTGAAATCTGTGCCAGTTGTTGGCTTGGAGCTCTCCCACAGCCATTGGTCACCCATCCCAGCAATCATATAGTTAGAAGGAGAACAGAAGAAAACCTAAAGCCCGCAGATGAGCAGCAGCAGTCAGCATGTCAGAATATGTTTATTTATCACCACACCATGTGAATCACATGTATATCAATCTGAAGATGAAGCCTGCTTCATGGTCAGGAGATCAGAGGAGACATGCCTCAATTTCCCAGGAAGTACATATAGTCTATGTACATATAATGTTGGCACCCTCTATGAACTGCTTCTCAGTGAGGGTGGCCAAGAGAAACATCCAGGCATACAGCTGTGTGATATGTACTCCTAAACAGACAGTAAAACTCAGTATGATACAAAGGTGGACCTTTGCTCACTTCCAGACTGAACTCAAAGACCTTGCCTCTTGCATACACAATAACAAACCACCATATCTTCAGAGTCCAACTCTGCCAGCTGAGTCACTGAACTCTGAACCTCCAGAGATTTCTCTCATGCAAGGTTGGCCATGCCAGGGAGGAATACAAGATCTTCCTTTTTCTATTGCTGATGTCTACAGCAGCTGTTTTCTGAGGCAATGTGTTGAAGGGAAAAAAGCATAAAAACAGGGGAAAAAAAGATAAAACAATAGATATAGAGAAAAAGGGAAAAGAGGAGAATAGTTAATAGATCATTATTTAATCAACAGAAAGCTGACTGTATGTTAGAGTTTTTACATTACACAATTGGTCCTTAGAATTACAATAAATCAAAATATGATACCATAGCCACCTGAAAAAATGTCACTAGGATAGATACTGGTGTAAATGCATGTGAAATAACCAATTTATACTAGATAATCTGCTTCACAATCACAAGGGCAAGGAAAATCCGTGAGAATACAAAATAGAGATTACCTATCAATAGCAAATATTTCTGTCCTGCCCCCACACAAGGGACAGCTAACCTGGGAGTCAATTGTCACAACTCCAGCAACTCATTAAAAATGTATTACAGTATGAAATATTCAGAGAATATGGGTTAATAATGCCAGTACAAAACAGGAGAGACAGCCCTGCATCCATCATTTGCTAATGTTCAGCTTTAACCCAGACCAGAGTGGGAGACACAAGATAAATGACAGAGCCAGACAGGTTTGTAGTTAAAAACAAGATAACTTACCACAGTCTTCCACTGGTGCTGAGCTAGAAAGGAGGGAACATGATTTATTGACATTATCTTGGTTTATTTTTGTTTAAAAGCTTGGCAATGGAAAGCGAAGTGATACTGAAAAAGACTGTGCAGAGTACTGGTAGGAGACTTGATATATCCTTCTAAAATAGAGTTAGCAAACGTGTCTGTGCAGGCTTTCAAGCAAAATGGTGAGTAAGAAAAGAAATGATCTTTAACTGATCAGTCTCTTATTGATGCTCTCACCTCTATGGGGTAGGTACAAGTGGAGGGAAGAGAAAACCAGTGAAAAGGGTTAGCATGAGGGCATTTCTAAAGTCAAACCATTCTTCAGTGTGCTAAGCTGAAGACACTGCATCATGGCATCCATGAGTTTTGCAGTCTCTGACAGTTGTTGTGGTGAAATCTGTGACCCCCAGCACTCAGACAGAGATTACATTTGACAGGCTGTTGAAGGAAAGTGGAAGGGCAGTGAGTTTGGCATCAGGCAGACATACCCACCAGCAGAAAGTGCTACAGCTCATTTTTGCTCCCCTGGGAGTGAACTCTTGGTTTTCTTCAAAATAGTCCACATAAACTGTGAGATTCCAGAAACCTCGGAAAAATTACACAGGTCCTGGGGAGCCTCCTGTAAAAAGGGCTGAACAGCAAACATTCATGAGTGAAAATGTTCAGAAAAGGCTAAGAAAAACGCCTTAGCCTTGGTTGTGCAGGCAGAGTATGAGGAGGCAGTCTGAGGTGAAAAAGCATCCTTTGACTCAATGCTTTCTTGGTAAGCCATCTCCCAGTGCCTGGTACTGACAACAAGCACAAGCTAGGAAGACAAGCCAGAA
Source organism: Lathamus discolor (assembly GCF_037157495.1). Taxonomy (NCBI): domain Eukaryota; kingdom Metazoa; phylum Chordata; class Aves; order Psittaciformes; family Psittacidae; genus Lathamus; species Lathamus discolor. The sequence continues at coordinate 140,545,491 of NC_088886.1, forward strand.
TCAGGAGGCAAATTACTAGGGAAGAGGATGTAATTCATTCTTTAAGACACAAGATGACTCGATATGGTGTAACACAAAACCCTGTTTTCTGAAGCTGAAGCCTTTCGGGTATTTTATTGTTATTATTTTTTAGAAAAGAAAAAAAATAATCTGAGTTAAACCCCTCGATTTATCTTGTTCTGTTCAAATACAGCAAAAGGTTTATGTAAATATGGTGTTTTCTCTAGAAGTGTCATCTGGCTTTCCTTTTTATTACATATTAATACATTCGTCTAGGGAAAAAGACTAAATTCCTACCTTGGCAAATCCTCCGGAAGCAGAAAGTTAAACCGGAGGAATTAGAGCTTGCATTGTCTTCTGGAGAATCTCATCAGAGCAGATCCTTTTCCTAACTTTCATTACAGAAGCTTTTCTGTGCTTTCCACAGCCTCAGTAGGAAACAGGTGAATCAATAAAGTGAGTACAGGCACTGACCATGGAATCAGAGCTTAGAGCTAATCCTCTCTCTGCATTGAGAGGCAGGAGGAAAGGAAGTCAAGATGCAGTTTTGTAGTGACTTGCTCTATCATTTTAATTTGAGTGATAACCTGGAACTTCCTGCTTTGGAAAATGTGGCAATATCAGGTTACTCAAACTCCTTCCTTCCTTCCCTCTCCATGACTAATTAGAAAATGGTCATGGTTCTGTGAACTCCCTTCCTTCATTGTCCCTTGATATCCCTTAGCAGCACACTTACTTGCTGGTCAGGCGGAAGGGTACATCCCTCCCCACACACCGGCCACGTGAGGTTTTGCCCAGCTGCCCTTGACATCACTGAGGTTAGACACCTCCATCTATGCATGGGGACATTCAGCTGTACTCCCTCGTGCCACAGCTCCCTCTTCCCTTCCCAAAGCCAAACTCCACCTTGCTCCTGGTGGCACTGCAACAGTTCACCACACTGTATTTCTCAACATCACTCTCTTCCTCGCGTATCATATGCTGTGGTGTCCTGCTTCTCCTGGCCTTTGGCCAGCAATAGGACAGAGAAGGCCATGGCCAAAGAAACTCAGTGGTCATATTGAGCTGTCTTGTCACCATCCAGAGCCAGGACATCTGTGAAAAGTCTTTTTTGTGCACCACTTGCTGTTGTAACTCTATTGAGAAGAAAATCAGGACTTCCTCAAACTAGAATTTAAATTGTATTATTTTTTTTAAGTGTAAAGCTGTGAATTTTCAGAGTCCACATCCAAGATTTGGTAACATCCATTTGCAAAAAATAATTCATAGCAAGTTGTTGATGAAGTGGGTTTTCATTCCTTCAATGACTCTTCAAGAACAAACCAAGCATTTCCCAGACGTTTTGAGCCTCCATCCCAGATCCCCCAGACCACATGCAGTTATTTGATTCTCTGTAAGGACTTTCCTGTGTAACCCACAGAAACCCAGCCATCCCCATGCTACTCAGCTTCATGGCTCCACACTCTCAGTATCCCTCCAACTTAACTGCTTTGCAGCCTTCTCCTATTTCAGCTCTTTGCAGGACTGGTTTTCTTTCCATTTTTTCCTGTCTTACTTTCTTTCCCCACACACATACACACCTCTTTTCACAGCCAACTGGCCATTTTCTAAACCAACAATTCTTCTGTGAGGTTTCCACGTGGACAAGCTCCCTGCTTTGTCTGTCACATATCACTATAGCAGTGCCTGCATTGCCAAAATAATCTCCACATCTCATGCCTGACCTTTATTTTTGTTCTGATGAGAGGGGCAGAAAAACATTAAAGGGCAATAAAAGACACATCTCCTTGTGCCTTTCTTGCACACTGTATGCCTTCTTTTGTATGCTCAAATCCTTTCTGCGTTAGAAATTCTGTATTGTTGTGATCTCCAATAAAAGATCCATTTTCAGCACCTGTGATATGACTCTATTTCAGTCTCTCTTCTTTTTCAGCTCACACACTTTGTCCCGTTTCTTCTTTCCATTTTTGCAACAAAAAGGAACTCTCTGTGTTATATCAAAGCAAGATCTTCCTAGGGAACCATTCAATTGACTTCCTTAAAACTTCAGGTTGTGAGTGCTGTATGTAGAGGCTCTTCAAAACATACTGATACTAATGTTTTAAAAGAGTTCCCTCTCCCCTTCTCTCCCACTGGTTCTGGTCAGGGAATTTGGACAGTGTGAGGACTTGGATATTTTCCCTCTTCTCTTTGTAAACAGTTTATAGGGAATAGAGCTCAGGTGTGCAAACCTGCAGTAGGTACTGAACATAAATGAGACACAAGCCTGGATCCAAATGTCAGCAATGTCTGTGGAAGACTGTGTCAAAACCCAACCACAGTGAGAGTTTTCCCTTGCTTTGATTGTCAAGGCATATGTGTGCTAGCCCTGATCACCAGTCAGGCATTAAAGTATCAGGGCTTTTTTTCCATTTTACTTCCCCAATGCAATTAAAGTACTCTCACATTTGGTTCTCTGACACCGAAGTAAGAAATCAGATGGTTTCACAAAGACTAAAAGAAACAGGACTTTGGGCTAAACTCAATTTGTCATTTTTAGAAGTCTTTCTGTAACTGTAATGATTCCCTTCCACTGGCACATATTCAGCAGTGTGAATATGCCCTGTCTGTTGAAGGTCTCATTATTATAAGTCAGTTCTTTCGGATGTATGGATGAACGCACTCTCCTGAGCTCTGGCTGACAATTGTCATGGCCCTTGCCCATGCAGGAGACCCTGAGGCAGAGGAGGTAAGCCCTCCCTTCCCCTTCTGAGGTTACTGTTGTACAGGGTCACTGTCGGCTGTAGACAGCAGGTAGCAAAATAGATCTCTCCATTAGTTTAAAGCAACAGAATATGTCATATCCAGGAATGTGAGTGTGTGTGTGCATGTGTGTGTGTGTTGTAATATCAAAAGGAATTAAAATAATGATGCACAATGAATATGAAAATTTACAACAGAATGATTTGATTGTTCTGGGAAAACACATCTCCCATTTTTAATCACGATAATTAATTTCAAAGATTAAGAGGATTCATAGATGAAAGCATTAGGATTAGAAGGAGGATATGCATTTTACTGACCATTTGGGTATTCATAGGATTTTTTCATATTAATTTTAAAAGCATAGATGATTAAGATATAAAAATAATACTTTATATACTGTAGTGCTTTTCATCTTCAAAGCATTTTGCAAACATTACCTTGGTTGCAGAAGACTTGAGAAGAAATAGATTTCACTTCATAAAAGAAAATGATTCAGTTGCTTCCATATTAAACTGCAGACAAAAGACATCTCTGCCATTCATGTCAAGTTACTGGTAAGTATTAAACTAGAAACAGATGTACATCAAGGAAAGTTACTATTGAAAAAGAAAAATCTAGCTGTTTCAAGTTATAAAAATGAAGTCTTAAGGAAAGGGGGATAAGCATCCACATATCTTCATGGGTCAGACAAGGTGAGATTCATTCTGGTGCACAAAGGTTTGAGTGGGATGTCATTGGTGCATGGCTCCTATCTGGCCTTCTGATGAATTTCACCTGCAGTGTCCAAATAAATGGATGCACATTAGCTATTGCACAGTTCATTGCAAAACCAACCCATCTTTCTCCTTGGTTCATCTCAGCCTGACCACGAAAGTTCACAACCTAAGCTATTCTTGCCTATTGTCCCTGTTAAATGGGCATGCAGAGCCTGTCATGGACAACTGAGTTTCTGCTCAGTGTGTCCTAACTGCCACCATTTGGTAATGTCCTTTCAAGAAGATCTTCCCCAAATATTTCCTAGCCATGATGTGTAAAGATCAGTGCCAAACTGCCTTTTGTGCCATTTGCGAAGCAAACTGCAGACATGTCCCTGCCATGCCTCAGCAATGCTGGGCTCACCTTCTCACTTTGTTGTCATGGTGTAACACTGCTGATTTCAGCTATTTTGTGAATACAGCAATGGAGCCAAGGTGTTGCCATCAAAATGCCTCTTCTATCACTCTTTATTAGTTCCTTGACACCTAAATTCTCTCAAAACCCAGGAGAGAATGTGTGTGACTCACTTTGCCCATCATCTTTGACCTCAAACTGCTGGAGCAGCTCCTGTCGGTCTCTCTGGAAAGCCCTTGCTCAGGTTAAAAGTAGCACTCCATAATCTATCTGCACAATCCAAACACAAATTACATGTCAACCATCTTGTGATAACTACAAATCACTTGGGGTACTCTGCTGGGGCACTGCCGGAGCCCTGACCTCAGTCAACCACTATGGTGCATCAGAGCAGCACAGCTTACAATGCTAAACACCATATAGCCTTGCAGTACCACCTGGTTCACAACCACAAATCCTGGAGAACAGCTGTGGAAACAGCCTCTTGCAGATTGTGCGAGCATGTAGCTTAAATAACTAAGAGAAAAAAACACACCCAAACCCTTTAATTGGTTCAGTCTCTAAAGCACAAGGAAGAAAAAGGAAGGAAGAAACAGCACTCTGAACTGCTTACTTACAGATAGGGATACATTTAGCTTATTGTGTACACTAGTCTGTGCTTTCTAAAATCTCTCCTTGCTAAGAACTCAAGCAAATTACTACTGAAGAGCTCTTATCTACAGTGTATTATAAGAAGTCAGCAGAAGACTGATTCAGCCGTGATGGAGAAGAAGTGCCTTGCAGCTCTGCCTGAGTGTGCGAGCGAAAGGCAGGTTCAAACAGGCTGGAATAATTATAATGAGTTGTTTGCAGTTCTGCTTGGCTGTGAGGTGTTTGTTGTGCTTTTTTAATTGCTAAGTCCTCCTGCAGCACAATTTACTTTCATTTGATCGTTCCAGTCACCAATGACATTTAGAAAGAAAGAGTTTGTGTGAGATATGGTGATTACTGGAACAGTTACTATTCAGTGAGCAGAATAATACACTGTGGAAAAAGAAAAGCTCAAAAGGGGTTGCATCTGTGAGATGTGAATATAAAGCCTGATTGCTACAATTAAAGAAAAACCCCTTAAGTACCTGAAAGTTAGCTGGTGACACAATGCAATAACTCTAATTTGATCACATTTGCCATATGCAGAGAAAATACACAACCCAAACCAGGACTCTGTCTACCTGCTGCTTTAAATGGTAGTATACTAAATTGCACTGAAAATGGTTACGGGCCAAATGAGCCTGAAGGGAACACCTGAGTTGGGGGGCAGTAGAAAATGGAGATTTGGAACCATTTAAGAACATTTCATGATAAAACCTAAAAGCCACACTCCTACGATTAGAAAGTTTACTGACTAAAAAAATAACTGGTCTTAACTGAAAAGTGAAAGCAGCTAAAAGGTCCGTGAGTATGCATGCACATAAATCACATATACATATCCACTCAAAGGTAGTGTGCATAATACATATAATACATGGATATGTATTATAGAGATATTGCATACACATACACACTTACTGGACCAGAAAATAGGGTAATAATAATAAACACATAGTTCAGACTTGTTTGAGAAAACTGCTAAGAAAGGAAAATAACAAGAAGCACCAGAAGTTTCTGGTGTTTCCTGCTCTTTGAAGAGATTGTGATGAGACACAAGAGGAAATTTTTTTCACAGTGAGAACAATCAATCACTGGAATAAAGTCCCCAGGGAAGTGGTGGACTCCCCAGTGTTAGACATCATTAAGATTCAGCTGAACAGGGTAGTGGGACATCAAGTCTAGGTCATGCTTACCCTATAAAGATTGGACCAGGTCCCTTCCAACCTGGCATATATTTTGGTCGATGAGAAAATGAACATGAGCAAGCAGTGTGTGTTCGCAGCCCAGAAAGCCAACCGTATCCTGGGCTGCATCAAAAGGGGCACGACCAGCAGGTCGAAGGAGGTGATCCTGCCCCTCTTCTCTGCTCTTGTGAGACCTCACCTGGAGCATTGTGTGCAGTTCTGGTGTGCTCAACATAAAAAGGACATGGAACTGCTGGAACAAGTCCAGAGGAGGCCACGAGGATGGTCAGGGGACTGGAGCACCTCCCGTATGAAGACAGGCTGAGGAAGTTGGGGCTGTTCAGCCTGGAGAAGAGAAGGCTGCGTGGAGACCTCATAGCAGCCTTCCAGTATCTGAAGGGGGCCTATAGGGATGCTGGGGAGGGACTCTTCATCAGGGACTGTAGTGACAGGACAAGGGGTAACGGGTTCAAACATAAACAGGGGAAGTTTAGATTGGATATAAGGAAGAAGTTCTTTACTGTTAGGGTGGTGAGGCACTGGAATGGGTAGCCCAGGGAGGTTGTGAGTGCTCTATCCTTGGCGGTGTTCAAGGCCAGGTTGGACAGATCCTTGAGTGATATGGTTTAGTGTGAGGTGTTCCTGCCCACGGCAGGGGAGTTGGAACTAGATGATCTTAAGGTCCTTTCCAGCCCTAACTAGTCTATGATTCTATTATTTTATTCTATGAATCCATTATTCTATTATTCTCTTCTGTGACACAAACGCGCCTTTGAGGGTTTTGGTCTAACTTCCCCAAAAGGTCTTAAGCTTGTCATGGGATGCTGACAAGTATTTTCTGGACTGTGTTAGGCTGGAGACACAAGATGCTTGCTCTTGCGGGTGCTTCTGACTTCAGTCTTTGCTTAACGGCTTCCTGAGATTGAAGAGAACTGGGAAAAATTATTTGATTGTCCCCTCTAGTCCCCTTTAGCCCAGCAAAAGGAATGCTAACCACAGCATTAATTCATTACTGCAGGATAATACTATCACAAATGATCCTGGAAGATCAGAATTGTTTCATGCGTATTTTTTCCACAGTTGAGGGCAACGAGTCAGGGACATCTTTCTAATCTAATATTAATGTTCCAGGACGTTAAACAGCAGCTATTTAAAGTTCAGGCTTTTAAAATCAATAAGAACAGATCACTTGCACTCAGGAGTTTTAACTCTGAATAAGAAATGTACCTAGAATGTGACAGCAAGCACAGAGCATCAAGACGCAGGAGCAGAAGCAGGAGTGACGATGCAGTCCTGGCCACACCATGGCACCACATTCTGACACCCTGGACAAGAGTCACATGTGCCACCAGGGTCAGGGCAAATCCCTTGTTCAGCAAAAGGTGCAGGGGAGCAATGTTTCCTTCTTCAGAGTGAAAGCTCAGACGTGACGTGATTTTTGCTGAGCAAGGCAGGATTCCTCACTCTTCATGTCCAGTATCTACATATCTTTATGTTACATGTCCATTATCTACATATCTCCAGCTGATCCCAAAGGGTCTCCAAGCATCAGAGAGGCCAGTTCATGTGACCTGAATCAGCAAAGGCAGACATCCCCAAGGGTGAGACCCCCATCACTCCCAGGGAGACCTGAGATGCCTGCCAGGGGACAGGGATCTCATAATACTTGTGTTCCTGTTTTCCTTTCTCTTCAGCATTTAACACAGGTGACTTCTGCAGACCCCCTTCCTCTGCTCAGCTGCTTGCATCCCTGGAAAATATGAAAGTCCAACAGTGTCATTCCCCCTGAAATCTGTATGGGACAAACCTAAGCAATTAGGGCAGATTTTTCTGGAAACTATAAAAAAAGTGTGGTAGGAGCTATAGATAACTGAAGCAGAGGATAATCTTATTTAGAGAGGGATTTCATTTTGCTGATGACATTTTTATTCTGAGACAACAAAAGGGAATATCCTAAATCTTTCACTTCCATAATGATCTTTGCTACACTGCCTGAAATGAGTCAGGATGGCATCTGGCATCTTACTGAATGGGCTACAAAGGAAGTGGGAAAGAAATAATTTCTTTGTTATACCCACTGACTAAGCTGAAAAACACTAAACATGCCTTGGTGAGTGAGGGGGTAGAAAGCTCCTGTGCTTCCCTAATCGTATCACCCAACTTACCAAGAGTTGAGGCCTGCCCTTGCAATCCTTGTCATTATTATAGCAGCTCCAAAAGTCTGTTATGAGTGCCGATATCAATATCCACCGTAAACATGACAGATTAAAAGGGAGGGAATTCACAAGGCACAGGTGGGCTTAAAGGAAAAAATATACCCACATCTGTTCCAAACTGTGAAAGATGAGTTCGCTGCATCCAATTAGGAAAAAAATCTTGACAGCACAGTGACTACATGGTTTTATTTCTCCCACAAACAGAAAATAAATAGATACATGAAACTGCATTGAAAACTGAACAGTGGAGAGAAAAGGTGCAAGTAGCCTCAATGTTAACCACAAAGCCTGTTGAAATCTTAACCTCAGAACACTCAGTTCCATCTCAGTCTAAATATTCTGTCAAAAGATAATTTGAAAACAATTTTATATAAAGGAAAGAAATATGTTTGATTGGACAAAGCCAATCTAAAACTTTGCATCTGAGTGACCAGAGTGAGCCCCATTACTTTTCCTTCATTCATTACAGATTCTTTGGCCTCATTGGACTACAAGCCCCATGAGGGACTGAAATCCATTTCTGCATAACTGAAGTATGGACTGAACACCACAAAATGTTATGGTGCCAGCAGAGGCACCAATAACCAAATCCCAAGTTGTCAATACACTCAAACAAATTCCATCAGTCAGAGACAGTCTAAGCATCTTAGAATAAAACAGTGCAACTTGACATTTATAGATCAATATGTGTTTGAAGCTTTTGTTTTCCAAAAGTTTTGATTTTGTGCATTTTTCATCCCAATTTGTAACAAGTGTTTCAATATCAGAATTCCTCAGATAAAACCTCATTTTTCAGTCTTCTTTAATAGAAACACAAAAAAGCTTTATTTCTGAAAATAAAAAAAAAAAGCTGTTGATATATAGATGGGATCAGAATTTGCTTTCTATCGTTCAGCTAGAAACCTGCTTACATACCCAGAAGACTTCACAGGTTTACAACCAGTTCCAGATTTTTCCTTTCCAACAAAGCCGGAACCCAATCCAGGTCAAAACTGGGTCTCAGACACAGGAGGAACAGAAGATTCCAAACACTTGGCTTCTTCCCTCTTGTAAACCCAAACGCCACTGCAGAAGAGCCGCTGCAGGAAGAGCTGTTGTGCATAGATGCAGCCCAAGAGCCAAGGTCCCCAGCATCATCTGGGTGTTACACTATGACCAAATCCATTATGCTCTCTCTGCCTCCAGCTGGACTAAGGGCTGGTTTCCTCAACAAACTCCATGTATTGGAGGAAAGCCTTCTGCTTTAAAACTATATTAGTTCTGCCTTACTGAACTTTCAAAGCTTATGATATTTACCATGACGAAATTTTATTGCCTTTAACCATCATATTATAAGCACGTGAAGTTTCAGCAAAATTAAGGCAAAACTGTTTATTCTAAGAAATGCTTGGGTTGGCAATCCAATAAACTCCCTAATAAGTTGCAAATTTAAGTCAGCACCAGACCACAACCAACAGTATAATTAGCCTATTGTACACCTCAGCTCTGAATCATTGCATGAAGACCCTGTGATGCACAGCTGAGTCTAACCATTTGAAGGACAGGATTGCAAGCTAGGTCCCTGAAAAAATGAAATTTTTGAGCCTTCTGTTATGCTGTCCTAAATTGCCATCATTTTCCTTTTCTGCCTTGCATTATTATTATTGTTGCTCTTTGAGATTCGTTTGCTGTAACAAAAAACCCAGCAGATATAAGCCCATTATTGTCCCATGCAGACTCATAGCCAGGAACAGCTCCTGTTCCCAAAGAGCAAGAGCAAACAAAAAAAAAAGGGTGAGAGGGGAGAAAAAAGCAATGAAAGAAGATGCAACATACCCATCCTAACTTAAGGATCACTGGCCTTCACCTTGGTATTGGTGTTTACTTGGCTGTGCAGACAGACACAAAGAGCAGATTCACTCATTCATTTCACTACATTCTTCACAGGTAGGGATCAGAGTGTTTGAAATGCCACAGCTTTTGTGACACACACGTTTAACATCATCACTTGTTAAGGGCAAGGTGCTGTAGAAGGCATCCTGTAACTTTTTTCCATCTCATGCTAACAGGTTGAAAAATTTAAGGAGCGGTAGTGTTGACTTGTTTTCTCTCAACCATCTTTTAAAGCAAGAATCTCAGCTTCATGTTGGGGAAAAAGGTCCCAGTCTATATGGTGAATAAAATGATGTAGCTGCACTACAAATACCATGCAGTACATGGTAAGAGAGGAGAACAAAACCCATTAACTCCAAATCTTTCTATATACAAAATGAATTCCATGTTGCCTGGAAACATTTTCCATATCCTGCAAACGTATCTGGATGAATTGCTTTTTATGCTTAACACCTTCCAAGCCTGTGCTCAGACATTCCATACACTGTGTGTACAGTGATCATAAAAGATCTTCACTGCCTTTGACCAGCTTCACACTAGATAAAATCTATTAGCTTTAATGAAGATGCACCTTTTTTTATATCCATGTAAGTAAAAAGAGAATCAGATCCTCTCAGTGAAAATGTCAGGTTGCTAATGGTGATCACTTTTAGTGTAAAAATAATGAGGAGGAATATCTGGCAAAGAACTTCCCTGGCATAAGAAATAATAAATAAAGATGAGATTCATCTCAGATATTTCTACCCATCCAAAAGACATGTCCAAAGGCCTTACATGGTAGATACAGAGAGGGGTGTCCATGAAGGATCCAGTATCTTTTAGGTATCTGTCTTGGGACTAGATAAAAATTCAGTGGAAATGTTTCTCCCTCCCTCCATTGACTGTAAAGGAAATTATATTAGTAGCTGAGGCTAGAAAACCAAATTGATGTGAATCCTATTACTGATCTCTGCATTTGGTAGGGACCTGCAAGGATGCAAATGTTCAACTTCACTATGAGACAGTGTTTCAGGCGTTCAACATCCATGGTTAGCCCAGCTCAGGGAGCTTGCACCAGCAAATCAACACACTAGATAAGGAGATGAAGAAAGCCTCTGTCTTTCAGAAACACCCTCTAAGGACCAGAAGCCCACAGCTTTGTAAGCTGGTTTTTTTCATTCTAACTATACTGAAAAATCAAATCAGAATATTCCTTTGGTTGATCCCAGATGTTGTTTCTCTTCACAAGCTGTCTGGTGAGGTACAATATTTTATTTACCCAGAAAATGAATAATTGTTTCATGCTATTTGCCTTAGTTTATTTGTTTTTAAGCTAAGCACAGCCAGGGTTTTCCCCATCAAATTGAAAATTTGATGCCTTCTGCATCATAAAATAAATATTTTTGTTCCTTTTTTTTTTTTTCCCAAAAAAGTCCTCAGCCAAATAGGAACAATTTGGTTAACATGAAGTTTCAGTTTTCAACAAGGAAATTATTCATCCAAAGAGACTTGAAACATTAGGATCGTTAAATAGTTACAGCTTATGATATCCCCAATGCAGTGGTAAGAGAACATTTTCCATGTTATTAAATTCCAGCAAGGCTGGAATCAATGTATTCGCAGACTGATGAAGCATCAGATCTTTTGAACATGACCCTGTGCAAGATATTCCAAGGCAGCAATTCACTGACAAGAGCGGGTGCTTTCTTTTTACCTTTTTTAAGACCATTGTGTGTTGGCTGCTGCATGTATTCAATCATGTTGCATGCTGAGACATTTGGTGATACAAGGGCTCTGAGCTCATGGAAATAGTGTTACATCATATCATTGAGAGCAGCTACCCACCAAAGGTCCTACAATGTTCTTAAAGGTAACTGGCATGGTTTTGGCTGTGTTCAACATGCAGCATCCAGCTTTATCTAGCTTGAAGTGTCATCATGCAGACTGCTTCACAATATGCCCTGTAAAGATAAATACAATTGCAAGTTAAACCAGAAAACTATCAGGTGAGGGACAAAGTGGTCCAGGATTGGAGGAAAGATACTTTAAACTTGGAAATTAATGCAAGTGGTATCTTTCATGTCAGAAGCATCACGCAAGAAGAGTCTTTCACCATAAAAAGGAAAGTGGGAAAGTGCTCATCATAAGAAAAGAGGCTGTGTAACGCCACCATACATCACATTGATTTATAGTACTGTGGAGCCTCACAAGGAGCATTTTTGATGGTGAGGGTTAAGGCAACATACAAGCCACTTTTCCAGGCAGATAGAAACCATAAATCATAAACAGGTATCTACCCCGTGGTCCCTTAGGCATCCGTGTTGTCTCGTTCACTCTGAGCAGGTTCTCACATGCTTCTAAATTCTGACCAAGTTCTGACAGTCTTAGAATTTGATCCCCCAAAGCTCTGTCTGTCTTCTAAATCTGCCAGTTCTTACTACTCACTGCAGAGTTTTCTTCTAGAGTAAAGAAATCGAGACCTTAAATCAGATTTGCCTGAGCTGAGGTTTTACACATTCTGCTATTTGTTTGAATAATTCTGAGCAAAACATTTATTGCTGAGGTCTACACCGTATAACTTGACCATTGAAGTAGTGATGCAGAAGACAGAGGGAAAGATATGCTGGGCTAATGAACCATACCCACGTCTATGCTTTCTGTAAAAGACCTTCCAAGTGGAAATTATTGAGGTTTCCTTTGTGTCATTCTATTTAACAGAAGACCTTAATTCTTCCAACTGTTTCACCATTGGGGATTGATGGTTTTTCAATATAATGATGTAGTGATACAATGACATCACAGGAAAAGTTTTGGAGGGCAAGATTTCAAGAGGTCCTGAACATTCAAAGATGATGTTTCATTTTCCCTCAAAAATCACTTCCACACCCAAGAACAGCTTCTCTGACTTCTGTGCTGAATGAGAACTCAGCATTTAAACAAGAAAATCATAAATCCTAAGAAATGTTATATGCAGAGACATTTCTATCCAACCTGTCATGATCTTCATACTTTACATTTAGCCTAAACCTTTTTTTTTTTTAACATGTACTTTCATATGTACTTTCATATATTATAGGATTGATATGCAAGGCCAAATTGTTTTGTATATTGCATTAATTAACTATCTGTATTCCTGGTCATGATTGTTTTCTGGTTTGCTCCATGTATGTGATCAAATGCTACCAGACAGGTAGCTCAGATGGTAGAAAAGGTGTATGTTCACAGATATATTTTGGTTCTAGCAGAAACATATGACATTGTGTTGAATATCTTCCATTTATTTGATAAGAAATTAGAAGGCGTTACCAACTAACTGTTTCCCCTTATAATCCTTGTTGCAAACACTTGTAGTTGCCAGCCTGAGAATTAGGCCCTGCTACTCTAAGAATCCTGCTAAGTACAATTGTTCACCCTGCCCCGATGAACTTCTTTCAAGAACTGAAAGTAAAAATACACGTTTTGTCAGAAAGAAGTACACTGCAGTAATAAAACTGGAGAAGGACAGAAATACTTCTGTGAAGTGTCTTACTAAATACGAGGCGGGCTTGGTTGGGATGGGAGGCTCAAAGGAGGGCTAAAGAAGAATGAATGTATCATTGATACCCCAAAATAATTTCTGTATGGGAGGCAGAAAGCAACCCTGGCTGTACCTGCACCTCATTTCACCGCCCAGTTTGAAAAAGGAAAAGAAAACTACTCAAAAAGGTTTTAATTTATCCAATATTTCAGATGATTATACGGGCACAAACTAGTCTCTGTGCTAGAGTACCCATTCCCTGTCTGTTCCACTAATCTTAGCTAGAATGCCAGTGGGTTTGGTGGTTTTGCAATACATCTCTGCAAGTACCTGAACAATATCTCAGACTTACTTCTCTGCCAGCAGCTAATGGGTTTTTCAGTCATCACCATCCACACAGGCCAGTCAGACAACACTGAACCAGATGCTCAATGCTCTTTATTGCATTGCCACTCTCAAAGCCATCTACACTTGACTGTTTGCCAATTTTTCTTTTAATCAAAAATCTCTTTCTTCCTGTTTGTGTAGAAATCCATCATGGAAAACAATATTATTTACAGTATTCTCTTGCTACTGGCTATGCCCAAAAATAGCACTTAACAACAGGAGGTAAAGACCTGCCACTGGTACCTCTGCGGAAAGTGCTACGTCTAATGCCAGCCATGTAATTACTGCTCTTTCCACCTCCTGTAAAATTTATAGGCAATCTTGTCATTTAGGATTTCATGAGGGTGGACTTTCATGCTTTATGGTGAGTACATTAATAGCTTCTAACTACTGAAGTTTCTAATCATCCATATTGGAAAAAAGAAATTTATTATCACCCTATTAGAGCTGTTTCAATGCTCTACAAGCATATTATTTGCACATTTAAGTATAGGTCATCAATAAGTCCTTTCTAAGATTACTTAATGTAACTAAAAAACATAGTGCTTCTGCAGACTATGGGTACGTGTTAGCCCACTGCTAACAACCAGAAAAACTCCTGGAAAAGAGAGACTCATGTGGTAGTTTTGTGACTGATGATGTCTTGGTTAAGTCAGCAAGGACTGAGTTGGTGATATCCAGAACAGAGTCACCAAGGAGCTACAAATTAAGACAAATGAAGGAGGATTCTAACTTCTAGAGAGTGAAAACCAAAAGGCTACATGTGAAGCTTATCCTAGCATCTCCAAAAAAGGTTTATGTCATCTGATTATATACCTGGGCACTTTCATCTGATACAAGTGCATGGCATGGTTGGAGGCATCTCTGTCACTTTGTGCAGCTTTAAGTGTTTCTGTGATGCACTCAGAAAATGCTCCCTTAGCACCTGGGGCAGGAACAGCACCCCACAGCATGAAGAGAGAGGCATAGAGAAGGGCAAGTATGCAGCAGTGGTGATTCCCTGCACACCCCCTGCTCTTCCATATGCCCCGGAGGGCTCTGCCATCAGACTCTGCAGGGAGCAGAGATATTGACAGCCAGCCTCCCCCAAGAGCTGTCCCTCTTCCTTGCCGGCACTTTCCAATCTCATGTACCTTCAACCGCAGCGGAGGCATGTTGTACTGGGCTGCTGTTCAAACCAGCAGGTCTCCTTGTAATTGAATATATCATCAAGTCCCCTTTTGATTATCTGTCCTAAAACAAAGCTCTACAGCTAAGCATTACTTCTTTTTTATGTTGCTGCTGCCGCTGCTGTGTCAGGGCAGTGGTATTAATTTGGGGCACTTCATCAAAAAATCTCCTTTTGGGTTTCCTTCTTGCAGCCTCAAGACAAGCAAAGCAAACAATGAAACTATTGGGACTGAAGAAAGGAACAAGGTATTAGGCTTTTTATTAGTTACAAAATTTATTTCACTGCTGTTTCAGCTTGCACCCACTCTTGCCACAAGGCAAACATTGGATTTATTTTACAGAAGCAAAGGCCAGGGATGCTGTGACCACATCAAGGTGCTGTGCAGAAAGGGGCCTTAAAAGCCTGCAGCACCTATGCATGCATTTCAAAAGTACAGGTAAGGAACAGAAGGATTTGTACATGGTGCTGACTTCATGTGCATCATTTGTATAAATGTGCTCATCCATGCACACACAGCTCGGTACACCTTGTGAGTTTGCCAGAATTGCAAAGGATGCCAGGAAAAGACCATTTGCAGCTGATCTCCAATCCAGTGATATTTGGGATAATTTCACAGTCCGATTTTGCTGTAAGGTTGGTTGGTTTTTTCTCATTTAGGAGGTGTTAAACAACTGTTCCTTTATAAATGTCATTACTTGTGGTGAGCAAAAATATAAAAGAAAAAAACATCGGAAAAAAAAATTTCCAATTGCCTTGAAGCAAGAAATTGATTTTAACAGTTCAGTAAAATGCTCAAGACTTCACCTCTTTATCTAAAATTACTCTGAGAAATAGTTTAAGAAATTAGTCTGGGATGGGAAAGACAGGTTGTCTGCAATCTCAAGCGCATCTCATGCCCCCCCTCACTGTTATTGGAAGCTGCAAACAAAAGTATTCATCTTTATTCAGTAATGCCACGTGCACTCACCCACTTCCACACAGTACTTGCTTTAAAGCCAGGAACACGCAGAAAAACATATACCTGTTTCTGAAAGTTTGAAAGCTGAGTTTCATTGTGCTGGCTACAGCCAAACCAGTGTGATGGGGCTGAGCTTTAGAAAAGACTCATTTCAACACCAAATAGAAACTTTTTCAACTTGTGCAGAATATTTAAGGATAATCCATTTCTTCAGTCCAAACATATCGATTCCTTCTTTCCTTGTGAACAAATAAGTGTCCTGTGCCTATATACAACACACATTGACTTTTCCGTGTGTGCATGAACATAAATACAAACATAAACACAAATTTCATGTTATATATGTGTATATACACATATGCATGTGTATGCATATGTGTACATGTGAGTGAGCGCCTGTTTCCATTAGGAAAATTACATGCCACCAAAAGAAGATGGGTGATCCTTTGAGAAATGGTACCTCTTTTATCCTCACTGTGGTGATACCCAGAGCCAGATAGGGAAGATGCTTCTTATGAGCAGAAGTTCACACCCTGCTTTGTACCCCTAACAGTAACTGTCTTCTAATCAGACCATCTGGTTCTCCAGAGAGACAGTCAGGAGAGCGGTCAGTCTCTGTCCCTATGGGACAAGAGGTAAAAGTCAAGGATTGCTGAGAGCTCCCATTGAAATCTCTCTGGAGGGGGAACTGTGATGCCAAATCAGCAGCTGCAGCCAGAGATGCTTTTCCTGCCTCCTCCAAGGCTATCAGAAACGGGTTTGCATCAGCATTTCACATCATTGTGCCAGGATGGCTCGGCTATGGGGTCCTGAGACGGCGAGAAGGAAACGAAACGCACCCCATGCAAACAACCATTGCTGCTCTGTGCCTGCTGGTTAAGTCTGAGGTTGCTAATTACCATCTCCTTACTAACAGAGCCAGGCAGAAAGTCCTCAACAAAAGTGTAATTCGAGGGACTGGGGGAAGGGGAAAGGGGATGAAGTTTTAGAGGAATTGTAGTTTAGAGGAATTAAAGGTTGGAAAATGTCAAGAGCTCAAAATGAAGTGTTTGAAATTATCTTTTTATGTATTTATTTACAGCTCATTGGTTTGATGGGGGAAAAAAAACTCATCAAGATTTTCATTTTTTCATTCGTCTTAGAACAGGGAAAAAATTGTTGTAATCTCAGAAATTCTCAAAGGATGAAAAAACATTTCTTTCTGAGCTTTGGCTGAACAAGGGCTATTCCTGATTTCCCATCCTGCTTTCCACGGATTCTTTCTGTTAATATAGCTCACATCCATCCACAGCTTTGGATGGCATAGCAAGCTCTTGAAAGTACAAGTTGCCTTAGCATTTTGTGTGTGTGCATAGCGTTAATGCATCCAGTCAGCTTTTTCAAATGAAGATCTGATATTGACACCTTAGTATAAGGAATTAATCATATTATTGTACCCTACACTTACAAGCTTTGATCTCACTTTCAGTGGGTAATCAATGCTGGATAGCAAATTCACCCTTGGTACCCAGCCCAAATCAATGCAAAAGGACCAGAGTGTGATCTGAGTCCACCTAAGTCCCAGGGTCCCAACAGAAAGCCAGATGCTTTGCCACAAGGTAAGTGTGCTTTGTGGCACCAGCCACCTCTCCTTCCCCTTTCTGAGTTCCCCATCTCTTGCACACTCTAACAAGCTTAAGGTTCCTTATCTGAAAAACTGGAAGCTGTAAATGATACTGGGCCATACAAACACAGCAGGGTAAGTCAAGGACATTTCTAATGTCCAAGGGGTTCTTTCAGTATTGGAGCAGTGATTTTTTCAACCACCCAATTCTTAGAAGTGCACAGAACAAATAATTTTTCCAGTACTATCAATATCCTCTTTATAACCACAAAATTGTCAGCAGTTGGTGTTTCAAAAGCTGCTTTCCATCACATACACAAATATCTTCTCAGGTGCAGCAAGACTATCAGTAACCTGTCTTCCAGGGACGCTCCCTCACAGTACTGCAAAGATTCTGTGTAACAGGGAAATCAGTCAAGTGCAAACAGGTGTTGGTGGACAATGGTACAGGGAGATACAGTCCTCTTATCTCAGTGTTTGCAGACCTTTCCCAGCTCTCCACAAAGGATTTACCAGTCTCAATGGTAAATTAAAAAAGAGCTTTGAAAAGTGTCTGAAGAACAGCATCATTACAGGAATCACGGAGGGCTCTGGTGGTATCCTGAGCTGAATCTATGAAGTATACTGCTTAACTCTCCAAGCTAATTCAACGCAAAGCTCTGTTATGCTTTTGGCCCCCAGAAAGTAACTACCCAGTAAAAGAGATGATGGGAAAAAATTAGCTTACCACTTACCATTACACTGATCAATAATCTATTAACTCTAACCTTGCTAGCAGTGGACTGTACTATGATTTATAGACAGTCATTTGAACTTTCATTCCTCCAGAGTTATAACCATGATAAAAAAAAAACAGGTAGATTATCAGTGGACAGAAATTAGACATTTAACCTTTACACAGAGGCTTAATATTGAACTTCATCCAATGCATTTATCCTTTCCCTTCCATGTCGCAGCCTGATAGCCTTTGTTGTTTGTGTTTTAAAAGTTATTGACTCATGTTTCATTTTGTTCAGTACTGACTTGGGGGGATGGCAGGAAATGACAAAGAAACAAGGGGTCATTTGATACAAGCAACTCCTAGGAAACAGTTCCTACTTTCTATTGTACAAGCCATTCCTCCTTAAGGCCCACTCCTACCAAGCTGAAGTGTTGTCTGAATACTGAGAAAGCTGAAGTACCTGATGCCACATTGAAGAAGGGCAATGTCAGGTCACTGAGAAATGTTTTATACCATTACAATGTAATATCATGCTATTATTGCAAAATAGAATCTGCATTGATATAAGGCACCTCTGTCCTGGAATAATGCCTCCACTTTAATAAGAGGTTTGCTAACTATATTGAATAGCAGGATGTGCACTTGTGCTTTTGTGTTGGCCAGATAGCTGTCCTCCTGTACTCTCCTATGGGATTCATTCCATCATTGTATAGTGGATAACAGGGATAGCGGTGTTAGTTTTAGACTTGTCATGGGAAAGATATGGACTCTTAAAAAAGTCTTCATCCTTTGCTTTCCTTTCAATACAAGAAACAAGCTACTTCCCTTCAGTCTATCACAAAGCAGATTGTCTCCTGATCTGATCCCATTAGTGGCGATGTTTTAGGCCTTTCTTAGGAATCAGGTCCACAACTTTCATGAGCAGTGAAAATCCTGCTATCTGACCTGTCTGTTGGCAGGTGCAAAAAGAATTACTCTCGTGTGCCACCTGTGCAGCAAGTGTCACCAAGATTAATGATTTCATCATTGCAAGCTGGACAAATCAATCTGAGTCCTTGATGGCAGTAAGGAAGACCAGACCCCATTACCCATCCAACCCATTCGTCACCATGAGCTCCAGACATTGGGCAGCACTTGCTGGGCAGGATGCTTTCCATCACATATGCGGACATCTTCTCAGGTGCAGCAACGCTATCAGCAACCTCTCTTCCAGGGGCACTCTCAGTGCTGCCCTCAGCTCCCGTGGCACCATGCAAAGGCCACTGTCCCTGCACATGCTATCACCTGCACCAGATACTCTGCATGGACATCCCAGACAGTGCTGCACAGTCATCCCATCAATGCTGATGAAGAGCTGAGCAACAGTGCTCAGCATGAGTGTAGCAAGCTGAACTGCCCTCCCTGCAATTAGACTTCATGCTTAGATTCAGATAGTTCTTGGTTCATCCCATCTACTTTCCTGTCTTCGACAGAGAAGCATGTTTTTGCAGGTGTTTGAAGCATGCGATACCTTCTGTTAGCAGAGCAAGTGGCAAAAGAGGTTAAAACGGGGGGGTGGGAAACACAAGCACTGGTAAAACTTTTTAATGCAAGATTAGACCAGGCTTATCTGACCTGCCAGAGAGACTAGGAAGGAGGCAGGCTATAAAGCAAAGTCAGTGCATCATCTCTTCCCCATTCCTCTGATATTCTACCCATGAGGATGTGAGATTCTCCAGGAAAGAAAGGAACGCCCCCATCTCCACAGGGCACCTTGTCCTTCAGAGAAAGGAGCGTGCACAGGTATATGATTCATTCCTCCAGTTAGGCAGAGACTGAAGAATTCTTTTGCTCTCCAAAGCAGCCCACTCCACAGAGAGACATCTGGTAAATCCTACATGAGTTAATCTCATGTCACTATCTCGCAAACACACACAAATGAAGCCTGGTCCTTCCTGCTGGCAGCTTCCCCGCATGGGAGGGAAGGATGAGCCTTGTCATTGAAAGGCGATTACTCTGTGGGACATGGAATAGAGTTCCCTGAAGGACAGGGATTTGTTGTCATACGGAGAGGTGCTGTAATGCCTGTGAATGAGCTTTTAAATGATGGACTAAATAATTTCTTGTGATGCATTTGTACCTAATGGGAGTCGCAGAGATCTGGGTCCAAAGAAGAATGCATACTAGAAGTGGAAGGTGACCCAAAAAGCTGCTCTCCTTTTGCTCCACCCTTTGCCAGAGACCTGTGGAGGACTCTGCTTTGGAGGGCTTGGAGCTTCACATCACCTACCCTGCTCACTCTCAACTGCTCTCTGGAGGAGTCACTCTCTTGGGCAATACAAAACCCTGTGTGCTCAGTCTGAGCAGTTGTTACTCCTGATGGCTCTGTGTGCCACCTCCTTAAAGAAAAATGTAAAGAACAATGCCACATCACCCCCTGACCTGGGCTTCTCACTGCAGGAGGGACAGCAGACCTTTAAAGGCACTAAAGTTTCTCCCTTCCAGATATCAACTGGTATCTCCCTGGTAATGGCATTACCTATTGAAAGGTCTTTGAGGTTCTAAGCTTTCTCTGGAAGCTTCTTGCTTGTGATTTAATGGAATCCACAGCTAGTCCTGTGGAATATCCCAGGGCAAATTCTCAGGGATTCAATGTTTTAACAGATCAATCAGTTTAAGACATTTTTCTACTACTCACATCTCAAACTTTCCGCACTTTACTAGTAGGATGCTGAAAGTCAGATGTGTAGAAGGGCTTAGGCATTGAGCTCTGATATAGACCACCATTTAGTCAAGGTTGGATGCGGCTTTGTGCAACCTGGTCTAGCGGAAGGCATCCCTTTCCATGGCAGGAGGATTGGAACTGGATGAGCTTTAAGGTCCCTTCCAACCCGAGCCGTTCTATAATTCTATTTATATACACGCTTCTTTCCCACAGAGAGCAAAGTGTCTGAACTCAACCACTGCTTGCAGCCCAGCAAGAAAGAGGATGGGTCTTGTGGGTTGCCTCCTTACAGGTCAGGGTTAAACTGATGGCGTTAATGAAATGTAAATGGATGATATTACGTAAAAAGAATTGCATAATGTTCCCAGATGTTTTCAGTTTTCTGAGTTCTTCTAAAAATAAAATGAACTTTAATACTTAATCAACATAGTTATCCATTCTCTTTTACCCAAGATGAAATTTCCCACGAATTTTTTATGGATAGACATTAGTTATTATTGCCTTTGGCTTCCTGGTTCAGACACAGTTCTGACCCCTGTTCCACTGATTGTCCAAATTACCCCCCACTGCACAGACTGGGTACACACCTAAGTCCTTCAGAAATCTCCTCAGCTGATTTTACAGCTCTGCTCAGGTTTGGCTAGACATATTTCAGGAGAAGAAGATTTATGAGGAGTGCATTAGCTACCTAATGGGGACATAGCTCACTCAGTAGTACCACCTGGTCACAGATCCATGTAGTGCCCCTACCCCACAGTGGCACCCATCTCACACAGAGCCTGGAGCAGCCTGGCAGCATGGGCAGAGTGTGATGTGGCTTATCATGGATGCCTGTCTACTCTTTACTCCTTTCATATCATCCTGCATTCATAGATGCTGGTGGTAGACATGCTTTGAGCAAGGTGAAACAAAGACTTAATTGGATGGTACCAGGATGGATTTCTCTTTGCATTCAGAGCTAATGAGAAAATCCACTGCAGGGAGGGGATGCCTTTAGGTCCATTAAAACAGAGGGATTTTTTTTTATTCTGCACTTACATGACTCTGTGATTTTTATTCCTATGTTTATTGCGTCGCATTCAACAACACAAGTCCTTTAAGAAAAGAATGTGTTTTCCTGATATATCAGAGGTGAAATCCAGGCCAATTTGCACTTAAGGTCCTTGCGTAAACTCATTGGATTCATCTTAGTGAAGAAATTATTTGAAAGGAAAAGGAACATAGAGAAAGCTTGAGTGACCACCAAGTGGCTGATTTGATTGTCTGAACAAATAAATGCACTTTCATGACCACCTCCTAAAAGCAAAGTGCTGTAAACAACAGCCAAAGAAAATTACCAGGGTGATACTGAGCTGTCAGCCAGAGACAACAGAGAAGACACTCAAGTGGTATGTCAGCTCCATGTAAAATAAAAGCTTGCAGCTTCCAATTGTTTCTTTGAGTGTTTTAGTTTGCCATGCCATCTCACATCTCCAAGGAAACTACGAACCAGCAGCAGGGAGGACTTCACGTTAGGGACAGGTGGAAGGCAGGAAAATGCAGGACTGGTATCAATCCAAGCACAGCCACTGCTTGGCTCAGTATCAACACGTCCCAGTCATAAAGCGGGAGATTTCCCAACAACACTGTGTAGCCACAATTACAAAGCTGAAAGGCAATAGCCCATTATGTTGTTTTCAGCACCATCGGTATACACTCATGCAGTATTTAGCAAAGGCATGTTTAGCACCTTGTATGTCTTTTTCTGCCAAAGCAGGGAATCCATTTACGACAAGCTGTTGAGCTTCATTTTTATTTTACTTAACTATTTTCCAAATGCATTAAGACAAATACGTGCATTACCAGCCACTAGGGCCAACAGAAAATATTCATTTGCATTTATTGAAGACAGTTAAAATCCTACCGCACTTTACCTCTCATACAGGAAATTTCTCCTGTGATGAATTAATCTTTATGAGATAGTTCTCATTTCTCTCATTTCTTCACAGCTACCGTGTTGGGGTTTTTTTATAGAGAAAATGAGTGTTAATTTTTTTGTAACCCGAATTGCACTTTCTGCTGCTATTTATGAAAGGTGTGCCTGATTCTCAGCTAAAATACTCCAACTCAGAAGTCTGTAAGGACCAGAATATTTATCTTTGTCATGAGCTCAGCCCTAAATATTTCCCCTGAATTTCCAGAAGT
This sequence comes from Lathamus discolor, assembly GCF_037157495.1. Classification (NCBI taxonomy): domain Eukaryota; kingdom Metazoa; phylum Chordata; class Aves; order Psittaciformes; family Psittacidae; genus Lathamus; species Lathamus discolor. Next base: position 140,568,472 of record NC_088886.1, read on the forward strand.
CCTTGAAGGGTAAACATTTTCATAATGACCCAGTGCAGTCACCAGGAGCTATTACACTCTGAAATTAGCAACGTGTTCTCTCCAGATTGCTCCATTTATTCTTAGTTCATGGAAACCACCAAAAAAATTGATCTGGTCTGCCACTGAGCTCATTAGAAAGGGTCATGGGAAGAGGAGGCTCCAGGAGGCTTTGGTGCGGTATGCAGCTGTATTAGTGTATATCACCATGTGCTGCAAGAACTGCAGTCACCAAACAGCCATCCCAAGTGTGCACCGAACCCCACCACTTCCCTCCTTTCTCTTATCCTCTGCCCACGGTCAGATTTTTCATTTCCAAACATTATGTTTTTCCAGTTTTCTGCCTTTTAGGGAGGTTCCTCTTACCCTTTGTCACCATTCTGCAGTTGCCAAGCCCATCTGGATAAACTGCAAGGACCACTGAGGGCAGTGCAACTCTTCAGAGATCAACCCATGGTGTTTATCAGGGTCACCATTGGGACAATGCAGGCTAATGCCCTTTGCTGGGCACTGAGTCAGCCGTGGAAGAGCTATGACGTCCATGACTCTGCTGCCTATCAGCTGAAAAACCCGTCTGAAAAGCCAATTAATTGACATTATTTAAAGACTGCTTTTCAAGGGAGCCCTTTGTTGGAGGAACTGAATCTCAACCTTGTGCTAAATAATGCACACGAGTTAAGGGAGGTGAGAGTAAGAAATCCACTGGGTAATCATGATTACTGTGCAATTAGGTTTGATATCATAATAGAAGGTTACTCTCTTAGGGGTAATGCAGTGAGGGTGAACTTCAAAAGGCCAGATTTCAAAACTATGAGAAAAATGATTAGCACAAGGCTCAAGGGCATAGTGAAACTCTTTAACAACTTACAGCAAATTTGCTCCTACAGTAACTCCTCCAGAAGCTCCAGGAGTTGCACCAAGGGTGAGTTTGGCTAATAATCAATCCAGAGGCTATTTAAGAACCTGTGCTAGAGAAGCAGATGGTGGTTGGACCTTTGAGCTGAACATAAGAACAGAAAGGATAAAATCTGCCCGGCCGAGAAGAGTTTATTGAAAATAAACATCCTTTTAAAAAATAAAAAGGGTATATGACTAAAGAGCAGAACAGAAGCTAGGATAAATGCAGACAAACTAGAAAGGAAAAGGACATAGGACTATAAAAGAGAAATCAAGGTATTTCTGATACAGTAGAGAAGAAAAAAAATCAACCCCCAACCAGGCACATAATGAGCAAAACTTGGAAAGCGCTGTTGTTATGTGACAGTTTTATTGTACCTAATTAACTCAAATAAATGTATCTGCTGGAAGACACCACTCTGTAGTTACTTACTATCAGATGTACAAAAGCCGACATTTCTTCTGCAGAACCCTTTATCTTTGTGGAGAGAGGGGGATGTTAAAAATTAGAGGGGGATGCTAAACATTAGAGGATGCTGAAGCACAAAAAAGCCCCTTGGCTGAGATGTTTCTATGGATGTAACTAAAGAGATTTCTTGTCTGTGCCCCGTTATGTGGGAAATTAAAGAGTGTCTTCAGCAGTGATGTACTAGCTCTGTGGAAGGTGAACAGGACCTGACGAAGGAATTATGTGGCCACCAGTTCACTGGGGCAGTAAATCACCTGGACTACCTAGTACCTAACCCAGGCTGTGGCAAAAACAAACTACACGGTAGTGAACCTGTCAAACAAGGTGCCCTGCTCACCTTATGGGGTTGCAATGCCCCCTTGAAAACAAAGGAAGGGATTCAGTGCTGCCTCTTACTGCACGGTAACAAGGAAAAACTCACTTTGAGCTAATGCAGGAGTGGTATGCTGCAATTCTTGAGGCAATACTGTCCATCCAGACCATTTCCAGTGTGGGGAGGGATGCAGCATCTCTGGGGTTCGCTTACACCTGAAAAGTGCCAGAGACACCCTAACTGCGAGATGATCCCCCAGGCCTAGGAACAACCACTTGGTGCCACGCAGGACACAAGGGCACAGATCACAGCAGGGACAAAACCATCCAGTCTATTTAGATTTTATGTTTTCCAAAATGTCACCAGTCTTCCCTTCCATGTTTGTGCAGCCTTCAGCACAGCAGGGCCTTGACCTCAGCTGTAGCCTGTAATGTCACCATAATGGAGGCAAATAAATGACAGTAGGGAGTAAACCCACTTCAGTCTTCGTAAGGAAATATTATTCTTTCAAAGCTATTCCTCATCTGAAAAGTTAATAAAATAGTGCATAAAGGTGACCTGGTAGATATAATTTACTTGGATTTTCAAAATGCTTTTGATAAGGTCCCTCATAAAAGAATATTAATGATAATGAGAATGATCTTACGTTTATGGTAGTACCTTTCATTCAGATGAATCCCAAAGTGCTCCACAAAGTTTTCACTAACTGATTGTACAAATCATGTGTCATATAATATCCCCAAAGTGCTGCTAGGTCTCAGAGAAGGCATGACAGCTATTTAATTGCCAAGCATGCTGCTGTTCAATATTTCAGGGCAGGGTGTAAAAGCAAAGGCTCGAACCATGTGCAATTAGAGTGAATTTAGGTAAGCCAAAGCTACTTTCCAAAGCTAATATTTGGCTGACAACCAAGACCACCTTCTTCTTCTGCCCTCACCCAAATCACAAAATCATAGAATGGTTTGGGTTGGAAATGTTGGGTGGAAATGGGTGACATGGTTTAGTTTTGGGTGAGATGGTTTAGTGTGAGGTGTCCCTGCCCGTGGAAGGGGGGTTGGAACTGGATGATCTTCAGGTCCTTTCCAACCCTGACTATTCTATGATTCTACGATTCTATGTTGAGGGATGCCTCAGGCTGAACAAACGAATGACTCAGCTGGTAAAAAGGCATCTTTTTTGGATTGCTCCCAAACATACAGTGGTCATCTTAGGTTACTCCTGAATATTTGAGCAACCTGATCTAGAGGAGGGTGTCCCTGCCCATGGCAGGGGGGTTTGGAAGTGGTTGAGCTTTAAGGTCCCTTCCAACCCAAACCAGTCTGCGAATCTATGATAAAGTGGGCAGTTTATGGGCACCTACACTTGTCCATCTAAGCCCAGAGAAGCACAAACATTTACATTTTCTACTTCAAATTTTCCGTAGGTTTTTAAACTGTGTCCTTCAGCTTCACAAGCAGCTGCCAACACTGACAGCCACCAGCAGAGCACCTTCAGCTCTCATTAGCGTTTGGGAAGCAATCTCTGCCTCTATTCTGCAGTCAGTTTTGCTTTGAGGTGCACATCTGAAGCACTACTAATCCAGACTGTTATAATCTTGAAGACAGCTCCAGCCATAAGTATATTCTGTTTAGAGAGTATTAGAACACCTAATTGAAAGGCAGAAAATGTACCAGTTAATTGACTGAAATCAAAGGTTTCATATTTTAATTAAGTTTTTAAGAGGGCTTATTTCATTGCTCCGGGGTATATTTTCTCTTTTTTCCTCTTAGATATGAAAGTCGTTAAAGACTATCTATACAGATTAAGCAATAGTAACAGTAGTTTCCCCAAATATCTTGCACAGTATGGATACTATCCCAAACCTAAGCTTCACACATTACCAGTGATTAGTAGATGAACAACCCTCACTTACTATGCCTGGCTCAGTGCAAAGGACCACCTGAACTTCCACGTCCTCTATTTCTCTTGACATGCAAACACAGAAGATGCCAAAAAAGCTGAATCACAGCTTCTCCCTAGATGCAAATTCTTCCATGGTTAGGTTAAAGGAGCAGCCTAAAACCAGTGTAAAATCCTGACCAGCTTAAAATCAAGGCAAGAAGCTTACAGATGCAGGTTGAGGAGGACCTTGGAGCTACCAAGGTGTCCTAGTTATATAGGCATAAAGATTTCAGCTCAGCTTTAATACCCTTGGGCACAGCTTTGAAATGGTCCCTCTAGTCCTTTGCCTGAGGCGGTGTGCATCTCCTGTTTATCACCATCCCACCCCAGTGCTGCTGTATTCTTTTGCAGGGCTAAACAAAGGACAGGGTCCCTTGCTCCACTGTGACAGCTTGTCAGACTTTGCAGCACAACCCATATTTCACATCAAAAGCGTCCTCCTCAAATTCAAGTTATATAAATTATATTTTGCTAGGTAAACACGACCTTCCTCTGCCAATTCTTTCAGGCCAGAGCCAGAAGCCAAAACAACAAAAATCTTGTGAGAACAGCCATCTAGGGCCAAGCTGTCAAAAATCTCCAACAAGGAGCTGATTTGTCAACAGAAGTAATCATTTCACAGGCAGCTTGATTCCTGCTTCAGTGCTCCCCTGGCCACATTGCTGACAGATTTTTGCTGAGCGATCCCATGCCCTCACATTATAGCCTTCCACTTCCCACATAACCCTTCTCCGAAGGAAAGATGGTCTCGTTTTTAGCACAATCCTTCGGGAACAAGAAGGAAGAGCAATGCTTATGTGAAAACACAGCCTTACAGCCAGCCCCACACATGCAGCAGGAGCCTCCCCAGCCCTCTGGCAGTAAATGCATGTTCCCTTGGAGAAGCTCTGTCTCACCCTCTTCTTCCCATAGGCTCTGGAAAGTAAAGCCCTTACTGTTAGGCAATTTAATGTTGACTATGAATATGCATCCATGCACTTGTGGCCTATTCAAGGAGGCTCTTTAGGCAAAATAATGGTTTTAAACTTCTTTCTGCTGCCAGGGTGACATAAAGAGGCCTTAGCATACTGCAAGGCTGCTGTATATGCAAAATACTAGTTTAAACTTTTACCTCCGGTATGCACTTTTAGTATGTGGTGTACACCTGCCTCCTCTAACCTGATCGACATTTATTGCTTTGTTTCTTTACAATGAGTTTTGATTCTCTTGGTAAAGATGTTCTTAATGCAATGAGACTGCAAGAGACCCTTGAAAGTCATAGAAACAAGGAACAAGAAGTTTTCCAAACACACACCAAGGCGGCCACATTCCCACACCTCTGGGTACTCCCATGCCAGGGAAACACAGGTGCAGGTTGGTGGGAAAGGGGAAATAAGAAGAGGAGAGAAGGCAGACTGGTCCCCGATCCCCCCTACACTGATGCGAGGCACACTTACACCTCAGTTTGCAAGGTAAACTTCTCACCTCAGATGTTCTCTTCCTTTTGGAAGTCAGTGGCACTGCAGGTGACAGGGGAGCCTTTTCCTTGGGAACACAGTTGCTTGAAATATTGCAAGCCAGGCACTGATTGCTACTGGCATTTGTCTTTCAGCAGCTGTCACACTGTCACAGCAGGCTCCTTGGGGGGCATGGGAAATGTCTTGCAATTATGTGCTTTATGATGTACCCCAGAGAAACATTTGGCCATATGTATCTTCACAAGGACGCACATAACCAGTACTCAAATGGGTCCATGCCGGGTGCTATCAACATAACAAAATTACTCTTCTTTTCACCTCTCTGCTTGTCTCTTATGCACCTGACCTCTCCCTTAAACAGAATAAGGGGTGGAAATGTTAGTCTTAAGCAAGAAGGTCTTTAATTCTGTCTGATTTTCCCTTTGTTTGCACCTTACTGCTTCCTGCCTTGTGTCATTTGTACAACCAGCTGAATCCCTATTTCCCAGGGGCTGTATTTCATCCTTTCTCAGACATTCAGAGCAGCCTAGAAGTGCGCTCTGTGCCCACATCCTGTACCTGTGACTGACTCCTAGGCACTGAGTGCAAGTGTGTTAGATGAAGTGTTAAATCACTGAGCTCTGGAGTGTGTGGGGCAGCCCTGAGGGAATACTTCATTTGTTTTTGTCACTGTGTCCCCCTCTTCAGAAGGGCTGTGGGGATAGCAGCTCCCAGTGTTTCTTGGGAAAAGAATTTGTAGTAAAAAAAATACTTTTGCTCCACATTACACTTTTTTCTATAATTTTTTTTTAATTGAGGTGGACCAGTGTCCCAAAGGATTTAAATCTTATTCAGATTTTGCCCTTGATCATGGATTCTTGGCAGATGGAAATGTGATTCTCAGCTGTTACCAAAACCTGCCGCAGCAGGGTTGACAGGAAGCCCAACATGGCAGAAGCTATCACCATCACCTCTCCACACATGCTTGTGCAATTTCTGCTTAATCATTTGGCTCTTTCTTTCACAAGCCTCCGATTTGTATGAGTAAGCCCCACTTTGTAACACTAAGAGTGACTCAGCCGTGCTCACTGTAACTTGGTACAAAAGCAGGCTGAGCAAGCCAACCAGAATTGTTTAGTCTTGGTCCCCTAAATGTGACATTTTGCAATAAAACATTCTATTTTTCTTTTTAACATCCCAGGGGAACTCAAAGAAAGATCTGAATGTGTCCTGGACTTGTTACACAAACACAGCTCCCTGTCTGGACCAGTGGTATAGCCTGCAACAGTCCTGCCGGAAAGCTTAACGGATGGAAAGGGAGAGTCGATAGAGTCCAGTCCTCTCATGAAAGACAAACAAATGACTTGCCCACCTCCAGGACACTGTGGTGCTCTCTCTATCCCAATCTGTGTTAATTTAATTTCTTTTTTTCAGGTGTATATTTCTTTTTCTTTTACTCTTTTTGAAGGTCACAGAAGGACCTTCGGTGGCTTTCGCAAAGCAGCTCACAGAGGCACAGTGTGGGACCTGGGTTGTGTCTATGAATCCCCCAATTAAAATGGCAAGCAGCTCCACAGTATTGTTACAAAGTTAGGTTTAGCGTGAGGTGTCCCTGCCTATGCCAGGGGGGTTGGGGCTAGGTGATCTTAAGGTCCTTTCCAACCCTATTCTAGGATTCTAGGATTCTATAAATCTGGCTGGCATGCACAAAGCTTTTAGTTTTGGGAACCAAAAAGACAGAAGTTTAGGCTTTCTAACCTCAGTTTTCAGCCCGCCCTTCCAACTGGGTGGTGGTAAGTGGTATATGCTTCATGCAAAAAAGTAAGCTAGGAAAAAATTGTTTCACTTCAAAATCTCATTTCAGACTTACTTGAGCAACATTTAACTCATTTTAGAGGGATTCTATTGCAGCCCAAGTCCTGAAGAACAGCAGTGTTTAACCGATCTTAGTAATACAACATTATTCGTACCACTAATTCCACAGCCATTGTTTTTTATAATTGGGACGGGGGGGGTAATTTTTCTGAAATTACATTGTTTTCTAAGGCAGCTCTATTCAGTGCTATACATCTACCTTCTGGCAGCACAGTTTAATTTGCATTTAAATAATTTCCTGATACCGTTGGAAAAGTAATTATACATAACACTAAACAATTTTCAAGCCTCCGCTTTTAATCAGTCCAGGACTAAATCCCTCTGCTAGGTTCGAAAATAACCTCTCCAAAATGCAAAATTCCCAAACACCAGAACCTGGCTCCTCTTCTTAAGGTCACTCCGGTTGCTCATTCATCTGATGTGGTGAATTCAGAGCAGTAGAAAACCATGATCAGAATTCTATCCTTGGTCGTGTCACTTTGGTTTTCTCACTTCGCCATGGTAGAAAGGTTCAACTCTGTCTGATGAGCAGAAGGTCCTATGGAGAACTCATGCTCGTGACACTAAAAGCACCACAATGCACCAACCTTTTATAGTAGTTACTGATGTTGGATCATGGCCTGATTCTGAGATTTTTATCACAGAATAATGAGGCAGGGAATTGATGCAGCTTGAGCCAAGCTCAAATGAAACATCCATTTTTCATCTGGAGTGTCCTGGACCTTAGGTTTTGGTTGGTTCTAGAAGCCTTCCGTCACACTCATTCCTGGATTTTTCAGGCTTTGATTCAGGTTAATTGTACAACAACAAAAAAAAGAGTCCAGTGGAGCTGTAAATCACTCTCAACAAGACTCCGTATCATACTAAAAGAAGCTGTGCCTTAAAGGTGTTTAACATGCCACAGTCTTTTTCCCTTAGAAAGATAATGCTTATAGAAGATGAGCTGTATTTTTCAGTGCTCTGACTATCTGCTCATGAGCCATGTGAAGAGAAATACAATCCCCTACGCTGAAAGTGCCAACTCAAAAGCATGAAGCCATTAACTGTAGAACAACATTAACTGTAGAACAAGTCCAACATGAAAGAAAGAATGGTACATCACAGGGGCCATCACATGGCCCATAAAATCAACACTGAAGACTTGAAATTCAGGCGTGAGTGCAGTTTTCCTCAAGGTTTAGGATCAGCCTTGCTCTAACCTGTTAGCCAAGCCCCTTCTCTATCATTAAGAGTAATTCAACCATTAAGGTAATTCAAGACTGAAATTGCTAATGATATATTGTGGATTTGCCTTATAATCAGCTCTTATCTTCTGCTTGAAGAACCCTCTATGCAGGTAAAGAGTCCAAAGGATTTTAGTGCACAAAATGCATGTCTAAAAGAGGTAGCGTACTGTACAGTTAATGCTAGCAAATGGGGTGTTTTGAAAGGCTGTACACTGGGGCTACAATGGTATTGAAAAGGATCACTTGGCACCAACCCTCCAGCATCATGCACCAGATTTCATCAGTGGGGTGATACTGAGCCAAAAGGAGAATTTTCAGATTAAACTTCCACAGTGTGTCAGACTTGAAGGTGAGTGACAGCGATGACCCCTGATGTACTCTCCTTCCAGCATGTTTTTAATTTGTTCTCAAGCTTGCAACCGTTCTGCAGATGCCTGCAGCAGATCACTCTGGGGTGATTCCTCATCTGGATGACAGTGGCAAGTGAAAGGTCTCAGTTGCCAGCACATGAAAATACTAAAGAATCAATTTCCACTAAGATCTTAACGAGAAGGTGGATACAGAAGAACAGATCAGTGTGTCAGCCCAGTTCAAGTGCACGAAAGATTTGTGAGCCTGTAAAGTGTGTCAATAAAACAACTCCAGAGGGTGATTTGAAGGCAGTGGCTCAGGACTGGATGAAAGCTAGGAAGCATTAGATCCACAGCACAAAAGACTTAACAAGCTAAACCACTCATGAAAGGCGTTGCTGCAACAGTGTCTTCGTATGTTATCCCCCTCCAGGTTTTCTGTCCTGCTGATTCTGATTTGGATCATGAAGAAAAATATCCCAAGAAAAGTGCTTCAACATCTGGGCCACACCTAGGTCTGTAGCAATAGATCTTTTGTCCCAGTTGAATCCAAAGTATTCTTCTCGTCTTTTGCTCATTTAAAGAGTAAAAACAGTGGAAAACAACATGAACAACCATGTGAGAAAAAAAGGCACAGCCCGGCACTAGAGCTAGCGCTATTTATAAGAATAGATGTAGCACAACAGATGTCAGCTCTGTAATGGCGCTGCACAGAGCGTCCAAGTGGCAGCCAGAGAATGATGATAATAAAAAGAGAGGAAGGGATTTGCTTTGAGATAGAACCTGTTGTAAAATGAAGAATATTTTGTAGTTGTGATCTAATTTATTTGTGAGTATATATATATCTAAAAATATTTTTTTTTCATTTTGTGCAATATACAGATTTAACAGTAACCCAAAGACTTAATGAGTTGATCACTGTATGGAATCAATCAAATGCCTTGCTTTCCATTATTCCAGCAATTTATCTTCATTGTATCTATCTTTGTCCTCCCACTACTCTCCAGCTAAGGAGCTGACAGCTGTTTCTGTTTAATCCTGTTTTCCCTCCAGAGAAAGAGATAGCCAATCTTCTAAAAGAGCAGACAATTCGCAACACTTGGGAGATCAGTCATGGGCATCCTACAGACTCTCTGTCTAACTTCTAATAACTCACTTCATTCTAACCATGTCTCACAGTCTGAAAAAATGAGAGAAATCCCCTTTTTTCTATCCAAAGACTGGAAGGTCTTTAGGACAGGACTCATGTTTTACCGTATTTTTGCACAGCAGTTAGACTTCTGATTTCTTGCTCCAGCTTCCTCTGCCTACTTCTGTACTACAAAACGTTGCTATTGGCAGCCCTGTGCTATCATTGCTTTCATTCTAGTTAATTTCTTGGGGATGTTTTTTCTTGTTCTAGCAGAGCTCCAACACTGAGTACATATTTGGTGCTCTTCTGTAGGAAAGGCTGGGCTCTAGCCTCATTAGGTCTTTCTACCAGCTGCTGAAGAATTATGCTGGTGTGAATTTGACTCACAGTTTTAAGGGGTTTTAATTATTCAACTATACACTCTGTAAAAGCAGCAAGCATACACATACTTCCAAACAGTTCTGGCCCTCACTGGACTGATGGAAAGAAGGTTAATAACATATCCGGATAAAACAAATAGTTCGATGGATAGCACACATAGATTAATAACTGCTGCACTGCCAGCAAAGCTGGGGAACTGCACATCATAATTCTGTTATAACTGAAGATGTGTGGCCAGTGGAAGGGAAAAGGAGATTATAACACTGCTTTGCTTTCTAGCTGTGTCTGGCAGCTCAGTGTAATGCACTGATACAGGGTTAATGTCTTGCCTCTGCTCCTGACTTCAGGGATGGTGAAAGATCTGGACCACAACACTGCAGAGCACTTGAAGCTCAAGACGTGCGCTACATCTGAATGTTCATTGCCAGTAAATCCCCTTTAGGATGTGCCTGAAGAGGGCATGGGGGAAAATTAAAGGCAGAATAATAAGTTTGAAGAGTATAAAGCCAATGTTTTGAATACAAGCAGCAGAATACTGCAGGATGATCCCTGCACTGCAGGGCACTGAGAGGTTGCACAGAACCCTCCATGTCCTCAGCCCTGGGCTGGCCCTCATGGACCAGCCCATTTGGAAGGGGAGAAGCTATACATCAGAGGCTGAATTCTCTCACCTCCACTCACACCACCAGGGTATCATCGCTAAACGCCCTCACTTTTTGTTCAGCAGTAAATAATTCATGTCCCTGAGCTGTAGGTGGGATACGTTTCAGGCAGAAAGGAAGGACACCAATGAGCAGCTCTTTAAATATACATCGCCTCCCGTTTGCAGGCACAATGTGTGGGAGCGACTGTAAACTGAAATGGTCTTGTGTTTGCTGGCACCTTTGAATACAGAATTACCACTGTGGCTATTTATGGGGTGGAGGGGGAGGGAGGCTTTGCGAAGAAAGATCAGGCTTTTTAAATCTGGTACCTTTTTTAAACTGAAACACTTGCCATTTCGGAGGCAGAGCTGGATCCCCAGTGACGGAAAGAGTCACAGGTATTTTAATTATATATTAGTACAGCATTAAGCTAGTTTTATTTACTGAACATTCTGTCAATTACTGTTGTTACTTGAGAAGCATGACTGCTCCCAGGTTGATCATGTATTTAACTAGCCAGTCAATGCTATTAATCACCAAGCATTTTCAGCCAAGGATATTAACACTGAAACCTATCCAGGAGGGCTTATAAATGAGTACTGGTGCTCTTCAGAGGGAAACACTCTTTTCCAATGCAAGGGAGGTTCTCCCATGTCTCTCTTTTTTTTTTCTCTTTTTTTTTTTTTAATTGCAATCTAAATCCAAAAGGGGAATGAATAATTGCCCTTAATGAAATAACTGCCATCCCAAAAGTTAGTAAATATCTGATCATCTCATTACCATACGAACAGAGGGCAGGAGGTCTGTTTCTGTAGTGCAGCTGCTGTAAAAACCAGTGAAGTATAAGAACGTAGACATTGAAACTAAACAGGGACATCCTGTTTTCTGGAGATTGGAGCAGGGATCCAGGTAAGGTTGAAAAACGGTTAGCATAGGGATGGGGAATGGGACTTCACAGTTTTATTCCTGATCGTGACGCCCTGGCCTTTCAGGCAGAAAAGACATTGGCCTTTCCCTGCCTCTTGTCTGTAAAAGCAGGAGACAAGAACACAAACTGAAAACTTAGATACAATACACACCATTTGGAATCAAATGTTCCAGATACATGCTTTGCATTCTGCACTGCACTCAGTTGACACACAGAATATATTTATTTCCACATTGTGAACAATCAACTGAAAACTCACTTTCATTAGTTTCATCTCCGCATTGTTGGCTCACATCCTGAAGTTTTCATACAACATCTGCAAAAGTAATAAACTAATTATAGAAGCCATCTGGAACAAGAACAGTGTGGAATAATTATTTTCTCTTTTTTTTTTTTTTTTTTTTTAAAGAAAGAAATCCCTCACTAAATAAATGGTGCCATAATAGATGGGATGTCAGTAGAACAGTGATTGTAACCAACTCAGTATCATTAAGGAGGGATGCAAGGAGATTTACATCAAGAAACTCGTGATGGCTCATTAGCAGAAACACAGCAGAGATGCATTGTGATCCATGGATGACACAGCCTCCATACTGAGAGGGAAATCCTACCAGAGACCAGAGCCTATTCCACAAATAGCCCAGCTGGCAAAGAAGAGGAGCAATTGTTGCTTCATCCTGCTTTCTTCAATCAAGACCAGGGGACAGACCACTGAGGAGGGAAGGGTGAATCAGTCATGGGCAGTCACTTCTCTATCACCTTCCACTGATGCCGATACTGCTGCTTAATGGTATTGCACAGCAGTGGTGCACTGTGCTGATAGGCTACTAGAGTGAGCAAGCAGTGTCGTTCAGATGAAAACACGTCAAATCTTGATTCATACTGTGTGAGGTAGTCCTCACTTATTTCAAGACACATCTCTTGCTCTTAGACTTTTCCAGATGAACTATGAAGATCTGTTCACCAAGGAGATATCTTTTCATTAGTCTTGAGCTGTCCTTGGTCCCCTGAAATCCTCCACATCCGAGAAACTCATGGTGAATGCTGAAGCCGATTGTTTCAGCAATGACTGACTTTTGAACCGTAAACCTCTTCGTTCGTTCCAGTGCGGTGCATCCCAGCAAGCATCACCCCCTGCAAAATGACCCACATCCACCAGCTATCGCTCTCTGGCTTTGGGAGGGGCTCCTGGTGTGGGAGGAGAAGAGGGCACCTCCTAGACAGAACACTGCAGCAGGCCCTTAGGATTCCTCGGTCAATAGGATTCCTAGGTCAGCCACAGTCCCAGCCTGTGTGCACCAATGCACAGCAGGATAACCAAAGGGAGTGAGAGCCAGTACTTATGACCTCACTAGTGTCCCCAGCCGTCACCAGCTCTGGGAGGCACCACACAGGACCAGTTTTTCTGGGGGAAGATAGAACTGTGCCCCTTTTTACATGAGGAGGGGGGAACTGGAGCCATTCTCCCCAAACTGAGCTTGAACACAGATTTTCACAAAATACTGGAGATTTTAGAGCAAAGCAAAAGCTTCTTTTAGCTCCCTAGCCTTGTACTAAGTGATGAGCTGTAGGTCAGCTTGTGGTAGAATGTGGTTTTATATTTATTACTACTACTTTTTACTGATTAGAATTGATTGCTTTCACGTAGAAGATCCTGACTCTTACGTGCTTAGTGCATGGCTTCTGATAGCAGTGCTTTCAGGGCACTGCTAGCAGTTTCACTGTTTTAAGAGGATGACAGCATGGTAACATGCCTAAATATTTCATGTTTAATACATGCACACAAACTCAGAAAAGTGGCACATATATTTGCATCTTCTTATGGCCCTAATGGCAAATAATGTACTCACATGGTCATTCTAACATTCACATAATAAATAAATATGTAACTATATAGGTAGATGGACAGACAGACAGAGATGTTTCCCCAAAACAAGAGTGCAGCTTTAAAGAATTTCCTTATCTATATTCTACCTAATTACCTTTGGCCTGAACTTACTTAGAGAAAGGTCTGAGATTCTGTTAGATACCCACATGCTGAATCAATGGCATCCTGCTATAACATATTTCAACACACATCATTAATTCTGATTAAAAAGCATCACCTAGTTGTGCTCCTTATTAGAACTCTATTAGTGTCTCTGCTAATAGATGCCATCGCTGTTATTATCATAATTATTGTTATTTATCACTTACGTTACTGCAGCAGTGCCTTGAGGGCTCATTCATAAGCTGTACCCTTTTGAATCATTTGCAAATGCAGAATCAAAATATGTTTCTTGCCCTCAGCACTTTTCTTGGTAAGATAACAGCTAAAAAAAGAAGGAATATGAGGAGACAAAGGGACCCTCTGCGTCAGCACTGAAACATTGCTTCAGTACGTCTGGAGCCTAAGTATTGCCTTGCTTCCACCAAACAAAACCAAACAACGGTGCCAAAGTGCAACACCTACTTATGTCTTGACTTTGACATTGTCTGTACCTTCAGGTGCCAGTGGATCCTGGAATGGAGACACGCTTCCAGCAGACACGAGCATGGAGATTCAGAAGATATGAATCACATAACACCGACCATCTGAGTGTGTAGCTCCTACATATCTGGGACTCACAGGATACATCCAAGACATGCCCCAGATGATGAAAGTCACTTATGAAGCATTAATATAAGCAACATGATTCTATTTTTGGTCTTATAAATAAACAATCTGATTTTCAAAGTGCCACATCCTGAAGTCCTGACACCCTGAGGAGCAAACTCTATATCTGATGTTCCAGCTGTAGGCAGCCACAGGGGGGGCCATGGTCCCTGAATACCCTCTGGAAAGTCAACTGAATAGCTAGCCAGAAAGTCCCACATGCGGAAGGGATGAAAAACAGGTTATGACAAGATGAGGGAGCAGATATACTTTCAAGTAATAAATAGACGAGGGAGTGCAGGAAAAGTGAGTTGGATGAAGAAGGAGACCATGCTTTCTAGCTCTTCTGATCCTCCCAACCATCTGGAATCAGAAATCATTTGTCTCTATGTGGCCTTGTAATATTAAGGAGAACATAAGCACTGGTTTGAGGCTTGTGAGATGCTTTGTAATCCCAAGACAAAAGGTATCAAAGAACTGCAGTAGACTTATTGTTAAAAATGCTTTTATCCCCTTGCAAAGAGATCTCTCTTTGTGGCATCCCTGAAACCCTGGGCTGTCATCTTTCCACAAATTCTTTTACAAGTTAGCTTGGAAGATTAATATTTTAAGAGCAGCTAATGCTGCTAATTGAACAGGGAAACAGATATGTCAACCTTTGTTTTCCACAGGACTCACTTCAGAAGCATGAATGATAAATGCACCCCAAGAGACATTATCATAATCATCATGGTAAATAAATTTTTCAGACAATGGAGTTCATGGCCATTAACTTTCAGTGAGATGCAGAAAACACACTCAGTGCTAAGCTACTTCCTAAACAGATGAATATGTATTCTGCCCTGTTGTAAAAACTGATACTGTTCAGATGAGAATGATATGACCAGGTAAAGGCAACACAGAAAAAGCCCAAAGCAAGGAGAGATATTGGATTAGTAATCGTGTTTCACCTGTGCACTTAGTGTGGCGCTCCACATTTAATGTCTCGATAAGGCCATACAGCCAATGGTTTCTGCAGCAGCTTTTAGCAGTGAAACAGGAGAGTGGCCCTGTTATTAAAGAACAGCAGATATTTGTTGGTGCGGGATGGAGAATTTTAATTCCCAGTATAAAATGATCCACTGGAGCTGAGAAGAGCTGCAAAACAAATAGCTGGCTTTGTTGTGTCATTGAGCACCAATGATAAAAGGTGAGGTTTTTTCAAATCTATTCCTTCTCAGCTCTATAATTAATTTAGGTTTTTGGAAAGTGTTTCTCTGGACTGAGTCTTATGAGAGAGAAGACCTATTCTGAGCCAAATGTCACATGCCCACTATATATGTTTGAGGCTCTCTTGACTCGGGGCTGGCAGGTTGTTAACTGCAGCAGAGATCCAATTACCATCCGGAACCCCAAGAAATGCTAGACTGTCTGGGATTTCATTATGGAGTTGGATCCCCTCTTCTTTGCTGCTAGAGGTCCTTCCCACAACCTTTGAAAATGAATTGTTCTAGGAAAGATGCTTCCCACTCCTCTGTCTCTGAATATTTGGTCAATAAATAAAGAGAGAATGAAACAATGAAAGAGAAAGAACAAAAGAACAAAAGTATGAAAGGGGAGGGAGGGAGGGAGGGAGGGAGGGAGGGAGGGAGGAAGGAAGGAAGGCAGGAAGGCAGGAAGAAGGAAGGAAGGAAGGAAGGAAGGAAGGAAGGAAGGAAGGAAGGAAGGAAGGAAGGAAGGAAGGAAGGAAGGAAGGAAGGAAGGAAGGAAGGAAGGAAGGAAGGAAGGAAGGAAGGAAGGAAGAAGGAAGGAAGGAAGGAAGGAAGGAAGGAATTATCTTCTAGTATTTTTCTTGACCGGAAAGAAAGCAGAAAACACATTTATTTTCCCTGATTTTTAATGAAAAGGGACATTTTCTTCAGAAATGACTTGTTGACAACTTTGGTATCAACCCTACTCAAAGGTTCTCTGCACTGGGAGGCACATCGCTGCTTTACCAATTCTGCTGCATTTCTTTGTAGATTCAGCTGAAGGAAAAATGTTAAATAAATTATTTGTTTCCAATTACTCAGCTCTCAAAACAAATATGCACACATGTCTTTACACAGACGCACAGCAGGCACGCTAAAATACTTGCAATTTTATGAGCTTATTGGGAAATAAACCAGATAAATGTCTCTTCTGATCATGAACAGGTATGTCATCACTCCTTGTGCATAACACAGAGGGCAGAGGGCTTTGCCTGTACCGCAGGTAACTGAAATAAGATGAAATTGCAAGCTTATAAACATTACTCCATAAATGTTCTATTTATTTTGTAGATAAAAAAGAAGGCGCGCACCTGTTATAGCCTATCTTTGCCTTCAGAACCACAATCTACGGCAGTGAAGAAGTTCTGATGGCAATTTCCAACAGCTGCATGATCCTCCTTCATGATGAGCTCTTGTACCATCGGCTAAGTAGTAGAGGTGAGACTATGAGGGAAATGAGCATACAAGAGAACAGTTGTTAATCCTGGAAGATATGCACAAACATGTTTGCTTCATTATCTTTCAAAGCTCTGAATTGTGAAAAATATAACCCAGAATGTCCTGAAATTCCCTATTCTTTTTCATTTCAAGAAATAGTTTAAGATTCCTCTTCCCGTCCAAGCTAGACTGAGCAACAATTGAACTTTGTTAATATTGTCTACTTGGTATTGTCACAGTGATCCTTGTTCCAGAGAGAGACAGTTTGCGAAATTCTAGAGTCTGTTATTTAGCAAGTACCTTAAGGTTTGTCATGCCTAAACTCATGGTTAAGCATTTTTGTTACTTGTTAATGAGTGCAGAGTCAGCAATTTATCTAAGTATTCCCTTAACACTGGTTTTAGCTTTGCATATTTCCCAGCAGGCTGCTGGCCTTCTCTAACTAATTGACCCGGCTTCTGCTTTATAAAAAAGGAAGAGCAATAAACAGGGAAGCATTCATTTCCTACAGCAGAAAAGGCCACTTTCATCTAGCAATACTCACCGACTTGACAGAGCAAGAATCAGTAACTTCCTATTGGGTGTTCTGTCCTAACTCTGGTTAACTCAGAGACGGTGCAAAATGTTTTCATAATAAAAACTGGAATAAGCACAGTCGGAGGACCAGTAAAAAAGTCCTGACATCAGCAGTGCTTTAAATCAGTTCCTACTTGGGTCAGTCTTGAAGAAGGTCAAAAGACGATCCACATCTTACAGCCCGGCTTGAAAAGCAGCAGCTGCTCTGAATCCCAGAAAGGTTCTACCTGAATCTTCCCCACCTTCTTCCTTGTTAGTGAATGAAGCTGTCCCACTTCTCTCCCCTGGTTGCTGAGGGGCATGGCTAAGTGAGCAAAGATGACAGGGGACCCTCTTCTGTTTTTTACCATATCCAGTAATGGTCATTTCAGAAGAAGGTGAAGTGGGCAATTACAGAATAGGCTGTCTAAGAGGTCTCTTCTGACCCATGTTTCATTGAAGACATTTCAGTACAACCATAACATCTTGGCTTAAAGCAGGGTAAGTACTTTTCTGCTGAGAAGTACCACTTTTGCACAAGGAAGATGACTAGAGCAATAATAGGTTGGAGACCTGCAACAAGAAGCTTATGAGCCCTGGTGGCAAGCTTCCCACCCTGCAGGACTTCAGCCAGGTCCAGCAGATGAAGCCTCACCAAATTTACAAGGACCCAACATTGCTGCTTTTTCAGTCCTTAGAATGGAGAGGCAAACACTGCGGAGCTGAGGGATTTGATTCCTTTTCCTGTATAAGAAAATCAGAAACGATGTTGTAAAAAATCCCAAACTGGGATTACTCTTCTCATCCAAGCCACCTCCTCCCTACACAAGGGAAGCCTTTGAGTGTAAATATTTCCTGTTATGGAGTGACAAGGACAAATGTGCCCCGCGCTGTCTACATGTACCAGCAAAAGTCTCTTCCTTCGGGGGACAAACCAGACCAGGAAAGATGATCTTATGATTAAAATTCCAGCCTGAGACTCTGGATATCTTGGTTTACTCCTTTTTCAGCATTCACTTTCTTTATGATACCGGAAAGGCCACTTAAGCTTGCTACAAGTAGGTTAATCATCTGTGAAAGATGCATAACTGTATTTTCCTTTTTACTTACTAGAATGTAAATTGTTTGGGTCATCTCCCAGTACTACAGGGTATTTAGTCATCGCTGCAGTATAGACATGTAAAAGCAATAAAATAACACACTGGAAACCAAACCAAACAAAAACTCTGCCTGAAATGCACAATCTCTCTCTTTCCCCAACACCAGTATGGCTCTAACTCCATCGAGAATGAACCATTTGGTGGCCCCTGGCCTTCCTGGCAGCTCCAAGGGCTGTCCTGACCCAAGGAGCTCAAGTGGGCCACCTGCAATGAAAGGAAAACACTGCTGGTTTACCAGGCTCCACGCAATGCTCACACAGGTCACAAGACAGGTCTGGTGAGCTGCCTGTGCACAAGGACATAAATGGAGTATTCATTGTGTCTATAAGGACTGCAAGTTCTAAAAGGATGTGGTGTAAAAACATGTGTCAATCAGTATCAGTGCCTGATATCTGAGGGACTGGCGTTTCCATCTTAACTTTGCAATTTCCAGCCAGTCTGAAGCACTCTATATATAGAAAATCAGTGTGAGTGTGTGCATACATACGTATGTATGTGTGTGTGTGTGTGTGTACACACTAAAATTTTCCCTTCAGCAAAGAAACCATATCTAAAAGGTCTTGGAATAAAAAATAACGAACTCTTAAAATCAAAGAGCCACAGGAATTCACTGAAGTCAATTGAGTTGGACACAGGTTAGGAAGAGATCCAAAACCTCTGCGATTTCAGCAGGACTGTACCAGTAATGTCTCAACTCATTTATTGCAAAACTCTCCCAGAATGACCCTGCCCAAGAAGACATGAGGCATTTCAGTACATCAAAAGGAGAATCATCAAAATAAAGTTAGTGAAATGAGAAATCATTCTCAAGCATTAGACATTGAGAGAAGTATTAAGCCCTGGGAGCGTTTAGGAGAACAAAATTACTTGGAGTTAAGATTTTACTCTATAAATGACCAAGAATTTCTCTGGACAGGGAGTTCATGAAACCAAGGATGAAATGTTTGACAGCTAGGGGCAAAACCTTATCTGGTAACAAGATAAGGTTTGAAAAGCATCTTCCAGGCAAGGTTAACTTAAAAACCAGTACTGCCACCTTTAGGAAATATTACCAGGTTATAGTTTGAGCTCTATAATAGACTAACATTGCAATAATAGCACAGGTTTGGCAAACATACGAGCACCTCCATGAAAATCTCTGGCTTTTTCATGGATGTTTTGAAAATTCATCCCATAGACATGTACTTTTATGTAAATAAATATTACCCTAGCCCCACACATGTGCTTAGGGCTTAGGGATACACAGTCTCCATCTCCCTGCTGATCCATGGTGAATTGCTGAAGTGCAATAAATTAATCATGTGCATGAACCCTTCTTGACAAATGACCTCTCATAATTATTCCTTTTCCTAAGGACACTTCGAGACTAGAAATTTAATCATAAGGAAAGAAAAATCCAGCAAACTATTCCTTCTGGCCACAGACATCAAATTTCATATCTATGGTTATATTGTATGCAGAAAATGCCATGTTACATTAATTAGTGGAAGCTTTCGGTTCACTCCTTTGGCAATCCACATGTACGGTGCCATAGGGGTAAGACACATGAGGTGCTGTATTAAAGCATACTCTGTGAATATCTACTGCTGCTGTTCAGCAGTAAATATCTTTATCCACACAATAGGAACACGACTGACCCGGGTCCCTCCCAGTGGAGACTGCCCCTTTCTAAGATAACCTCAGCCAACTGCTTCCCATTGAAAGGAAATCACTTCTTTCAATTCTAATCTGGAGCAGTTTCCCTCCACCACCAGCAGAGCAATCATGTCAGCAGGAGCAGAGCACATCTTGACCCCATTTAGTGTCTGCAGACCCAGACCCTTGTGTTTGTGTTTGTTGACCCCAGGTCAAGCAGCAGCCAAGAGCCTTTGCTACTGCAGCAGCCTCATACCCCACATACCACAGGGCTGCCCCTATGCCAGCAGCAAGCTGCTGACCAAACCTCCCTGTGCAGGGAGACCTGAGAGGGAGAGATAAAACAGTTCTCCAGCCACAGCTGAAAGCAAGAGGAAGCTTTTTCTCACCCAAGACATGAGAAAGCTGTAAAACAGCATGATATGTGAGAGAAGGAAATGGAGCCTGAAGGGTTCATATCAGGAAAGCACCAAGCGTAACCCATTAAAAGATTTTGCTATGACTTTTCACAGCTGTAGCATGAAGGTACTGCAGGGTGGGAATCCTAGGTATGACCACAATGGAGAGAGCCAGACCCGTTCCTCTGCGTGCGTGTGTGTCTGTATGCCATGCATCAGGAGGGCTCTTCCAGAATACAGGCACTGTTTGTTTAACATTCCTCTCCTCCTCTCAGAAAGGGGGAAAAAGTGAGAAAGGGAAATTTATTTGTCCACGAGGCCTTTTTAAACAGACGAGGTAATTACCTGATTGCATCTATTATATGCAGAGCTGCTCCAATCATCATAAAGCACAATTGCCAAACTACAATTCACTGCAAAAAGGACGGCTCCAAACACCCAACCCTGTTTAACTAACCCCAGTGCAGGGGCACGGACCAGAAATTTCCATTCTCAACCTCATCAGGCCACACCAGTGAGAGGGCTGGAAGCCAAGAGCAGGGCTTCATCCTGAAATACACATCCTTGGCTTTTCAGCTCACTGTGTCAGAAACCCTTAGCACTGTATTTCCTTAGAACTAGTCTGCTATGGAGAGTTACTAAACATACATCATCAGCCCAACAGAGCACTAACAGGAGTATGCGGCAATCAACTAAATGGACCGAGCAAGAGCAGGAAGGAAGATAGTGTGGGAGGATTTTAAGTGAACTGGTGTGTTCGTAAAGAATGACAAATGGCCCAAAAGGCTCAAGGTCCCTGTTCATTCAGGAAAGACAGAGAGGCAGTGCAGGCTCTGAGAGGGGGGTTAAGGAGTGCTGGGGCTGCAGAGCTTGTGGTGCTCCCAGGGCATAAACCCCACCTTTTGTCCCCACATCTGTGCGGGCGCTGGACTAAGCACAGGCATTTCTCAAGACCAAGTCCTGTGGCCTCCACAGTTGCCTCCAGGGGAAGGAGATGCATCAGTGGGAGCTAGACAGCCCCCCGAGGTCAGCAGTACCAGCACCACAACAGCAGTGCTGTGATGGAAGCCCTTCCTGTGGGTGTTTGACGCCCCTTCTGGTGTTGCAAGGAGTACTGGGTTGCAACCCTCTACTCCCATTTCTTCCCCAGACCACAAATACTGCCAAGGTGAACTGTGGAAGTACAGGGTTCAACACCTGCTGAGAGGGCAGCTCAGTCACAGTAATCCCCCACCCAGCACTGCGTACCGTAGGAACAACGCAGCAGACATTCATCCTTTTTCTCACAGGAGAAAAAGAATAGAATTTCCTCTCTTTTAGGTCTGCCCAGTTCAGTTTCTACAACTTCAGACAGGCTTTAGCTTCACTTCTTGTGCCTCTGCCATCTATGCCTGGGAAAGGCAGGAATTCAGCAGGCTGCATGCCTGCTGCCCATAGCTGGAGCCCAGTCTGACCCAGTCCCTCCACACTTTTTCTCCAATAGGAAACTGGTGCAAAGCCAAAGACAGCACCTAAGTGGGATGGATAACAGGGGGTCTGAGCCTCGGTGTGCCCAAATCCCACCTTGATGTGACATTGCAAACACAGTGCTGTTCACAAGCCTATAGCTGAGCACCTCTGAGACTGCAGAGACCGTCTCCAGGGAGAGAGAGGTTCCCTGGAAAAAGCATTCCCCATGCTCAGCCTTGCTTTCCCCTTCTCATATGGATGGCACCACATCCCCCCAGATAGCAGAGGGTGTTCCAAGGCAGAGCAGCGTCAAAGCAGTGCACCGTTGGAGAGCGGCAACACGGACGCATATCAGCAAACATGGTCCCCAGTGCTCCTCAGACAGTACTGGGACCTGCTCCCCAGCCTGCCACGGAGAAACCTCCTGGATTTGTGGAAATGCAGCTGCCGAGGGAGGAAAGATGTCCATGAAGCACTGGGGTGGGGGGAGGTAGCTAGATAATGAAACACCATGAGAGAAGTGCTCATACATCCATAGGCTCAATACTGTCACCTCTCAGAGGCATTGAACTGGACGGGTTCTTAGTGTTGTCATTACTCCAATAGCACTGTGCTAGGCACTTCTCAGACCTACTGGGATAAATGATTACAGCCACAATTTAGTTCTGTTTGGAAATACATGTACTTACAATAGGATAAGTCAGTTGCTATATGAAGCTCATGCATTTGGATTACAGTCACTCACTGTACTCACAGAACAGCAGACAGGAGAGCAGTAGCAGCATGTCAGGTCACTACAGCTTGTTCCCTAGCCCATATCCAAGAATCCAGTGACTGGGGAGGATTCACAGAAGACCAGAAAGAGAAACATCTCATTTCCCCAGCCTCGCTCCCATGCAATTCCACAGAGCTCAAAATCAATTTGTCCTGACTTCCACAAGTGTGGAAGGAGAATGAGGAGTCACATATCTATTTATTACAGTGCTAAAAGAGGAAAAAAATCAAGCAGATGTGAAAGCAATGGCGCTTTTTTTGTTTGTTTATTTGAGGGGATTTGGGGGGGTTTTTACAGGGATTTGGGTTTTTTTAATCTTTCTGCAGCCTAAAAGTTACTGGGACATGCATTCAAGGAAGCCTCCAGAGACACACCAGCCCTGCGTTTGACTTCCCCCGTTGAGCAGATTGCTTCGTTGCACTTACACTACCTGACCCAGCTTTTATCTCCCTCTTTGAAGAAAAACCAAAATCATACATAAAACCAAGCACAGACCAAATACACTTAGAGAGGCTTTGAACTGTGAATCACATTGAAGGAAACGAGAGGAAAAGAGAGACCTTATTTTACTCAGTGTGCAAAAGGGACTGATACCACATTCACTTCCAGTGACTTAACCTCCCCTCCCTGCCTTCCCCCTTGCACCAGGTTTCACTTTCAGTAACTAGGTTATAACCACACACGTCTGTTCTAAAGTTGCTCTAATGTCATGCTTGTTGTAGATCAAGGCAAGCAGTGTGTAAGCAAATTATCACATACACTATGCACTTACTTCTAGCAGCAAAGGATGCTCAAGATGTTTGTCTGCAAGAACCCGAAAGCTGCCTGCCAGCATGAGGGGGTTCTCAGAAGTAAAGAAGCTAAGGGCACTGACTTCAGTGTTGAAAGCCTGGATATCCCATCACTTCACGCATCTCCCATCCTTTCTGTGACGGAGGATCCAGTCCCCAGGCCCTCAGCTCACAGCTAAGGGCACATGCATTCATTTTGAGGGGGTCACTACAGAGAGACCAGCTTTCCTATCAGTTTGTGCAAGCCCTACCACCTCCACAACCCTAAACTAAATCCACTCCTGAGTCGTTCCCCACATCATGCTTTGTGGCTGGTCTGGCCACGGCCTGAGGGACTGTTCCCAAAGCTCTGCCTAATGAATGTCCTCATATGGCCTCACAATTAATTTTTCAACCAAATGAGAATGAAAGGACTTGGGCTTCAAATGAGAAATAACTTCCAGTTTTCCAAGGAGGAAAAGCTCCACTTCACGTGTATGTGTGTGTGCATACGTACTTGCACATACAACAGACAAATTTTGCCCGTTTGCAACCAAAACTGACAAACCTCGAGCAGTGCCCCCCAGCAAAAATTCTGTGTTAAAAAAGCACATCACAGCATCCTATTTCCCTTGCGTTTTTAAAAGTGAGAGCTCTAGAGTAATTTAATGTCGCTGTTTACCACACTTTTTATTGAACACAGAGATCAATAACAAACTGCTGGTCAATAAAGAGCTGCTCGTGGAAGGGAACAGCTTCTTGCAGGTGCTAAAATGGAAAAAGTACAGAAGAATAATTAATACGCGTTTGACAGTGGCCACTGGGCTGTAACTAATAAGGTAAATGTATCATCTGTTAGGAGAAAGTTTTCATTTCACACTGCATTGAAGGTCTGGGGACACTTCTCTGGCTGCCTGCAAGAGCCGGGCACAGGTAGTTCCCACCTCAGGTGGGTGTTTTAGCCAAGCAAGGAAAACTTTTCTGCATCTCTTTCAAAGTATTTATTGCTTGCACAGAATCGTTTCCTCCAGTCCCCAGCAAGTCAAAAGGCACTTTCACGTTCCAGCAATTAGGATGGAGATTCTAATGCCCTCATCATCGTCATGAGGCTGTACCTGTTGCCTCATCAGGTTTTAGATCCTGCTTCCTCACTGTCACAGACCTCATCTTTATTTCCTGACTTAAAGGCAGATGCTAGCTGCAGCCTATCACCCAGGGCTGAGTGATCTTGGTATCATCCAGCAGAACAGGATGACAGAAGCCCTTCCCAGTTCATTGCAGTAGTGATTTCATTCTGCCCGCATTGAACTGGAGAGGACCCCGGTTACCCCCAACAGGCTGGCTTCGGCTCATGAGAATAAAGCAAAAGGGAGAGGAAGAAAAATGCTATGGTGGGTGCCCTGTAAAATAAAAGTGCCCATAAAAACCGAGCCTCGAACTGATGGAGGAATAAATGCATCAGTTGAAATTCACAAAGGAGTTATATTTTAATGTAATATATACATTTATACAGTATGTATGTTATATATATTTTATATATTTTTATATATATACAAAAGATAGATAGATGATAGATAGATGATAGATGATAGATATATGATAGATAATAGATAGATCCATAGATCCATAGATATGTAGATGATCGACAGATAGATAATAGATACATAGATGATAGATAGATGATAGATACATAGATAATAGATAGATAGATAGATAGATAGATAGATAGATAGATAGATAGATAGATAGATAGATAGATAGATATTCCCTCTGGTTTCCAGATCCTGCTGCAGAGCACTCCATGTAGTCAAGGTGCACTTATCACCTCTGCTCAACCTATCCTTTTAGTAACCTAAAGATCCAAGTGGCACCGAGTTCACATGGACCAAGGTGCTGTGCACAATCTCCGTTTAGATAGATAATAGCCTGATTCCTTTATTTCCTGATGAAGACAGAAAGATGAAAGAAGGGAATTGCAGCAGGAAATAGCGAGTCTACAAAGCAGATTTCAAATCCTTTGCCTTGACATGCAGGCTCTATCAATAAGGTTTTGTGGACATATTCCTACTGCGTTGTATCATTATCCAAACAAATGCACCTTCTGCTTTCTTTTGCTCCATACCCTTTTATTTTCTCCTTCAGCGCTATCATATTTTAGTTAGAAGTGATCACTCTACATTATCCCACTATTTTGACCCTTCAGGTGCTTCAGTTATTAGATTATACTGCCCCATCCCTGAAGACAAGGATATTGATATTATCTATACATCCATCCTGATGTACTGCTCACCACTACAAGATCACCTTGAGGGAGGAGTCATTTAAAATGCCCAAGAAATTCAATTTAGAGGGGAAAAAAAGACAAAGCCAAAAAGAAATGAGGTGTTTGACTGCATGGGGTACAAGTCCATGGAACAACAGCCTTCAGCAAAGGTTACCTTCCAACAAGGAGAAGTTGTTGCTGCTGTTGTTTTCATAGAAGCCACTATGAACAAAGGACTGAGCTGTTGAGACAAGAGAAATAATTGAGCCTATAATCAGTTATATGTCTCCATATGGAGGCTCATTAGCTTTCCAGGCAACATACATTACAACTAAGACAAGTTCACACCAAAGTCCAAACAGCTCAAAGACCTTCCCAGCATGTCTATGGCTTACAGAGGTCCCTTTTAACCCTTGATGCTGTAGTGTTTTAGTTAGAGGCAATGAGGAGGATGCTCCAGCTCTGAACCCAATCCATAAACAGCAGCAATGCGAAGGTATCGGGATGTAAACAAACTGACATTTCATATGTTTAGGGTTTAATCTATTTTGGAAATTTCCTGAAAATACCTCAATTAAAAAAAAATCACAAAAATTTATGCTCACAACTTTGGGCATGATTCTTTATGTCTTTAACTAACGATCTCAGATTTGTGCTGTTGTGTGTTATAACAGAGCTGGTCAGTTGAATAGGAGCAGAACTGAACATTTCCTTCTGTAAGAACAAAGGAGACCTGAGAGGTTTTTGCTAGATGAGTAACGAGCAGTGGTAAGGCTCACAAGACCTCTGGTGAGTTTGTCTCTTGGAAGTTAGGCATTTGTGAACTGATGCAGGAAAAATGTAAGAATAGCTTGGACATCCAGCTTCGCTTTTAAATCACCTGCTGAACCCTCCCAGTTTGCCTGCTTCATCTCCATGTTTATAAATATGAAGTGGGCAATCCACTGCTTTATATATGTTACATGTGCAGGGTGGGTTGCTATTCCAAGTACTGGAACTGACTCCGGCTGTTAAGGTATAAATTCAAACCACTGGACTTTTCCCACTTGGAGTACACATATTACAGCTGGGATTTTAATTTCACACAACACAGGTGAAATGAGCCATGGCCTGTAGAAATCTTAAATCTTTGCCCATACAAGCAGTGGTAAAATGTGAACAGCCAAAAATAACTCCAAGTATGGGTATAAGAAACATTACAGCTGAGACCACAGTTGGTCTCTATCAGTGACCAGCAGCAGATGCTCATGGAAAGAATAAGAATCAGAGCAAGATCAGTGATCATTCCTGAGAATGGACTGTCATTCCTTGTGAGCAGTGGCTGAGTAAATCCTCTCTCAGTGGACACCAGATTGCATGAGTTTGGGTGGACTACTTTGTCCTTAAGTCTTACTTGAAGTACAGGTGCTTCATTAAAAGAGGTTGAATTGGGTGTCCATCTGAGGCCGTCCCAGCACCTGAGATGTCTCACGCTAGTTGATGCACTGTTTTGAGGTGGTAGAGGGACCAGCTGACTGTGTAGTAAACACTTACAGCTTCCAAAGGTTCCTTTAGCACCCAGCTAACAGCCTGGGGTTTCCACCCTTTTCCAGTGGAAAGGAGCAGGTAGAAGATCCTATGTCCCCTACATCTCTGGATAAGCTTCCCCATCTATGAGTGGTAGGAAGTTCCCCAAAGGCTAAGTTGCTTCCACATTCAGGTGCATCCTTATGTGGGGAAGGGACATACCTGTGTGGTATGTGCCATGTACAGCATCCCAGTCCTGGAATCCACTCCACAAACATATGCAGCTGTCCCATCACCCTGACTCCCGTGGAGAACAGGTACCACCTCTGCATGGAGAAGATGGTGACGGTGTATTAAAGCTGTGATTGTGCGTAACCTGGGGCACTCAGGAGAGCTTCCCAGCCTAAGCCCTAACTCAGTGTCAGCACACACCACTTATCTATCCCTGTCTCTCAGCCCAGCTGTGTTTTGAATAGGCACACAGACCAGCAGGGACGGTCCAGCTGGATCCTGTTTGGAGAACAAGAGATGAGGGCTGAAGACCTCTGTATAGATCACCTGCCCCACAGTCCAAGACTACAGTTACTTGAAGATTTACAGAAAGTGAGAAAACAAATGTCGTGGAGCTCCATAGCATTGCCCCAAGCCAGTGTCAGAGCTCCAAGAGCATTCCCAAAGACACATTCAGCACCATCAGCAGGAGCTGACACCTCCAGAAAACCTAGCCAGACTGAGCAGAAAAAAGGTATTTACATCAAAGACATCATTTGAAGGCTAGAAAAGGGCCCTAAAAAAGACATAGGTCACTGTCTCCTCTAGTTCCTCCTACAAGGAGAACAATAACTCTCCAAGATGGCCAACCTTGATTGAAGGTCTTTAAGCAATGGAAATTCATCATTCCATTAACTCTCACAATTTCTTCAATTTCTTATTTCCATGGCAGCAGAACAGCAGTTTTCATGTAAGCTGAGAAGCAGGCATATTGAGAGGAAATGCTCATACATATAGAAGGAATGAATCACAAATGCTCATACTTAATCATAGAATATCTCAAGCTGGAAGGAATCCATAAGAGTAATTGAGACTCACTCCGTGCTACTAAACCATACAACTGAAAGCATCATCCACATGCTGTCTGAACTCTGACAGACTTGGTGTTGTGACCACTTCCCTGCAGAGCCAGGATAATAGCTGATAAAACAACAAAGAACAATAAATTGTGTGCAGGGAATTATAAACCAGCTTTAAACTTGGACATTGTAAGGAAAATGCAGAGATATAAAACTTGTTAGCATTTTAAAAAGCACCTCGCAACATACGAGATGCGGTTCTGCTTCTCTACCTGTTATGAATGAATCCCTAAGGCACTTCCTTTTGCATTAAAAATATAGAAATTGTATAAAGTTGTATATTTTCCTGACAAATCCGTCAACAACATAAAAACCATCTTCCATTCTGAAAAGGTCTGGCTGTCTGGGACGACATTTAGATGTGCTGCTTCAGATAAGTATCATTCTCCTTCGGCTTTACAAAACTTCTTTGTGGCAAATTTGCTAAACACATACCTGTGGTGAAAGCTCCTTTCAGAAGCATTGTATGTGACAAGAGAAGTGAAAACATCTGTGAACTAAGAGTCCAAAGAAACCAGAGAGGACTGGGAAAGCACTATGAAGAGCCATCCTGACACTCTTGCAACATATCAAAAACTACAGCAGAACTGCACTGTACTGTTTTTATTACCGAAAGATGAGACAGATGTGGGAGAAGCTCTTTCACACTAACATGCAGGTTATAAACAAGAGACCTAACCATTTACAGATCTTTATCTAGGTGCAAAAATGTTCTTTTTAATCTTAAATCCCGTATAAAGTATGAAATGCTTTTGCAGACAACCAAGCCATTCTTATTCAGATGGTTTAATGCCTAGGTCATTAAGAGCTGTGTTAGCTGCATGTACTTTTCAGACTGTTTTATTCATATCATGTTTAAAGAAAGACTGAAAAAGAATTGATGATATGCACTTTGATGGCTTTGCCTTAAAAAGAAGGAATATTTGCATGCCACGTCTGATTAAAAATTTACCAGTTAGTAATAGTGAATTGGGAAAATTTAAACATGATCTCAAGGCAGACTACACAAAGAGTACATATAGGTGAGTTAAGAGCAGACCTGTTGCAAGCAAAATCAATACAAATATTCAATAAAACCCTTAGCTGTTCAGAGTTAATGGTTCACTTAGAGGGTTCTCAAACACCTTAAGGGGAAGACAATGCACAATGAAGACATTTAATTAACCTTAACTCTGACCCCCATAGCAATTGCATTCATGTATCTTGCAATCATTATTTTTTTCCTATCTGCTAGGTACCACTGAGAGCACGCTTTCTCATCACCTTCTCATCACACAGGCCTTTCCATCTTTTCTAAATTTCTCCAAGATAAGCATAAAGGGCCCTTAATGAAATCACACAAAGAAGCATAGGCAATGGAATGAGATTAACGACAAACATAGATGGAGATTACCTCTTCTGCTGGGATGGGAAAACCTTCAAGATAGGAGAAGGCTGCAATAATGCAAATGCAACCATTCCTCTCCGCTGGCTGTACCACAACAGGAGATCAATGAATAGAGGGCAAGATTCAGAGGAATAGTCAACCTTTTCTTTTACATGCAAGAGAAATTAGATGATTCTGGGAATGAGGAACACTGCCAGACCACCCTCTTGCCTTGATGCCCCTGTTTGTAAGAAATAATAACCTGGGCTTTCCCATGGACAGCAAAGTGACAAGCCCTGTAGAGGTAAGATGAAGTACAGGACTTCTACCTATCCTATCCTAGATAGGATAGTCTAGGATGAGGAACAGACTGGTTCAGGCTCCTTCTCAGAAAACTTCCCACGTTTCTGCTAGCACTTTTTGTCGTCTCCTCACCACCACCACTGCAACCATGATGAGAACCTCAGACTGGGAGTTGTTAGAGATTCATTCGCTAAAAGCTTTACAACTCAGCATCCAAATGCACAGCAAATTCACACACGAGTGTGAAGAACTCCTGAAAAAACACCGTCTGGAAAAAGGAAAAGACGGGATTTTGAAGAGGTGAATGAAAAGTGCCTGATTTACAAACAAAATTCCTCGGCGTTCACTGGGGTCTATGAGGACACAGAGGTTTAATGGAAAGCAGAAAGAGCTCCACACTTCAGAGAAATGCTCTGCTATGGGAGGTGATGTAAGAAGAGTGTCAGTTCCCTGCCCAGCAAAGAAAACTCACAGAGGAAAGCAGAAAGGTCTTTAAAAGGCAGATCTGCTAAAAGCCGACATGCATTAAGCCTTCAGCTGCACTGAAGGAAAAGCAAAAACCACAACTGCAATGCATATTTAGAAGTTATTTGGAGGAGAAGAGACCTATGTCTTCTGCAGCAAAACAAAACAGACTTTCTAAGACACGATAGGTGCAGGAAATAGTGCCAAGAAAGAATGCAGACCATTTAGGAGAGTGAGAGTTTGTATAACACGGATTATTTTTCCTTGACTCCTTTCACTGTAACGGGTGGTATCGAAGAAGCTAACCCAACAATCCTCCAAGTCAATGAAGAGGCTGCCATTGACTTTATCTGACAACAAATCCAGTCCCAAAGAAGATAAGTGCTGTGTGTGTACTTTCTGTCATTGATAAATGATGGAACTGAGAAGAGCTATTTTCCAGCCTTAACCAGTTCCTTTGAATTCAGCCAAGTGCAACTCATGGCTGAATGTAACATCCTCTGAAATACAGTCTCTGCCAGGGCAGCACCCGGCTCTTTTAAACAGCATGATACAGCAGCATATCCTGCTCTAGAGATGAAAGCAGCTCAAGCACTCAGACATTAATAGTTGGACTTGATGATCTTAATGGTCTTTTCCAACCTAGTTGATTCTACGATTAGTGAAGAGCATGTACTATGCTCTAGGGGATCTGGTTGATCCCCCTGGCCCATGTCTGCCCAAAATTTTAACATCTGGAAATCTCAGACCAAGCTAAGTGCTTGCATAGCCCCCCTCAGGCTGCCCAGGATCTGGAATTCAGTCTCAGCAGAGATTATATGGTTCCTTCAATCACCAGACCCACTCGCTCGGAAGATGCCAAGATGAAGTCAGCTCAATCCTGTTTCATTGATGAGATTTGACATGACGATAGGCCAAGACCTCACAACCTGAGGGAATCACCTCTTACATCCATATACAAAGCAAAAATCTGAACCCATTACTTGCTGGAGTAGACAGCATCTGTATGGCATGGTCTTGATGATCTTCAGGGTATTTTTCAGCCTAAACCATTCTATGATTCTATGCCACGGTGCAACCTGTCAAAATAAATTACTTGGAATGATCAACGCTGGTAAAAGATACCGGGGAGAGATAGGCACTTGGCTTAGATGGGAAAAGCCAAACTTTTCATCAAGGCTCTGATTTGTGCCCATAGTGCCTTGGCTATTCCTTAGACCTGACTTTTCAAAGACTTGCAGACCTGCTTACCGTTGACAGACTTGCCTGCAGGTGAGCTTAGAAAGCACAAAGAGATAGTCCAGACCCTGCCTGCGACAGCTGTAATATCACTGCTCTTGTTTCCCTGGTAGAAACTAAGCCCTGCATTTAGCTCCAACACCCAGTCTTGTGGCACATCACAGCAGTAAGTTTGGGCCCTTTCTTTGAATCAGACATGGCAACTCCCCTAGCCTGATCTACCTGCTCATCCGTGTATCCTGGGTGCTAGACCAAAACCCAGTGACTCCAGGGACTTTTGGATGGAACTGCAGAAGACCCAGTCTGGCACAGAGATGAATGACTTTCTGATTGATAAATGCTCCCTCTCTCACCTTCGAAATCTATATGCCTCCGATAGCCCAGCTATTGCGTCATATTGGAAGAGTGGGGGCCTTTTGCTCTGCCAGCTCTTGCTTTGAGCCTACCTGCTAGTTCAATGCTGCCGTGAACTTTTGCCTTCTTGCATGCAGTATTTTGCTATCCAAAGCATGAAAAGCATGAGAAAAACACCCAGCATCCTAGAAGGAAATTAGCATCCGGCAGCCTAATAACCCATTCTCTGCATCACATGCAGGGTGGTGTAATTAAAGCCATAAAATATTCAGAATTGATTTCTGCATTTGGAAGATACATGCACAACATAACTAATGATGGCTGCTGCTGTGTGCCTGGGAGAGGAATTCTTCCCCCAAAAGGCTGCTCTCCCTAGGATGGCTGCTGGTCCCATCCTGCCTTTCCCAAAGGAGATGAAGGTCAGATAGCCCAGGCAGCAAATACATTCAGCTCCTGCCCAGCCTCAGCTCAAGCAGCCACAACTCAATGCTTCAAAACTTGAGAAGGGCTGTTCTGCTGCAGAAAATCCCTTGGACATGTTTATGCTGTCACCCAGATGCACACTCAAGCCCAGCAGCTTGTCCTGCAGCAGCACTGTGCTAACGCACAGCAGTAACCAGCCTCTGCTCACCCACTTGGCAGTGACTGAACTCATCCGCAAAGCAAGGGGCACCAGACACCAGGACATTAGCAGGATGCGCCCACACAGTCACAGCACTTGTGGAATTGGTCCCAGCTCCCAAAAAGCTGATTTACCCATGGAACTCATGGCACAGTGAAATCTCCTCCTACTCTAATAGTATCAGCACTGCTCACTGTCGCAATATGTCATAATATGGCCTCACAATTAATTTTTTATTTAAAAATAGCTTTTTCTGTGATTTGCCATAGACAGAAAGACTTCCCCCACCAAGGATGTGCTTTGATGGTCCTAGTTTTGTTTGGTAAGTGTGAAAGTTTCCCCAGGTCTGTCATGGTCCCTTTTAAAGCAGAACAAATTCCTTGATTTAGAAAGTTTTAAAAGAAGCATGAGAATTCAAGATGAAAAATCTTTTAAGCAGAGTCAATGGGCAACAGCGGTTTAAGCTGTGCAGTAAACAGAAAGCATCCTATCTGCTGTAAGAGTTCTTTAGATGCTGCATTAACACTTTTATTCCTCTGCTCTCTACCTTTATTCCAGCCACTGCAGTGACAGCTTTGCTGGCTCTCACTCATCACGCTGCAGGGCAGGGTTATGAAACTCCTTGCAAAGCCAAAGCAGGTACTTTCTTATGTGTCCTGGTCTGCTTGGGAAAACAGGGGAGGAGAGGTAGCTGCTGCAGCCAGAAATGATACACACGTGAAAGAAATAGGATCTATCTTGGAACCTTTTGGTAGGAGATCTCCAGACTGATAGATCCTGCTCAGTCTCCGTTCACCTCAACACAAGAAAGAAGCTGATGGTCCCTATAGCCAAGGTCATTTCTGCTGCACTAGACCTGCTGCAGAGCAGCAGTTATCCCAACCCATTACATGGAACAAAACCCATTACCAAAAACCCTGGACACCAGAGCCAGCAGCTGCTGTTCATTTTAAAATCCAATGGTTTCTCACACTGTGTTTGATTATGAGAACCAGAAATTCTTCTGCCACATGCAGCTAATAGAGCAAATGCAGCCTGAGGTCCAGCCTGCAGCCAGCCCCGAGCTAGGACAAAACTGCTCCCACAGTTCAGCTAAAATTTGCTGCTTGTTCTTTCAAATTGAAAAAAACAGAAAAGAATAGCTGTCTTGTAGAGCACATCAGATGATTCCCCGTGATTTACAGCTACGGTCTTTAGGAGGTGTAAGAAAATGACCTGCTTCTGGAATGTCTTGCTTCTGAAAGCCAAAACCAATCTGAATAAAACATTCATTGATCAATATTCTCCCACCATTTTCCACCAATTAAGCCTGTAAGTTAACTGTACCTTAGGAAACACGCCAGAGCAAAGGCTTCATGGGCTCGGCCTTGGCTGTTCACCGGTGGAAAACAAAACCCGCTTAATTTTTCTGCGACAATAATTGTGTAACTTATTTCTGGAAGTAAATAGTTGAGGAAGGATGCGATGCACAGCACAGAAGATTGGGCTGTGCCCGTGTTTCGCCTACTGATAAGGGACAGTTTTGCTGTCCCTTCGAGTGCCTGCAGCACCAGCGTTAACCTCTGCAAGCATCTGGAGAGAGAAAGGAAAAAGAGGCCTCCCAGCAAAGCTAAATCCCACTGCCAGCTGACATTTGTTTCTTTTTATCTATACATTTGTCTAATTAAGAAGACAAAGTGCCGCTTTAATTTTCATATAAACTCTTAACTTCAATGGGGATGCATTCTGCAAACCAAACAAGGATTTATTAAGATAATAAAGCAAGCACTTCATAAAAATTTAAATGCCTGCTACGAGCATCTTTTCCATGGAACGAAGAGGCCAAGAAAATCTCTTAAACTAGGGAAGGGATCTGCAGTAGCAAACAGCTTCAGCAAGCCCATGCCCAACACGTGTGGGATGTCCATGTGCGCAGTGGTGGCTTCCCATATCTGAGGCCATTCTCCCCCCATGACTCTGAGGCTCCAGCAGGGCTGTAGCTGTGTGCCAGCTGCGCACCTTTTCAAGCACAGGGGTGCACTAGTTCAAATTAATTGTTTCATTTACAAGGACCTCAGCTAGGGGGGGAAGCGTATTAGTTTCCCTGGCTTGTGCTGCATCATCTCTTTACAGCACCATAGTTAATCAAAGGAAGGGGACACGAAGATCTTTTTTTGCCAGTGTGGCAGGAAAGAGTGTGAAGCATTAATTGACCCCTAGAGAGACAAAGTGAAAAGCTTATGGAATGAGTTGAATTTTTAACACAAGGGCATGTTTTCCTTTCAGTTCTGCTCTGAAGACTGAAAGAAAGGGTCACACTCCCAGCTCCTGGCTGTCCTGGGTGCAGGTGCTGTACCACCTCCTTACCTGAACCCTTATGGTAGCAATGCAGATATTAATACCTATGGGAATGACTCACAATAATCCCTTAATCCCCATAACTGCAAAATGCTGACTAATGATTTTGGAGGCTGGGGCATAATGAATTAATTTCTGCATAGCATGCCTGAGGATGTTAGAGTGATCTGCCTCACTTATCTGAGCTAGGCAAGGTGCTCCCAAAGGCAACATGTCCTGGGTTAGTCAGGGAAAATGGTATCCAGGTCCTCTCATTGGCAACCAGGACTTTGAGGGACCAAGGATGTTGTCCCATGTGCCACATCCCCCATTCCCTCCCAACACATGGAGGCACCAAGGTGGATTTAGCAGTCACAGCACTGCAGCAGGCTCTCAGCAGGGGGGGTGAGGAGGACAGATGGCCCTTGTTACTGAAGGAAAACATTGCATTTACCTGACAAACTGTTCCAGTTATCTCTATGAAACCAGGTTTTCCACCCTCCCCTTTCATTCTGGGACAGAGACAGACCAAGAGGCTAAACATACATGGAAAGAAAGAGATGAGCTTCCTACTCACTCCTCTCTACAGGAAGATTGCACAAAAGTGAGGACAGGCAGAGATCAGCTGGCTGGCCGGATGAGGAAAGGTGTGCTACAGGGTAGTTTCTGATAGCAAGGCTTGATAATGTTTGCCCTCCGTAAAGTGTGTTGTCACATCTGGAAAGATGGACAGCAGGTTCCAGTGGCGAATGTTATTGAGGACTGCTACAGTTTGTTCCCAGTGATGCAGGGGAGCTCTGAACCTCTTTTCTTTCCTCTCTCTGAGTTAACCTGAAGCACAGAGGCAGCAGTTTCCTTAGTGGACGTGGTAGTCAATAAGTTTCCACAAAGTCAGCTGATAATCAATGGTTTAACATGTGGAATTTCCTGGAGAAGTTGGGCCTATGGCTATATTCACGCTACAGCGAGCAATTCCTCT
The DNA here is from genome assembly GCF_037157495.1 of Lathamus discolor. Classification (NCBI taxonomy): domain Eukaryota; kingdom Metazoa; phylum Chordata; class Aves; order Psittaciformes; family Psittacidae; genus Lathamus; species Lathamus discolor. The sequence continues at coordinate 140,604,449 of NC_088886.1, forward strand.
AGGCAAAAAAGCAGAAGACCCATTTGCAATTTGCACAATCACTCCCCAGATGCAGACACCTATGCGGCAACCACAAAAAAAGTGCTTTTAGGTAGAGGCAGTAACTTCTGTTACAACAAAAAGCTATTACTTCTCCTTACAAAAATCATTTTGCCCTTATACCACTGCACCTCCAACAATGCTATCATAAATAATGGACATACTCAACTGTGTGCCAAGAGTCTAAACAACACCGAGGCTGCTACTCACTGAACTTAGATTATTCTAGTCATGTTTCCTCTCTGCTGTAACAAACATGAAGTTTCCCCTCTTCTTCTCAAACCACAGTGACACTCATGACCACATCTGAAGAAAGTTCCCTCCAAGCCCCCAGCATCATGCAGCCTCATTAGTAGCTTTGATTATTTATTCGGCTCATCTCCAGCTTGCCCGCATGATGTTAGACTGTCAGGCCTGTGCACTGATTCATATTGCTAGTGGTTAATACACTTCAAGTGCCAAAGGCAAGCCAAAGGGCAAAGCCAAAAATAGGTGGTAGCATCAGCTGGGAAAAGTAACCGATTGACTTAATGTCAGTGACCCCATGATGATCCTGTCGAGCTGGTGTTTAATAGAAGGCATTGAAAATGAAGACTTCATGCCTAAGGACGTATTGATAACTTCATGGAAATGACCATTACCCAGCACTGCTATTCTATGAGTTGTCTTTTTAATGATTGCTAATCTTGTTTAAGACAAGAAAAACTGTAGTTTACTCCAATGTTCTGGGTCTACAGGGAAGTTTCATTTTGTTCTTCCTTTCCTTTCTTTGAAGCACAGATGCTAGATGGAATTAGATAGCAGTTTGAAGCAGAATGCAAAAATATAGCCATAAGAAACATTTGTATTGCCTTAAAAATGCTGCTGGAACCAGACATCCAGATGCTGGTCCTCGTTTGAACCAGCTTTTCTCTTTTCTTCACTGCAGCAGCATTAAGGATGTTGGCTAAGGATGTTACCAAAGTCGTCTTTACATATAATGCCTCTGGGACACTTGACCAATGACCATCTCCTGGTTTTAGTGACCAGGGCAGGAACATTACCTTCAGCTTTGTGTGGAAATGACCAGTTTTGACCTCTTTATCTAAGGAAAATGCCGGCCCACTCTTCATTTTGTGGGAGTCAGTTTTGTTCGAAGTGTTTACTCTGACTTTTCAAATCAAACTGTCACCTAGAAATTCTCCATCACTATAGTAAATTGTAAGTGATAAGCATTGTTGCCAAAGGAAGCAATAGATGCATGAAAAACAGCTTTATTTTTAACTCACCCCTTAAAAAGCATAATGACCCCAGAGCTGTCCCACAGGAGTTACCCTTTATCACCCCTGGATGGATGTAAATATTTCTGGTTCGCAAAGCCCAGATCATCCATATTCATGGCAAACACACAAAGTTCCTGTCAAAAGGCTTTAACCAGACACAAGGCAGAATGCAGGTTACTCTTGCTCCAATAGCTCCTGATACGGTGATCTACAAAGCGTCATAGCAACCAGTCCTGCAATGGGCTGAATCTTCCCTGAGTTATGCCAGCAACTCAAACCACATCTTGGGACGCAGGCCAGAGCGAGGAACCAGCCCCAGGGACTGTCAGCACCCTCCTCTTCAAGCTGCTAAGTTCCTAAGTTAACTTATGTGAGGGAAAAAAAGACATGAAGTGAAAAAACAAGAGGAGTTTGGGCTGAAAATGTTCTTTCCCCTGGAGATAAGCAGTACACAAAAGCTGAAGCATTATATTCAAGAGGAGACATTGAGAAGGCAGGTACTCCACTGGTTGCTGGGGTGGGATCTGGCTTTAGACATAACATTCTTCCTAGCTGTCAGTCTTGACAACACCCTTAACGATTAGCTAGCTGTGCTGTGACTTTTGAAACGTACCGGCTTCTAACAGGAGAGACACATCTATCCTCAACTACACTGCTCCAGCCCAACAAAGCTCGAGAGGGACCAGCCCTTAGAGAACTCTGCACCCTGGAGTATCATGAAGGGGGGCTATAAGGATGCTGGGGAGGGACTCTTCATTAGGGACTGTGGTGATAAGACAAGGGGTAACGGGTTCAAACCTAAACTGGGAAGTTGATTGCATATAAGGAAGAAGTTCTTTACTGTGAGGGTGGCGAAGCACTGGAATGGGTTGCCCAGGGAGGCTGTGAATGCTCCATCCGTGGCAGTGTTCAAGGCCAGGCTGGACAGAGCCTTGTGTGGGATGGTTTAGTGTGAGGTGTCCCTGCCCATGGCAGGGGGGTGGAACTGGATGTTCTTAAGGTCCTTTCCAACCCTAACTGTTCTATGATTCTATGATTCTATGACCTGGACATTCAGGTGTAGCAGAAACACCAGTATAACAGTGTGGCCATGATGTGGCCTCAGACGTGGAAGCCCAGATGTTCTCCAGCCACAAAGCATCCCACTGCAAGGCGCAGTGTTATGCCTCCCACTATATCTGCAAAAGGCACCATGGGACTCCACTGCCCTGCAGCAGGCAGCTCCAAGTCAGGCAAGACAGCTTTTCCCACATTGTTTTTCCCATGTTTCCTCCCAAGTCTACCCATCACACTGCAATCAGCCTTCAGACACCGCTCTTCTCCTTGGGACTCACATTCTCATCTCTTTGCACACACACCATGTGCTTCCTGTGCTCTGCTGGGGACAAGGAGGAAAGGGGAAAGGGGTCATATCCCCCTTCAGGAAATGCTGATTGAATTATTTCAACCTGCTCCCTTCAGAATGGACCATTATAGACCAACAAATAGCACACCCAGAGGTGACATTCCCCAAATAAACGATTACTTAAGGATTAGTCACGCAGCTGTATCGAAGGCATATGGCTGGCTTTGCAGGAAGGATTATTGCAGCAAAGATGAATACAGATGACTAAAGCAGCCAGGGCAGGGATCCATCCTTCTACTTCAGCTGGGTATAAAGCTTCTGCCTTGAGTTCTTTTTACCTGTGTTTAGCATCTCGTAGGTGTTTTCACAGCACTGCACTTGGTCATTATGAAAGGAATCCTTCGCAAAAAGAGAGGAATGATGCACGCAAAACAGTGATTTCCAAATAATCCTTGATCAATGCACTAAAAATCTTTCCCATCCAGCTGGTAGCTTCTGAAGAACAGCAGAGAGACAAGAGCTTTCAGTGGCAGAATTCACAGGGGTACCAAAGGGGCTCTTGTCACAGCCTGAGCACGCATCCTTCAATACAGACACCGCTCCAAAAGGCAGTTCCTTCCAGTGAGCTGAGGACAGGGTGTTCATGTCCTCCTTCTAACCCAGGAGCTGCACTTGCTTTGAGCGAAACTGTTCTCTGCAAGGCCCTAATCCATGTTTCAGCCCTGATAAGGGTGGAAAAAGTGCTACAGGCAACTTCACTAAGGTTCTGGATCAACCCCTTGTCTGTTGCTTTAATAATTGCAGTGTTTGGTATAGTGGAGACCAGCAGTTTCTTAGGATGGAGCACATGCCCTTTGGTTGTTCTTCTTTTTCTTATTGCTAATTTATTGACCTTATGACTCTGTCAAGAAAAATCCACGGGCATTTCTTTCTTTTGGAGGGGGAGGATGAAGAGGGTGATGAGGCTCACCTGTAATGCTGAGCCACCAGCAGATGTAAAGGCATATGGTGTTTCAGAAGAAGAGACCAGACTCCTGCTCTCACCTAAACCCATGCATAATCACTCACTACTTTTGTCTTAGTGCCCATAAAATCCTGAACAAGACTGTTACAGAACAGGTTTGGGAGCAATGAGCCTTAGTTTTACCAGCGCTCCTCTACCTTCATAATTTCAATCGCTTGCCAGCAGCAAAAGAAGCGTCAGGCAACCCGCAGGTGAACAGAAAGACTTGATTATTATTTCTCTTCTTACTTTTCCCCCATAGCCATAGCTCTTTTCCACACTGACTCCCTCCCCATGGTAGGAAGCAGATGATTCACGCCGGGTCCCTGCAGAGCTCCCGGATCACATTGCATCGCTGTGCAATTGTCAGCAGGTTTTCCGAATGGACACACACCCGGAGGAGCGGAGGTGGAGCAGCGCGTGTTTCACATCTCCATGCCCAGCTTGCTCGGCCATCCCGTGTTTACCGCTCCTGAGCCCGACCCCGGCGGGCTCCGGCGGGCACAGCTCCGCCGGGCAGCCCGGCCCCGGGCAGGGTTATCTCCAGCGAGCCGAGCTGGGGGGATGCCATGGCTGGTCCGAGGGGTCCCTCTGGTGATGGGAAGCGGCGGCGGCGGGGAGCGGAGCGGAGCAGGGGCTGCTCCGGCTCTCTCTTCGCTGAACGCTGCCCGCGGGCGGGTTTGTGTCCCGAGGAGCCGGCCCCAGCACCCTGCCCTCTGGATGCCCACCCGAGTGAGCAGCTCCCCTGGGTGCCCCCGGAGCATCGCAGCCAGGCAGCCAGGCAGAATCACAGAACCACAGAATGGTTTGGGTTGGAAGGGTCCTTAAAGCTCATCCAGCTCCAACCCCTGCCATGGGCAGGGACACCTTCCACTAGAGCAGCTTGCTCCAAGCCCTGTCCAACCTGGCCTTGAACACTGCCAGGGATGGGGCAGCCACAGCTTCTCTGGGCACCCTGTGCCAGCGCCTCAGCACCCTCACAGGGAAGAGCTTCTGCCTAAGAGCTCATCCCAATCTCCCCTCTTTCAGTTTAAGGTCATTCCCCCTTGCTCCATCACTACATGCCCTCAGAAAAGGTCCCTCTCCAGCTGTCTTATGCCTTTAGGCACTGAATCTGCTCTAAGGTGTCCCCAGAGCCTTCTCTTCTCCAGGCTGAACAAGCCCAGCTGTCTCAGCCTGTCTCCATAGCAGAGGTGCTCCAGCTCTCAGAGCATCTTTGTGGCCCCCTCTGGACACATTTCAACAGCTCCATGTCTCTCTTATATTGTGGGTCTCAGAACTGAATGCAGTACTGCAGGTGCAGTCTCATGAGAGCAGTGGTCCAGAATCATTTCCTTCAACCTGCTGGTCACGCTCCTTTTGATGCAGCCCAGGATACGGTTGGCTTTCTGGGCTGCGAGCGCACACTGCAGCCGGCTCATGTTCATTTTCTCATTGACCAGCACCCCCAAGTCCTTCTCTGCAGAACTGCTCTGAATCTCTTCCTTGCCCAACCTGTAGCTGTGCCTGGGATTGCTCCAACCCAGGTGTAGGACCTTGCACTTGTCATTGTTAAACTTCAAGAGGTTGGCATTGGTCACCCCTCAAGCATGTCAAGGTCCCTCCGTTTGACATCCCTTCCCTCCAGCATATCAACCACATCAACGGAGACCTGTAAGATCTGATCCCATGGTTATGTGGGGCCCATTGGGTCGGGCAGCATTCACCAGGCTGATGCTAGTAAACCAAGGGATGTAGGATTACTTGCCCCTATAGCAGTGCAGTTCACAGTGTGGCCCCACAGCATCCTTCCCTCTCTTCCACCTCAGATCAGGGACACGGCAGCAGGTCATGTCCCAAAGGCAAAATGAGGCACTGCCTACACTCAGGTTTCTCAGGCTGCAGATAATCTGTCTTTTAACAGTTAGAAGTTTCAAGAACAAGAAATTCTATTTCTCCCTGGGCTTAAGGAAATGAATCAACAATCCCTGCACAGAACATGGAAAGCAGGGACGTGGTCACGTATTGCGAACTCCCACGCATGCAGCATTTTGGGAAGAAAAGATAGAATGGGGAAAGAATGGATGATCTCAGTGCCGTGGGCAGAGGACGGACCAAAAGAGATACTCTGATCACTGCAGCTCAGCAGCCAGTACCAAGCGAACCGGCTTCAAATACCTTTCCCACAAATCACCTACAGCGCACTCGCACTGATGTAGCCCGAAATAGCAACATCTTCTTTCAGAGATTGAAATACAGCCACTATTTACATTTCCAAATGGCTAGATTGAAGGTATGGCTGATTCACCATCTCTAATGACCTGTGCGAAGGAGGTCAGATCCAAGGAGGATTTTCTAGGCCCTCCCCGGGCTCAGGGGAGACTGCAGAACTCTGCTAAGTGGAAAATAATGTGATGCTGCTCCCCATCCTCTTTTCACATTCATTTAGGCAGGTGTGATGCTCTCAAGAGCGGTAGCAATGCATTACTTTAACACAGGTGGCATTTAGCAGAGGGTCATGTCTGCTTTTTCCCTGAAGAGCCTTTAAAAAAAGCAATCTGCCAGACCTTCCTATTTGGGTCATTCCCAAGTCATGTTCTGCGATACAGTCATAGAGACAGATGTACAGCGTTTTCACCTTAAAGTGCGGTGATAAAAGAATACCTGTGGGAAATTTCAAGGGGTGAGAGCAGTCCTTCCAACTCCCCTGGGGGTCTGACATTACACACTCCTCAGGCAAAGGAGTTATTAACTTGTTTCATTCATGCCCTTTAGCAGGAAGCAGAACTAAGTGCAAATCCGAGTCCTGACTATTGCAGATTTCATGCCTAATTTGGCATCTTAGTTTTTTCCATCTCTCATAAGTCAGTGTTCATCATCTGAGAAGCTCACCTCTAATGGAAGAAGAAAAGTCTGCCTCTCAGGCCTCCCGTTTGCAGAATAGAGATGTTTGCAGTTGCACCCGTTCAGAGGGCAATGTGCTAGCTCCCAAGGCAGCAGGAAGGTGTTTTATAACTTCCCCTGTTTAACAGGTTAAAACTTAAACAGGGGAAGTTTAGATTCAATATAAGGAGTAAATTTTTTCCTGTTAGGGTGGTGAGGCACTGGAATGGGTTGCCCAGGGAGGTTGTGAGTGCTCCATCCCTGGCAGTGTTCAAGGCCAGGTTGGATGAAGCCTTGTGTGGGATAGTTTAGTGTGAGGTGTCCCTGCCCATGGCAGGGGGGTTGGAACTAGATGATCTTGAGGTCCTTTCCAACCCAAACTATTCTATGATTCTATAAACCAGTGAGGGCGGTGGCTCAGCAAACCCTGCTGAATCATCTCTTAAACAGACCACATGGATGGAGCTGCTCGTGTTCCAGCACTGACACACTGCAGAAAGGTCCCGTCTGAATATATCCCAGATGGTGGCAATGCTCCCTCCAACATCTCGACTCTCAGAGCTCAGCCTTGACACCTCATGGGTACTTTTGCTCCATGATAACTATTGTCCTTATGTCCATAGCCAATGCACAGAGCTCACATCATGACCAAGCATCTCACTCTGCTGCAGAGCACAGACAGCTTTGCGCACAAGCAATTTTCATTGCAAAGGTGCTCACACTCTCCATATACCACTTACAGCCTAACAGTGAGGAGCTGCAGGTACCATGCAGCAAATGCTTTTCTTATTACTTAGCAGCAGTATCAGGTATTACTGCAGCCTTAAAGCTCTGCTGCCCATGGTGCACTCGTGCTTTAGTGCTTCCTCTGTCTGGAAGAAGAGCACTAGGGAGGAACTTTATGCTGCGTTTTATTCTTATTTTACTTTCTTCCCATTAGAACTGCATCAGGTTCTGCCTAAAATGCCAGTCTTGCTCCCCAGCGAGGCAAAGCTCACCCTCAGAGAGGCAATTCCCTCCACAGCTCTCGCAGTTATTAATGAAATCTCTGCTTTCTTGGCACCATTAACAACCAAGCACTTCGAAGCAGAGAGCCAGTGCCCCATTGAAGTAAGCAGGCATACAGACAGACTGCTCCTGATTCTAATGGGCTCAAATTGGGCTACAAGTTCAGCCTCAAACTGTGCATCTCCACCTGCAACGGACCCAGGCTCTTCACCTGATTTGCAGAGGGCAAAAGCATTCAAACAGCTTCTCGCAAGAAGATCTGAAGATTGTCGTGGTTTAAACCCAACCACAAACCTCGTCCACTCACTCCCCCCTTCTTGCCCTCCCCCTGCTTCTGGAGGGACGGAGAGGAGAATCAAAAAGAATGCAACTCCCACGGGTTGAGATAAGAACAGTTTAGTAACTAAGGTATAACACAGATCACTACTGCTACCACCAATAATAATAATGATAAAGGAAATAACAAGAGGAAAGAATACAACACCTCAACACCAGCCAACCAATAACTCGCCCCACTCCCCCCAGCCAAGCACCGACCGATACCTCCTCCAACCCTGTAGTCCCTCTACCCCTTCCGGGTCACTCTAAGTTACATCCTGGGCATGACGTGCTGTGGTATGGAATACCTTTTTGGTCAGTTTGGGTCAGGTGTCCTGTCTCTGCTTCCTCCCGGCCTCCCCTCCTCCCTGGCAGAGCACGAGGCTCAGAAAGTCCTTGGCCAGACCAAACATTCGAGCAGCAACTGAAAACATCGGCGTTATCACCACTGTTCCAAGGCCAAAAGATCAAAACACAGCACTGTACTAGCTCCTAAGAAGGAGAAAAATGACTGCTGCTGCTCAAAACCAGGACAAGATCTAAGTGTGAAATCAGTATTAGGATGCTAGGTTTGACCCAACAATGTTTTAATTGCACATTCTCCCTTTTCCCAACCCAAGCTGGGAAAGAAGAACTGAAATTTGTCTCACAAGCCCTGCCATGCCAATGACAAAGCAGCAAGGACCTTGCAGGTCAGAAGCTCTCTGGAAGCTTTGGTGTTACCAAGAAACGTCGAGGAACGTCAACACCTTCTGCAAGTTTAGCACATCACAATGTGCTGCACAAAGAATCCATAAGCTCTTTTCTGCATCCAACTCTGGGACAAGAAAATCCTCTGAGACTGAGACAACTTCCTAAAGAGTCACCTAGTTGTTGCCAAGGTCCAGCACATGCGGAGGTATTTGTTAAAGCTTTGAAGATTTAAAATGTTCCTATGATATAAATAACGGGGACATCCACCCCTGTCATTTCTACCTACTGGGAGTGGGAGGACACGGCTGGAAGGGAGAAGAGAGGTGGCTCCATCCAAATGGCGGTCAAATCTCACCATCCCCTGGCCCTGACAGGCAGCGAGTGAAGCTTCTTTGTGGCACCTATGGAAAGGTCAAGCTGTTCAAAATCTTGCCCTACTATGCCTCTTGAAGGATGATTTTCCTACACACCTGAAGGAAGAAAATGTGCCCAAAACAAAATTAGGATATAAATGTATGAAGTGCGAAGCTGAGGGCTTATGGCACCTTTATGATGCCTCAAAATCCATTAAGAAGTCGGTTTGTTTTCCAGAAGGATTCAGTTCTACTTAGGGAAACGGTGGAGGTGTTCACTGCACTTAACTTCAGGCTTGCTTGAGAATCCTCTCTCTTTTTCCCCCCATGGGGAGCAAAGGCAGGCATGGACCCCAAATCTTCAGCATATCCAGATAAGCTGGTACCTATATACCCAGAAGCGGCATTTACACACAGTGTGCCAGATTTGGGACTGAAAAGCGTAATGTTTTTCCCTGCCTAACTTTGGGAGAGAGGTGGGGGGGATACTCATCCTTGTCCAGAAAAAACTAATAGAGCCATGAGCACATCAGGATGTCCCAAAATTAGTGGATGATGCGCAATATTAATTCAGTTCCTAACCCATGTGTGCCAGGATGCTGCCTTTAATTAAATTAGCATAAGCTGTCTCTGACATTCTGATTTAATGTTAGAGACTCAAGGCTTTACCCCAGTAAATGTAGAAATTGTGAACTCATCTCAGAGTCGTTTTTTCACGTTTCTCTGTACACCCACTGTTTCCATTGTCCTAATGATCCAGTTTGCCTTTGCCAGCTGGGATGTGTGTGTTACAGACCAAGCCAATGCCTGGTTCTCAAAAGGAGAGAGTAAATTACTACAGTGGTTTCTTTATTGCAGAGTTGCGAGACAGAGGAGCCTTACAGCTGTCATCTTCCCAAAAGTCATCCTGAGCCTAGGGAAGAAGTGTTAATTGAGAGCAATTTGTGCTGGGCTTGAATCTGCTTCTGCCCTGTTCTCTAGGGCAAAGCTCACATAGGTCCCTTGACCGCTCTGCAGCAAACAAGGAGGGCTGCACAAAGGCTCTTCTCCCTGGGCTATTTCCTCTCTTTTAAAAGCAGTTTCACAGTGTCGAGTGCTGTGAAAAATGCCATGGATAGCTGGAAGCCTTATTCAGTATGCAACGTACAGCAGGAATAGGTCACGCTGCAGTCCTCACGCAAGAAGCATCCCTGCACTCTCTTTGGGTAGCATTTGTTTCATGCTTCTTGCATGTGAAGCCTCTGGACCACACTGACCCATCAGGTCAGGATCACATGTCCAAATCATTACCTGAAGGCCTCCCTCCTTGCTGGGTTTCTGCCACCCAGACAGCTGAGTGCCAACCCAAAACCCATCCTGGGTCATTCACCAGATCAGCAATCTGCTTCAGATGGGGTTCTGCTTGCTGGTTTTCCCATGTCAATAAATGCACTGAATGCAAAACAGTATTATCCTTACAGTGACTATTTCTAGCTTTACAGCAGATTAAAGCTAAATCTGATGATGTTTCAAAACTGGCAAAATCATGCATCTGTGGCACAATTTTTCATGCTAGGCAGATTGTTATTGATGGTGGGATGGCTCCTATTAAAAATTCTGGGTTTATGAAATGCACTTTGAAATGCTTGACCACACCAACATGAAGCTCACTTGCTTTGTTCTTTAAAGGTCATGGGAACCTACTGTACTGCAGTCATTATCAGCTTAGTTGTGACTCTGCTGCTTTTCTGGTGCCATTGCATAGAATCACAGAATCACAGAATAGTTAGGGTTAGAAAGGACCTTAAGATCATCCAGTTCCAATCCCCTGCCATGTCTTCTTCTGATTCAAGAGCTGGATCTTTTCTGGGTTCTTACAGCCCTTCCACCTTACATTGGGAACTCACCCTTTTCTCCTGCTATAGGTCTAACTGTGTACCAGATATCTCAACATACAAAGACTATCATCTGACCTGTGATGAAGCAAGCAATGTCCATTTGTACACAGAGAACTGAATACATGGAGCCAGAATGCTGCCTTCTAGAGACCCTTATCTGTACTACTACTGCTGTTTTCCTGCCCTTGAAAAAAAACCTCCTACTGTTTCAGGAGCCATCCCATTTATCCAGATCATGCACAACAACCTGTGATGACATGCATTGCAAGATAACTTCATATATTCAGGCTCAGGAAAAGATGGGTGTCCCAGCTCTCCTTAAGACAGCTCACATGGCTCAGGAGGAAGACTATAGGCTGGGGAGGGTGGGTGAACCCCGCCTCGCAGCCCATCTTCCATCCCAGGACAGTGGTCACGATGATGTGACTGGGGTTGCTCCTGGACAAGGCTGTTCCCTGTGGACAGCCCAAGTTTTGACAGTGCCAACACCCCTTGCTAGAGCGATGGATTCACATAATCTCCATCTCTCAGCCCATATAACATTCGATGAGCCAGACTGGCGTTACACCGTCCTCCCCAAGACAGCAGCAGAGAGCGCAGTGTGCTCAGCAGATGATTAAAGCAAGATCCATGTGATTTTACAGTGACGCTTGGTAGGATTCAAGGTTTGTTTTTACTGTGAGTTGATTGTTAAAAGCAACATTAATTTCTGGTTGTCAGCTTTTACTGGCAGTTAGCATCACTGCTCTCCACACTGTCTCAGGGCCATGGTGGTCCTTTTTGATGCTAGCATCTCCCTGGTGCTCAGCTGGGGTTGCTTGCAGAATCCAGAGCTGGTGGAAGATTATAACCAGTGCTGCAGGAGCAAGAAGCAGCACCAAAAGTGCTGTGTCTATTGATATTTCACAATTAAAAACTGAGTCCTACTGAGCCTCCTTGTAGCTATGCTGAGCCTTTAATATAAAATAGGTTTGCAGATATAAAACAGGCTTGTAGCTTTCGGTGGAAAGACCCTGTGAGGGAGCTGGGTACCGCTCCATCAGGCTGCTCGCGCTATGACTAACTATAACTAACAATGCTTTCTGGTTTGCAGATGTTACATTTCAGCCTGGCTTCGTAAGGGGCTGGTTATCCCAAAATAGGGATGGTCTTACCTGTGGCTTCCTGCCCAGGAGGGGCTTGTTAAAGTTGGACTTGATGATTTTAAAGGTCTTTTCCATCCTAGTTGATTCTATGATTCTATAATTGTGTTGCTGATTTGCTGTGGGGCAAACACCTGATGTTTGCCTTACAGTGTTATGGAAACAGCCAACTCTGCTCCCGCAAAGCATCATTAAACAGTGCACTTGTGAAGAGGGGCTATTTTTTAAGCAATAGCTCAGGCACCTGCCTCCTGTCACCTCCACTCTGCAGCAGAAGCAGGGCAATGCTGTCTGACTTAACCCCAGGAGGCATCTCTACCACATCCCCTGCACTACAAGGTGTGCAGGTACTGTTACCCATGGCCTTTAGCAAAGGAAATGCAAAAGCATCCATATCCAGAGTTATTTGCTTTGCCAAGTGGAAGCGCTTGTTCTCATTCCTCTGTGGGAAACCCAAAGACAGTAACAGTACCTGACACCTGCCCCAGGGGGTGTGAGCCCTCTTAAACTGCCCTGCCACAATCTAGACAAGAGGTTAGAAGAAACACATGTAATCATAGCTCAGCTTTAGATAGCTGAGGTGGGATGCAGTTTGCTCACTAGTCTGCACCGGCATACAGTGCTGCCTGCACACGGATGCCACTGCAGGTCTCAGCATCAGCAATAATGCCCACAAGCATGGTCCATCAAGCTGCTCACCTGGCTCAGCATTTCTCACCCAGCCATGTTCAAAATGCAATCGATTCATAGCTGCCCGGTGCTGTTGGTCTGGAATTGAAACATCTTTTAAATCTGAATAGTTGAGAACTTTGTAAAGGATGTGAGTGCTTCACAAGTGATAAGGCAGCACTGTGCACAGAGTGGGGCTGGTGAAGGTCCTAAGTGGGAACCATTACCTGAAGCAAAGAGTTACTTCTGAGTCTCCTCACTTGAACACAGGTTTATTTATTCCACCTAGCTGTAACCGCTTGCCTGAGACAGCTTAGAGAGAAGCCTTGTCTGCTTGTCAAGTCAATGGAGAAGTCTGTAACTCAAAAGGATGCTTCCACTCATAAGTATGCTACATCATTTCTGGAGTTACCTATCTCTCTCCACTGAGCATAGAGAGCAAACAGAAGGTATTCACTCTGTTTGATAGGATGAACACATGCTTTGATGCATCTTGGCTACTAGTGCAATCACTGCAGCAGGGAATTTTTCAGCAAAATGTTTGACTTCAAGGGAGGTTTTCTATGGGTTTTGTGTTTCTTATCTGAAAAATTCCAGTTCTTCAGAATTCAACCTGCACAGGGTGTTTGGGGCAGATTTCAGCAGGTTATGTCAAAAAATAGGTTTTAATACAGTTTCAGAAATGGTCAGGCTGCCTCGTCGCACAGGTTCTAACTGCAAAACTCCCAACTTCGGTTTTCTTTAAAAAATAATCCAACCTTTCAAGTTTAACAGCCAGTATTTACGAAACATCTCCTAAACCAGCAAACCCTAAATGGTTTTATGGATATCATCTTTCAGCTCAATCGTTTTTCCAAGTTTTCGGTTAGCAAAACTTTTCATGGTCTTATCATGACCTTATCGCCTTGCCCCAGAACCGAACAGCCCTACAAAACATTCCCAAAAGGCAGGAAAAAGAAGATTTCCTGTTTTGACCAACTGAAGTTGCAGTGATTGCCACCGTGTTGAGCTTCCACGGGCACTCAGTCCCCTGAAGGGAGAAGTGGCAATTCCTTCACAGAATCACAGAATCCCAAGGGTTGGAAGGGACCTCAAAAGATCATCTAGTCCAACCCCCCTGCAAGAGCAGGGTAACCTACAGTACATCACACAGGAACTTGTCCAGGCGGGCCTTGAATATCTCCAGTGTAGGAGACTCCACAACCCCCCTGGGCAACCTGTTCCAGTGCTCTGTCACTCTTACAGTAAAGAAGTTCTTCCTGATGTTAACGTGGAACTTCCTATGTTCCAGTTTACACCCATTGCCCCTTGTCCTATCACTGGATATCACTGAAAAAAGCCTAGCTCCATCATCCTGACACCTACCCTTCACATATTTGTAAACATTGATGAGGTCACCCCTCAGTCTCCTCTTCTCCAAGCTAAAGAGACCCAGCTCCCTCAGCCTCTCCTCATAAGGGAGATGTTCCACTCCCTTAATCATCTTTGTGGCTCTGCGCTGGACTCCTTCAAGCAATTCCCTGTCCTTCTTGAACAGAGGGGCCCAGAACTGGACGCAATATTCCAGATGCGGCCTCACCAAGGCTGAGTAGAGGGGGAGGAGAACCTCTCTTGACCTACTAACCACTCCCTTTCTAATGCACCCTAAGATGCCATTTGCCTTCTTGGCCACAAGAGCACATTGCTGGCTCATGGTCATCCTCCTATCCACCAGGACCCCCAGGTCCCTTTCCCCTTCACTACTTTCCAGCAGGTCGACCCCCAACCTGTACTGGTACATGGGGTTGTTCTTCCCCAGATGCAAGACTCTACACTTGCCCTTGTTAAATTTCATCAAGTTTCTCCCCGCCCAACTCTCCAGCCTGTCCAGGTCTCGCTGAATGGCAGCACAGTCCTCTGGTGTGTCAGCCACTCCTCCCAGTTTTGTGTCATCAGCAAACTTGCTGAGGGTGCACTCAGTTCCCTCATCCAGGTCATTGATGAAAATATTAAACAGCACCGGTCCCAGCACCGACCCCTGAGGAACTCCACTAGTCACAGACCTCCAGCTAGATTCTGCGCCATTGACCACAACTCTCTGCCTTCTTCCTTTCAACCAGTTCTCGATCCACCTCACTACTTGATCGTCAAATCATTCCTTGGTTGATTTTACTTTATTGATGACAAGAATATTGGGTCAAATAAAAGAGGACTCCTCCCAGACCATGCCCTGATCAAGCTGTGCTCAGAAACATGCAATCTGATTATCCTCATTTGAGCAAGCTGACTGTCGGGGTTTGTGACCCAGCAGGAAGACAGGTTATTAACAACTCAGGTATTTATAGTGCAGATGTCAGTAATTTGGAGTATTTAATCACAGCATACTTTGATTTGTCCTTGGCAAGCTGGTTGTGCCAAGGGTCAGGGATGCATACGGAGCTGGTCTGGGGCTATCTAATATAATTTGATATTGCCTCATTCTTGCATATGAAATACGCAAGAAATACTGGCTCCATCCTCTAACCAAATCATGCTGAATTAACTCATCTCCATCCAAGGCCAGATCCTCTGTATCTACGGCTCAGCTCCGTGTGGTCTTAAATAAGCTCTGGATGGGGATGGGGATGATCTGTTTTTTGTGACTAAGGGCATATATTTTGCTTGCAAATTGTCTCAGATATGAAAATTCTCACGTATTATAAAAAGGTCTTTTCCAAGCACCCAGAGAAGGTGCACAAGCGAATCCTGTGGCACTGAGATGATAAAAGCATACCCTGAAGGAATGAATAATTGAAGCCCAGCCCTAAATATTAATAAGATACAAGGGGAAGAGGACATTTCCCTCAACTTCGCACTTACCGAGCTGCCTGCTTGCATTTAAGCAGAGATACTCTCACAACCACTCCAAGCTCCTTATCCCCCCCTCTCCCTCCCCTGAGAAGACTGTAGAGCTCCAAACTAATGCTATCTTCATCTGAAATTCCCCAGCACATTTTGTATTCAAATCTCAAGAGGAACATGGTGGTGTTTATCAGAAGATGTGCTCCAAATGGAAACAAAGGATGCTCTCCGAGTCCCCTGTCACCACGGAGGGGAGAGCAGGATGCACAGAGGGATGGGTCATAGTGAGTAGGGGCTTGCTCCAGCTCCGGAGATGCCCAGCCAGGGCTGCTTGACACATGCTGGGGTGATAGGGGGGATATTAAGGGCTCATGGTAGACCCTCTCCTCTTGGTTAATGCTCTGTTTTGGGATATGTTTACAACATGCTGGCCCCAGACTGGCGTACCAACCCTGGGGTTAAATTTATTCTTCTTTCAAAAGTCCAGCTCTCAAGTAATGTGATGGTTAAAGCCTTTCCTGGACATCAGAGCATCCATGCCTTCTGACCACATAACACAAGGCACATTCAGGAGACCCCCCCAATCTCTGCAGCTCATGACAGAGTCGGGTGAGCTCCCGAAGGATGGTGTGATGTGGTGATGGGACAGCCAGAAAACAGGTAGGATAACTCATCGCATCCTTTCCAAACATGTGCCATGAGCCCACACCAGCTGTCCAGTCTGTATGCGCCAAACCAACACATCCCACTGCCAGGATGCAGCCATCCTGCAGCCGCTAACCCCCTGTTCCTCCTGCAGCAACACAGAGAACACATTAAACAGAGAAAACATAAGAAACAGGAGGTGTTTTACAGGGTCAGATGGCATTACCATCCCCTTTCTTTCCAGTGCTGATTTTCATCAGGCAGACATGACTGCCTCTCAGAAGCAAACATGTCCATGGGCATCCACCACATCCCAGATTTAGAACGATTTTTAACAAGCTGCAAGGAGCAAAATAAACAGCACTTGATCTGCAAGCTCCCCATTCTTGACAGCATCCCCAGAGGTGGTGGAAAGCCGAGGAGATAGCTCCTGGCTTTAATTGGTACATTAAAATTCTTCCAAGCCGCTACACAACTGTTAATAGGCAACTTAATTAAGCACTAACCCAGTTCATATTTCTACCCTCCAGAGGCTCTTGTTTCAGTTTTTATTTTGTTTTTACTTATTACATCCAAAGCCATGGGGAGTTTTGTCCTAATCATGTAAACAAGCTGAGGGCAGTGACACCAGGCAACTTATCTAACTCCTGACACCTCTGCCAGATGCCCAGGCCTGCAGTTTCTTCCCTCTAAAGAAGACGGAGGGCTCTGGGAATGAGGTGTGAATTGGAACAAGAATGAATGCCAGTAATCCTTAGCACCGGCAGCCAACTAACCCCCACTGACTGCAAAAAGGAGACAGTGCTGGGCAAAGCAAGGTCTTCTCCAGGTATCAGATACCAACAGGAAGGTGGGTTTTAGACCAAATGAATGAGGAGCCTCATTCAGCCTCTCCTGAGCATCTTCAGAACTGCAGCTGCACTCCATGCTATCCTCAGCCGCACACCACAGCTCAGAGCACCGTATGATAGAGAGGAAGTACCAAATGAAAGAAGATGCCATCCCCTGATCCCCAGGAGACCTCTAATAACCTTTCATAACCCCAGCGCTTCATCACTACTCACTGTGTGCATCCTGAATGCCAGGCTGGGTTGGTGGGTTTGCTGAGGAGGTCCTCAGCAATGATGCTCTCGGAAGTTTTCTTTTTCTTTCTAAGGCTGGGCTGGGGTAAATCAAAACTTGCTCCAATAGCTGTCATGGAAAAGGATGGGTTTAATAGTCACACGAACAATAGTGGGGCTTCCATTAAAGGTGAGTTATGAGCCATTTAAGTCAAAAAACAACTGGATTGCTGCCAGGCACACTTAAGGTAATACCCACACACTGAGGAAGGAGGGGTGACTGCAGAGAAGCCAAGCAGTCACCCAGCCTATGGAGGGAAGGAGCATTTGTTGCTGGCGATGAATACACATGAATACCTCTGCTCAAGGAGAAATCATCTATTTGCCTCAAATGCCTTGTACACCAACAGGCACATTGACAATGCACACATCATGATTCCTGACTGAATGGTAAACCCCATGTGTGTTTTCCTCGCTGAAAAATACGGTCTGTCTCCTGCTGCAATGTTTTTATTCCAAAGGGAACAAAGAATTCCAGAGCCTCTAAACACAGCAGTAGCAAAGCTGAAGACTTCTGGCACAAACATGGACAAACAACTGGGCAGCAGACAATGAGGGAAGTGCTCTGGTGACATGAGTCAGGGTGGCCACATGGACCTTGAGTATAGTTTGCTTTTGCTGAAGTCCTGTCCCACGGGTAGAAACAGAATCAGGTGGTGGTGAGGTACAACTACCCACTGAGCTCCTGGGCTGGATGAAATCATCAAGCATCCCTGTAAGAGAGGCTGTGCAGGGAGCAGAAATGCGCTTTGCAGCATGATCTAAACCTATGAGACATCCACTGGGTTAAAATTACTGCAAAACTCAATGGCTTGAAATAGACCATTGCGAATCTTGTTAATGAAAATGCCCCTTCCTTCCCACAACAGAAAAAAAGCCAATATGGAAAAAATAAATGAAATGACACTTTTCACTTGAACAGTGTAATTTTATGGTGTTTCTCTGTGGGTGGCACTCATACAAAAATAAAACCCAAACCTGACAGGAGCTTGGTCTCCATTCATTCTTCTTGCTCCTCTCTTCCTTAACTTTTTCCTTCCACCAAGAGAGATGAAGGGAAAGACCACCCAAAGTAAGCATGCACTGATGGCATAAATCAAAACCTGTGAGAAGGGAAATTAAAAAAGGCATCAAGGCAAGTTTAATTCCCATTGGAAACCCGAGGCTCAGAGAGGAAAGGATATAAAATGTAGTTGTGTTTTAAAGATGTGAATAGGGAGAGAGGCAGATGCCTTGGAGTGAGGAAGTATGTCAACCAGCCCCGTCCATGAAACACACTGGGTCCCTGTGCTGAGGTGCCAAATCCTAGAAAGGGATGAAGATCCCCAAGCTGTGACATGGCAGATTCCCTGTAACAAAAGCCCTCAGGGGTGATGTGGCATGGAGGGACAACCTGGGGTGTGAAAGCAGCACATATCTGCTGAGGCTCCCTGGGTTGGTGCCTAGAGAAGACAAGTCTGGATTGCCCCACTTCTGGGCCCTTGTGTACAGGAGACTTTGGGAAAGAGCAGTGAATTTCTGGGATCTGAGTGGGAATGGCCCCAGGTGGACATCTGACTGAAAAGAGGAATGCATGTGGGGAAAAGGTCTAATAAGGCCACTCAAACCTAGTAAATTGCTGTGTTCCCTCTCCACATTGAGGTGCCTGAACCAAACACAGTGGCTTTGGGCCAAGAGGACAAAAGCTTCCCTGGCTGCTGTGTCTCACCATTTGGTAGGAATCCTCCTCTTCCACCTTCCTGTGGGAAGCACTTGCCCTTGAGTTTGAGAAGAGACCTACCAGGGCTGGGTCTTTGCCAGGACATCTGGGACGCCGCTCTTGGGAACATCAGTGGTCAGCAGTATCTGCTTCAGCTTCCACCACTAACCTGGAGAGCAGGTTCCAGCCTCAGAGGTCTCCCACCATTCGCCATTTGTCAGAGCACAACCTGGTCAGACCCCTCACTCGCCCCTTGTCCCCATGGCACAGTCAGTACCTAGAGGCAACAGAAGCTGGCAGATATGTTTTCCTCAATCTGCTCTAGTCCACAGCACAAGCTCATGAGACACTGTGGCCTGGCTGATGTGTGAGCTGGGTTTCCACAGGCACAGCTGAGATGAAAGCAAATACATCCAGGGGGTGAGGGCAAACCACTTGGATATGTAAATATATGCTCGTACCTGCAGGGGCTGTGGTGTGAAAATGACCTTTCCAAACACTTACTGCACTTTTGGTTTATCACTTTCTTGGATAACATAGCTAGGAACCTAGGCAACTTTGTTTATCTTCCCAGGCCTTTTCTGTTTGGCTGCATGATACTGCTTCCAATTTCCAGAACTCCTGAGGGAAATGCAGATCTCTATAAATCCCTATAGAGATTTCTATTAATCTCTCAAGAGATTAGTATTTCCACCTCAGAATTTCTTGGGAGGGAAAGGGGAAGAAAATTCTGTATATAAATATTTTCATATGCACTGAACATCTCTTTAAAATACCAGGAATTTGAGTTGCCATCACCTGATTGCTCTTTCTAGACACGATATTGAACTTAGGTTTGATCAAAACACCTTCAGTATGTCAAGAATTACTTCTTTTAGTAAACATACTCTTACCCCATCATGTAACATCATGGATGACACTTTGATGCATCTGCACAGAGTGATTTTCAGACCACAAAGCAGAGAATTTCTCTGGTGAGGGAGAAGCTCTCCTGCCTGTTTTTAACTTGCAGCAGCTCGCTTCACCACTAGATGTCTTTGAGCGCTGCCTGGGATGCAGAGCACAGTTTCTGGTGCTCAAGGCCAGGCTGCTTTCAGCCCAAAGTTACAGAGCCCTTCTTTTGTCCATTGTATGCACTGAGCCTTTTTTAACGTAATAATTGCTTTGTGTCCAGGAAGAGCTGCAATTCCATGATACTGCCCGCACACCCTGCACTGCAAAGGGTTATACAAGTATAACAATAGACAGAACTGGCCTGGGTGCCCTGCACACATAAACCTCTGCTGAGTGTCACCATGTCCCTTCACGATCTGTCACAAAGCACAAGAACAACTGATTACTCTGGTCCACAATATCTGTCCAGTGCCTGGCACTGGGCAGCCCTGCACATGTTTTGTCACTGTCTGAGCTGGATGCACACATAAAGGTGGAATTATCTGGTTCTTGCCCTTCTTCAAGCTGTCACATCCAACATATCAGATGGCAAGAAAAGGCAGATGGAGCAAAGAGTGGGTTGCAATCTTTTATTCAGTAATCAGTCCTGCTGTGTGGTAGCATCTTAGCAACTGGAACCCAAAAATGCAAAAATACTGAGTTTTCAGCAGTGAAAAAACAGGCAGTATAAAATATTCCAGTATTGCCTCTTAGAACCATTATTTCAGTAAGAGCCCTGTTTCAAAGGCAACATGCTTATTTAGTTTGCTTGATTTCTATTCTCAATCCCTCCCCCCAAAATTGTTCAGACAGTAACCTCGTGACCCCCATCCCACCTGCACACATCATGGGGAGCCAAACACTACATGAATCTCCTCCTGATTCCCAAAGGTTTACTGAAGAACGTTCTCCCAGTGGTGTCAACGGTCAAGAAGACACAGATCATTGTGATACGGAGTGGTCCTGATGTTCTACACACTTCAGACAACCGTGGTGCTACTGAGCTCCGAGGAGAGGCTCCGTCTCCCGGAAGAGCCACTGGAGAGCTTCGTGCCGGCCTTGCCTCTCCAGTTCTGCTCCAACTACTTCTCTGCACTTCCGATGGTAGTCGTCCACCCAGTTACGCTAGAGAAAGGGAGGGGTATGACATTCAGCATAACCACAGAGGAGTCGGTGCCCTTACAAGCTGTGTTCAGCCAGACATTTGCAGGCCCTTGTGTTCTTTGGGACTTAGCTGTTAGGCTGGGATGGGATCCTGTCCCAAAGAAGACAGAGCTCTAATGTATGGAAACGGCTTGTAAATTTGATACGTGTAGGAACTGAAGCAATTGGTCCCAGGTCTTCAGAAGAGCCAAGGTTCAGTTCAGCTGACAAGTATTTAAAGTCTCTGCAAATCACTGCCTCCAGCAAGCCAGAAGAGCTACGTTGGCACGGTCTAGTAAATAGCTTTACAAACTACCAACTGAACAATGCAGCCCTGAGACACAAATTGCCCTATTGATCAGAACACGTAACCTTACAGCAGATCTTGATACTCTTCACAGTCCTCTTCAGAAAAAGGAAATGAAAACAGGATTGTCATTCAGAAAAGGAAGATGGGTTGAGGCAAAATAAAGAGTATGGTAGAAAAACAAGGTGACATACTAGTGAAGGTAGTGGGAAACCTAAACAGTAAGTTTAGAGTATGAAGCTATTCAGGACATAAACGCTGACGAGACATATCACTGATGCCTGCTCAGAGTCCATAGGTACTACACAATGTGTGGCTGAATGGGACTGACCATAAGCAAATGCAAACAACAACACAAGACATACTGTAAGTCTCTGGGGAGAAAGCATGATAGTCTCACAGAAGTAAATTAAGGCAGAAGTAGGAAAAGAGGAGAGATGATAGCAGCAAACAGACCAAGAGAACTACCAAAAAAATCATTGGAGGGGCCCTTGCTGCCTGTGATGACATAGAATAATTTAAATGGGAAAGACCTCTGGAGAGCTCATCCAAGTCCAGCCTCCCACCCAGAGCTGGATCAAGTTTAAAGTCAAGTCAGATTGCTCAGGATCACTCGCTCGATCAATCAAATTGAACAGAGGCCAGTGGTTTTTATAAAGAGAACAGAAGAAGGTGGTACTAGTGCAAAGAAGGCAATACTAACCTATTGTTTCACTTACCTCTTTTTGTGTCAGCAAATTAACATCAATCATTTTCATCTGGATTGGAACCAGGGTTAAGGGTTCAAAAGTCAGGCTCCCTCTGTTTTTGAAATTATACTGCAGCAGAAAGACAAATGGGGTTGTAAATCTTTAGGAACAGCTCTAGCCAAATCATGCTTACCCTGTGGTTCATGTCATCACTACAGAAAAACCCATGTAACATTCAGATGAGAGGGCAGCAACTTACAATAACATTTTTCTTACAGCTCAAGCAAAGAATCTCAACATAAACCTCAGTTATTTCCTTTCAATAGTCACTTCTCAAAGGTCATGTCCCATGTCACAACTGTACAGGACTCAGCTTGATGACTGTACGGTCATTTTCAGTTTGACATTTCTAAAAGCATAACCCAGTCAGACTGCCAGTTATAACGTCAAAATCTGTCTGTAGTTTTGTCTCTACTGCCACAGCGGACTCTATCAGAGAAGAAAATCCTGACTTCAGAAGATCAGCTAACTCTACAGCAATAACTCCAAGGGGCTGAACAAAGATGTTTTGACATCCACACAGAAAACATTTTGAAACTACTATCACGTACTTGGTTTATATACACGTGTTTGAAATACACATTTCAACCTATGGAAACTGCAGAAGCAGAACTGTCATCTGTGTCTCTATTAGCAAGGAAGACTTGGAATCAGTCTTCACCATAGTGAGGTTTTGGAGACCTTGTGTAGGATTCAATTGCCTGCAGCATGGTCCCACCTCAAGTTCCAGTACTTTAAAGGTTTACAACCAGTGAGTCATGGAGAAAGGTGCATCTTGAGCACATTATTCACCTTGGTTTCAGCAGGGATCACAAGGACGACATTTTCTATTCGGATCCCGAAGGACCCATCTTCATAATACCCAGGCTCTGCAGAAACAGACAGTAATTAACTAAGCCACACAGCTGCACTGTGCAAATACTTATTCCCTATGGCCAAACTTCCACTGCATGGGTTTAGTCCGCTGAAGTCACTAAGCAATCTTGACATCAAGCATCCACAGAGGCAAACAAATTTCTTACTCTACTTAATCTGCACATAAGCCCTGAGCAAGGTTAAAGCAAAAGTTCTCAAAGAGAGGAGAAACAAGACAGACAGCCCTCAAGCTCAGAAAGTCTCCTTGCAAGTCAAGAGAGAGCACAGAGTACATGTGTTCCAAATATCAGATACTAATGGTGCCCTTACAAGTTGTGTTCAGCCAAAGACAATACTAATTACAAAAGGCAAGTGGGTAACACCTTCCCCCAAAACACTTATTTTAGAGAGCGCTCCCAACTTCCTGACAGGACTTTGCAGCCCTGAAGGAATGTGCTGTCTCTCAGCAAACCTTAACAGGCTGCTCATTTACTATTGGAAGAATAAGGCATGTAAAGATTCAATAGCTGCCTCAAATAGCTCATAGTAAAGACAGGATTAGCTCCCGAAAGCCTGGTGTCCAGCTTGTACTGCAGCCAGCTCTTCCACTGCAGAATAGGAGGCAGCATGCCAGAGCCTGGCTGGTCAGCGCACAGCTCTGCTGAGGCTTGCACTGTGGAGAGCAGGCAGCAGGCTTGCAGCACCCGACTGCAAAGATGCTTTATGGAAGGTGAAAGAGCTAAAATAAGGATCTTTACCTAGAAAGTTTAAATGACAATTAAAATAACACCCTGAGGAGGCAGGACCAGAGCTTATGATCCCACCTTTCTTTTACACTGCTGTCAGATTTATTCCTTCTGCGTCTTAAAGAGCTTGGTCCTTCCCCAGTAACCAGAGAGAATCACCAGTGATAAATACCATCAGAGACGATCATTCCAGCCTCCAAGGGCTCATCTGCAAAGGTTTTGTAGCTAATGCCACAAGGACCCTCATGCACATTTAGGAAAGCGCCAACTCCATGTCCTGTTCCATGCAGGTAATCCAAACCACAGTCCCACAAGGCAGAGCGGGCAAAGGAATCTAGAAGGTGACCTGAAGGTCAAAGGAAAGAGATGGACATGAAGAGAGAATGTGATCAAGTCAGGCTCCCACAGAGACGCTCTGAAGGATCAAACCTGGAAAACATGCAAAAAAACCCCAATCAATCAACCAAAAACCCCACCATCAACCAAAGAAAGCAACTAACTGGATTGTTAAAAGTTACAAGGCAGATTGGGCAAGTCTCATGTTCAAAACTTTTCTAAAGAGCCCCTGCCTGTCTGATTGCACAGCTCTTCAGAAGATGGTCTGTAACAGAAACATTGCACTCCTGCTTGCTCCAGTGGCATTTTCAGAAAACAATCTAGTGGTTAAATGTTCCACTGAGAATTCAGCACCTTTCTTACAGGTAGCTGCACCAAATGAACTCAAAATAGATGACTTGCCAATTATATCTGGTGAACTAATAAGCCAGACTTCTTGCTTGGATGGCCAGTCATTCTAGATTGTTTCAACCAGAATGCAGAGATTTCTGTTGCCTGCCTGTGAACATCAACCCCGTATGTTCAAGCTCAGACACCCTCCAGTTTTAGTTGGGGTTTCTTGCACCACTATGCAGCTGCTTTTTCCTCACCTACCCAAGAATGCAAACTGAAGAAAACTCTAAGAAGAAAAGTCTTTGTGCAAGGGGTCTCATCAAGGGGAAAATAGCTCTGCAACAAATTCACCAGGGGTGAATGTATGTCACAGCTTCTCCTGCACAAAATCAAAACAGCTCCTTCCTGTGTCATTTTTCCATGCTTCTCACTGACAAAAGAGATTCCACATTAACTGGAACAGAATTAGCCTGTCCTTTTGGAGCTGGAAAGTGACCTCTCACTTTGATACGGCCATGAGGAAAGCATAAAGACAACTTCCAAGGACAGAAAGGCCACAGATGTATTAGAGTGCCACTGAGTAATGAAAGTCACTATCACCCTAAATGCATTTCAAATGCCCTTCAGACTTTTTCCCTCAAAATTTTCAGCACTGGTTGATGCTGAGAGAAGTGGCATCAGTAATCCAGATCCAAAATATTATGATGGAAACAGACACAGAGACACAGACACATCAACATCTTCCTAACACATCTGGACCTGTCAACCATAACGTTGCTCTCAGACCACCAGTCTCCAGAGGTCACTGCTGTGGTCAAAACACTCCAACTCACCAACCCACCTTTGGTTCCATTTGGGAAGATGGCTGCACTCACAGCTATATGTCCCTTCAGGACATAGGTGAAGCATTCCTGTCAAAGAAATGTGTGCCATAAGTAAAGAGGGAGAGCCAAAACTTCCCCAGGAATGGAAAGAAAGACTGCATCTTGGGAAAACTGCAAAGGACCTGGGAAGGCTTGCTCATGCTTCTCAGTGGCTGGCAACACCAAAGCAAACCATGAGCAGAACGACTTTAAATTACTCTGAAGGTATTTCTTTGCTAATTACGGAGAGTGTCACTAACTCAGAGTGCAGGTTTAGCAGCAGGATTCACCTGACCTACTTGACTGATTTTCTCCATGGCTGTAGTTTTACTTCCTGAGAATGCCCTACAGCACATTTTCATCACCTGGTGAACTATAATGATGAAATTAGTTTTAATTAAAGAAGCAATTTAAAATAAACAAAACTACATTGCTGAATTTCCAATACAGACCTCCTCAAGTAAGTCTGAGACTGTTTTTTTATATGGTACACTAGACACAGACCATTACTGCAGCCTTGCATTAGACACTGAGCTCTGCACTAAATTAAACCCCCATGTTGGACAAGCCAGTAACATCTATCTTCAGCCTGCTGATTTGATTATTTAGAGAAGACATGTCACTTTGCAGATGAGAGGTGTGCATTTTAAGATAGAAAGGTGTCATTCACTAAATCACTTAGTTTATGTTTTGGAAGTATGAAGTCTGACAGCCTTCTTTTCAGTCTTTATCAAGATGCTGTCACATATTATTAAATAAATGATACTTGATAGAGTATTTTGACTATATAGCAATAGGACACATTACTCATTTGTTTAAGTATCTCTAATAATAAGTGTCAGATCACAAGCCACACTGAGATGCCAAATTACCTTTTCATAGGCTGATGGTGTGCCAAAATGCATTGTCCTGGTCACATCTGTTGTACCATCTCTTCAAAGACAAAGATGCAGGAAGCAAAGGGATGGGGGAGAAAGATCAAAGTGAGAATGCACAAAAAAAACCAGTCGCACTGCAGCAAAGCAACCAAGCTCATAATTGGGTAAAGTCATCTGCTGATGATGTAACAGCTCTTAATCTCCAAAATTCCTGAACATACACGTCCCAGATGTAGCAATAAGGATTTACAATTCAAAATGTTATCTTTCATCTATAAGCATCCCAAAGCTCTTCGCAAATTAGAATCTAAACTCCTCATAAAAATGATGCTAATTTGAGGTTTAGCAACTGGTACCCATCCATAGAGAACAGAACAGAAAAGGCCAAATTTGTATGGAAGATGATTCATCAGCAGTTTAAAAAGATATACTTATGCACAAACGACAGCTACCAGCTCAGGGAAGAGAAATGTAAGGGGGGGTACAGCATTCCTTCCATCCTCAGGGAGTCTTGTTCTAAGATTTCTACAAGTTATCCAGCATTTGGATAGGGGTTAGTCTGAGATGTCTGAAACTGTCTCTAAGTTCCTTCTAACAAATATCAGTTTGAGCCTGCTGTCAAATACACAGAGGCTCTTAAATAATGAGTTCCCTTTGAAACACTCCTGTGCCTACGCTTTTCCCCTACACACAACAGGCCATGGTCATAAAGAGCTCACGATTTAACTTCTTAGCAGGGCCAAGCAGAGCATCCCTGTCACAATGCTGTGGTAAGTGCCATTGATGTCCAGCTTATATTGTATTCAAAGGGTTGCTTTTCACAGCGGCACTAAGGAAATCATTAATTAGGCCATCACAGGAAGGAAAAAAGATCTCCTTGTAAAAATCTTATCAAAGGATGTCTGTATGGTTCTTCTGCAAAGTTCTTCCTGACTGACATAACAAAAAAGCATAGCTCTAAAGACAAAGCTCATCTCAAAGAAGCGGCCAGGCCTGTCCTGCATCTTAGTGAACAAGCCATTTCTCATCTATCTACACTGGTTAAAAACACCACTTCTTTCATTTTCCATGGAGTCAAGAGTTCCACAGTAAATAGCCGCAGAGATTGAGGCCACTGAACGTCACTATCAAAACAATACTGAGTGAGTCAACAGACATATGACGCCCTCCCAAAAAGACACCCGAGACCCAAGTATCCACTTGAAACCCTGTCTCCGATTCTCTCTCTGGAAAGGCACAGAACACCACACACCAGTGCTGTCCTGCCTTGCTCTGACCTCAGCATCAGTCAAATCTGCCCACAGGGCAAACCTGGCAGGGGAGGTGCCTCACTCAGCTGTGCAGGCTGCTGTGCAGGCAGCCCAAGCCTAAACAGGGCAGTCAGGCCTGTGCTAGAGCACAGATACCATTACCCTGGTAATGGGACTTAGGTGAGAACTGTACTTTTATACCCAGGCAAGGCTTGTCAGCAGCCCCAGTCTGCTGCCCTGAGCCCAGCTTAGAGCCTCCTGTCATACATCAGCCACCCACTGACTGATGCACTTGGCTTTATAAAGGTGACACAATGAACACTGTGAAATGGCACTGTGCTCAAAACTACATGTTACCATGCCTGCCACAGCAATGGGGAGCTGACCCCATAGGTGGTCACAGGGAGCAGAAAATATAGCACCACTCATCCCACTCACTTGTATTGTGCTCCCGAGTCCAGGAGGTAGATCTCATTCACAGACAGCGTTCTGTTGGTCTCAGGAACTGGCCTGTTCAGTTAAACACAAAGCTTTTTGTTCCACAGTTTTAAGGCCTCCAGCCCATGTCTGCAGTCCAGAAACCATATTAAGTGCAAGCTTGGATGTGTCGGCTCTGATTTCTTGTGGCAGTGATAGAAAACACACATGCTAAGCCAGGGATCATACTGAGGAGTGTATTTGTCTACAGTAAAATAGCACTACTGTACAGTATAGCTTTGTTGCTTCCAGCAAAACCCTCAACATCTGTTCCTGGACATATTTCAGAACATTCTGCAGTTCATACTCCTCCTTTTCAGACTTCTACCCCCAAAATAGCCCTTTTCTATGGCCCCTGAGCAAATCAGCATGATAATACATGCATGCTGCCAGCAGGGAGAGATTTTAATTTAGTAAGTGTGGAAGCTCTGGTGGAATAAAGTGAGATGGCAATCAACATCTCCCTAGAGTACTCTGTTGTGACACCACAACGAAGCCTGACAGCTCCTTCCAACTATGTTTGCTGAAGGATGAAAGGAGAAGCTGTGTTTCTCTTACTTGTAGTGAATGATGGCTCCATTTGGACCTGTGCTTGATATGGTAGCAAAACTCAATTCAACAAAGTCTTTCTGTTGGCTGAAAGAAAAGATTGTGATCACTACAGTACAAGTGAAAGGAGCACACAGGCACCTAAGGTACCTGGAGTGCCCCATCATCAATTTCACATCGCCTCAACCTTCCCCTTAGCCTTGAAAGCCATTTGGGCAAGCATACTTGGGTAGGAGAGTTGTACAGATTGAAGCCCTATCCTCCCAACCATGTGGAAACCTGCTTTCCATCTCTTTCTTACCAGCAGAACTCACCACCCAACCCACCTATGGAAGACATGTTCTGAACTATTTCTTCTTTGTCAATTATTTACTCAAAGGCATTTTTAGAAGTCTTGTTGATGTACGTATGCATGCGAGTATCTCTCAATACAAATGGTGCTCACTCTCCATCAGAAGAGAAGGAACTTTAACTCTCATATCAGCTCCTCTGTGGTAACAAAGCAACTGTCTTATATTTAAGTGTCCTAACCTGTGACATTCCTCATTGCTATCTCAAAAGAAAACCGGATAGGATCCAGTGGGCTGGGACTTCTATCTCCCTAGAGACCCAATTCTTTCCCAACTCTTTCAAGCATTCAAAGAAATCCTGTAGTAATGGTTTGTCCTCAAGTAAAATTTATCTGCAAGTGAGCTGGATTTCTAAGGAATGAAATAAAAACAAAGGATAAAAACGCCACCCAGAAACCATCCTCACAGGGGATTTACTTTTTACCTGCGGAACTCCTCTGCTTTGTCTGCAGCAATTATTTCTGTTACTGTTCCCTTTGGAACCTAGTGGACAAAGATGTAGGTTGAATTAGCACACCAAGAAAATGCTAAATGCTTAAGCACTGACCCTTGTCTGTGCATTATGAAACTGAGTCTTGAAGTGACCTCTTTTAAGGCTTTTTGTCCTCATTCCTCAGTACTGACAAGCACCGACCTAGCAATATTGTGCAGGGCATGTGAGTAGAGGAAGCAGAGAAAGACAAAGCAGTATTGCTGAACCCTGACTAGGAAGCAGTTAATGCAGTGTTAATTTCACTGAGATACGTGCAGAGGTAACATCTCACAAGACAACATCTCTTCACAGACAGGTTACACTAAGTTTAAACAGTTCTCTCCAACAAACCACGGTATTAGCAGAATTTTTATGCTTTTAAATAAGAAATGGAAGCAGTTGCAGGAAAAACAAAGGACGTTAAATTTTACTTTAGGCATCTGATAAATTAAAACCTGTGACAACCTCCCCAGGACTGGACAACAAGCAAAGTGAAGCAAGAGCTAGGCTTCATAGCCCCTGAGGCAGACTTCTTGAGGTACTCAGACATGTAAAAAGGTACCTTTGGGAAGCCGTCAAGCCATCTCCACAGGTAAAGTCAATGGGCTCAGACATGCAGTAGCACAGAAGGAGCACAGCTTAGTAAGTTGCTGCGTAACACTGGGCACTCTGCACCTTCGCTGTGTACTTCCAGAGAAAACATAACTAATTTTGTCTTTATCCCATTTTCACTGCACATGGGCATGACTGCACCTCTTCATTCATAAACTCCAAATTTGTCCATACTGACAGACAACACCAATCACCATGAGAATAGTTCTGAACTATTGCACCGAACTGGGTATTTCTTCATGATTTATACTACCAAGCCAGCATAAGACAGTATTAACACTATATTAAGCCTATTCAGGTCATTTCTCACCTGCTCTGGCTTTGGTCTATGTAAAATGAATGGGGGCCTTGGATGAAAGCATGATTGAAATCCCCACCAATAAAAATCAGACAAAAGCCCAACTGTTTTTTCATTTTTAGCAAAGGCACTATAAAGACTACAAAATTTTATGCTCATGAAGAATTTTACACAGTAATAAAATCTCCAAGTTGAAAAAAATGAATACACTACCTCTTTCTCCAGCCAGTTAAAGAGCTCACACAGGGCAACAGCATCTTTAATCTGTGTTAAAACAGGCAGAAGAAAAGGGAATTGAGAAGAAAAAAGATGTATCAAGCCTCAGTATAAACAGGTTTTAAGGCAAAATAATTTAACCTGCAAGTTTCAGAAACACTAAGAGATGATCTAAGAAGTATTTCTGAGTTCTGCCTCCTGTAATTAATAAAGGCACTGGAAATGTATCTAGACAATTAAATAAACATTAATAAAAGTTTACTGCTGGAAAGTATCATATTGTGAAGAATTACCAAGTGCGCAGCAAACCATACACATGACTTTCAAGTCCCCTGCGCTTCAACACGCAAGATCTTGCATTTCAGCTTGTGGCAGGTAACCACGCGATACATCTGGTGATGTGACAGCGGAACATACCCTTTGGGCACATGGCACCACAGTCTGTCACACAGCTTCTGACTTCTCTCTTGCCTGATAATCCCCATTTTTTCTTCCTTTTTTCTACATGCTTACAGCATGCAGAGGCAAGGAGACAAGTATACAAGAGCAAGGCACAATTTTGTCCTCAGGTGGCCGGAGACAAAGTGTCTATTCAGTACAAGTATTTTTACTTCCCATTACCTAACAGGCAAAGAAAAGCATTGAAATAGAAAGTAGCAGTTCCCAAGAAGCTTGCAGAAAATATGGAACAAGTCCAGAATTGCCAGCCCTGCTTTAACTGCCACATTTCTCCTCCTGTGAAAATTGCTGCTTGAAACTTAACAGGAAAAACACAAGAGAAAATTTCAGCCCCACCATGAACCTGTTTCACAGGCAGCTTTTTTTGTTTGAAAATATGAAGCTTTCTGGGAAATCAGTCTCATTTCCATTGTGTCATGATGATGACACAAAATCAAGAGTACTTTGAGGACACTTGACTGCTCCTGAGCATCTTGAACTGTGTTTTGCACCATGTGTCGAAGAATTTCTCTGTGTTCTCTAGGCTGTGTTTATACAAGTCATAACAATTTGAAGACTCCACTGAGAAAGACAACAGAACTAGCACAGGGGAAAGAACAGCCTTTTAAGGGCTCATACTCTAAACAACACTTCTCAAGTCTGCAGGGTCTTCCAACAGAGCAAGGCTGGTTCCTCACACTATCACAAATGTTGTTCTTCACTCCAAGGGAATGCTAAACAAGCAAAAAACACTGCTTCAGCAGCAGTAGATATGTGACAGAAAACCACTTTTACCCTGCCATCCAAATTCTTATTTACTTTTTAGCTGAAACACTAAAACTGGATGAAAAATGTAATTTCTCTCCCTAAATGTAAAACAAACCTCTTGCCATGTGCAAGGAGACTCTCAAAGTTTCACTTACATGTGCTCTTCTCATGCCTTCTGTTTCCGATGCATTCTTCACAGCTTTTGCAATGCAGATGGGAGTATATGGGGTGAGGTATCGGTAAGCCTGCAGTAGAAGGACAGGGATTACTTGTGGATTAGCCAGACAATATAATCCGAAAGGTTTAATAACTCAGCCTGGCCACAATTAGTACTTTGGCAGTCCCTCTCAACCTTCAGAGCTGGGAAATACTGGTTGCCAGTAGGCAGCTAAGTGCACTGGTGAATAAAGAGGAGAAACAGTCCCTGACTGAAGGAAGAACAGCCACAAGGAAATGCAAGGAGCTTGTCATGAAGCAGGGTGAAGATTTGGATATCCTAATTAGAATATATATCAATGCCTGAGCCATGGGTTTCCTACTGCTGATGTACACTAAAGTCCCAGAGACAGACAATGAGAAACACCAATCCCAGGGCTAAGGTGAAATTTACACTGTGCAAACAGACCAAAAGTCACCTTGACTTGTTACCTGACTGTCACCCAAGTAGCAGGAAGCAAAAGGTATCCAGCCCAAGTTACAAGCACTGGAGTTGAACCTGGTGGGCTCCTCAAGGGTCTGGCTCCTCCAGCACCTAGCATCACCACTTCTAATGATCAGCAGCTCTAACAAATACCTCAAGGCCCTAAAAACCATGAAGGGCCTTTGCAAAGCTGAATGTTATATGCTGTCTACTTCTGAAAGAAGCTTACATCAGCAGTTTTGAGACAAAACTTTCCTGTACCTGGATGGGATGGTCCTACATTAAGAACTAGTAATTGATCCCTTACC
Source organism: Lathamus discolor (assembly GCF_037157495.1). Taxonomy (NCBI): domain Eukaryota; kingdom Metazoa; phylum Chordata; class Aves; order Psittaciformes; family Psittacidae; genus Lathamus; species Lathamus discolor. The sequence continues at coordinate 140,636,826 of NC_088886.1, forward strand.
ATGTCCCCAGACATCAGCTGTCCTTAGATTAGCAGGAATGCTTGGCTGGTTCTGAGCATGTCTTCAGAAATTCACCAACTGAGGTGACTTGCCCAAGCCTTGTCACACTTGGCATCAAAAGAAGGATCAAAGACGAAGTCTTTTGCCTCAGAGTTCTCCGCTCTACTCATTATATATGAGGATATGGGATGAGCACCTACACAAGCACAGGCTTGATAGACCTTCAGCAAAGACCAATTTCACACAAATCCTACAGGTCTAAAAATAGCAAGACAATTACACTAAGTTATGCTGGAATTAAAGTACTGAAGAAGCCACAAGTCAGGAAAGTTCTTTTATCAGATTCAGAACACTTCTCAACTGTCAGATTCTTAGACTGGTTTGCCTTTTACAGATACCAGTAGGTTCTATTGATCTTCTGTGAAAAGCATATTTACATGCAGCTGTAGGCAAATCTATAAAGGGTTTGCAGATCTGTGTTTAACAATGGACTGGATTTTTGCCAGTGTCAGTATTTGGCTTTGATGGAGACAGACAGTAGATGGACTTCCAGCACTAGGGCTCTTCGAAGAACCACAGACCAGCTGCTCAGCGGGCGTAAAGCTGAAGAAAAAAGCCCAGCACGAGGAACCAGGAAACCTATAGCTCTCCCAATGACTCTCTCAGTGGTTTTTAATCAAGACATTTCAGTCCTGACTCTCATGCTTTCTATTGCACAGACCTCCTTGAGGAAGGGACTCTCCCATTGCAAACAGAGGGCATGTAGCACTGTAATGACTCAGTATCAGCTGAAACTGCTAACAGGGTAAATAATGTCACTACAACTTATTACATTCCTCAATCTAGGCCAGATCTGCTGTACCTCTCTACATGGATGTTCTGAGTAAATCACCTACAGCAACTTAGCCAAACTAGGGTTAGTCAATTAACTCCAACTACAGCAATTCTACTCTGAAGTCAAAAGAGCAACAACAATTTATCCTGAATGCTCCCCAAACACTTTGCTTTCTGCTACCCTAAACAAGAGGCCATTTGCACCTAGAAATGGATTAAGGTGTCAGAAGATTTAACCCTTTTAAAAAAAAGGTCATTCTCACGTACATGTCTTGTTGGTTTTTAGAACAAAAAAAAAAAAACCCTACAAAATGCAACTTCACATTTCCCTCAAGTCAGTGCAAAGGCACAGAGAGCCACATCCCATATTAAGGGGATACACTGAAAGTAACAAAACTTTCCAGACCTGTTTGTCCTCGTGCACCAAGTGCAGTGAACCTATTAAAGTATGTAAGTGAATGTCTTCATTGGAGAAAAATAACTCCTTCTAGTTTGGCCATGAGAGCCAAAGAGTATAAGCAGAGATGTGTGCTGGCATCAAACTGTGGCAGCCTAATGACACATTAACAGACCCTACTCTCGGGATTTTGTTTTTCAGAAGACACAAAGCTGATACCACTCTTAAAATCCCTGTCTACAGAAAAAGCCTTCAGGCCCCATGAGTTAGCTCTTTTGTCATGGGTATGGCTATATCATACACATACCTGCAGCACACCCCTGCAGTACATGAAACAGGCAGGAAATATCCTTCCCCAAGTATATTCTTTCATGACTACTGAATATTAGGTGGACTGCAGGACTCCTAGACTGTCAAGTTCAAGGGTAAGATATAGCAAGTACAGCTGTACTGAAATTATTCTGATGTCCCTCAGCAGGTGCACTCACTGTATGGACAACCACTGCCTGCAGGTTGTGTCCTCACAAGGTTCCCTCATGCAACAACTCTATCACCCTGTTACTTCCTGTCTTCCATACAGGATGTCACATATTGCCTGATATCCTCAAGCCACTGAAATAAATAAGGGGAACCATCTTCAGACCCTCAGATCAAGCCAAATGCCTGCTCCTGGATGTCCTGCTCAACTTTATTGCTTTAGTTTCTGCAAGTTTCCAGCTCTTACTGCCAGTCTGCATAAGGCTCATGCTCCATCCCTGGGCAGCATGACCCGAGTTCACCCTGCTCCCTCTCTCCCTGTACTGGCCTTATCTTAAGCTGACAATTCTTTGGGTAAATCAGCTTAGCGAGTTGGAAGGGCAGCTCCATCGAGAGCAACCCCAGGATTAACAACCCCTCAATACCTCAGCATGGCTGGATCCCTTCCGCACAAGCTCCAGCCTGAATCATCCTTTGCAGACAGGAAGCTGAGTCCAGCTGCCCTCATTAACACCATTCCTAACCATGCTGAGCAGAAAAGAGGAAAGCATTTTCCTTTTCAAGGGCCACTAACCTTGGGAATGGCCTCAGTCAGAGCATAGCTTGCTTTGTCACTGATCCACACTTTGTCCTTGGGTGAGAGGCCTGCACCAACAGCCTGAAGCTCCGACAGAATAGATCCATAAGGCATCACCTGGATTTTAAACTCAGGCTCCAGGGTGGAATCGAGCTGTAAATGTTCCCTCACAGCTGGGTCTGTCATCCGGTCACCATCAATGAAGAGTCTGAGAAACAAATCAAACAGAAATTATAGGTGGGACCATATCTGACAGTGGCTGGAGTAAAGGAGGGAAGGAGAAACCACTCTGGTGGCATTTCAGGGAGAAAGAAGTTTGTTAATTTATGTGCTACACTTTAACCTATATTGTTTTAACCACTGGCCTTCACACTGCATAAATCCTGCTTTGAAATTAAGAGGTACCACCCTGCTGAGAGGAAAGGAGCTGACAGCATTTTTGTTTGTATGACACATTCAAACTGGCTGCATCCCATCACTGCACTTCAAGCAGGAGAGAATAAGAGAGGCAAATAATGGCCATTCTCTAATTTTTAAGGGCAACATCTGGAAAGGAAAACCTAATGTTGTTCTGTATATCAGAGTTATCACTTTCACTAAATTGGAAAGTTCAGCTCAACCTTCTCATACAGCCTGTACTCACCCAGCCAGGTTTTACACCTCAGACACATCTAGCTAGCGGCTTGGAGATGCCTCCAAAAGACTTGTGTTTGCTGAGGTTCATTATACAGGGCAGTCACAGGAAAGAAGCCTTCTGTCATAAGCCAGTCCTGAAACTTTTCCTACACAGTCCCTGCAGTTTTGAAGTGACTCATCAATAACAGTAAAGTTTTCCAACATGCAGCCCAGCATTGGCTCTTACCCACATTTCGCCCAAGGCTTCAAGGGCCCTCTGTGTTATCTCAGGGTGACAGACAGAGGGGTTAGCCATCATGCCCAAGGTCACCCAGCAAGTCATTTGAGGCGCTGAGGAGTGCAGCAGAGCCCTTGGCTGCCTCTCTAGCTCTGATGAGGTGAGGAGAGTAATTGAAGTTGAAGACAAAAGTGCTCAGAAAGGACATTAAGTGCCCCAGCATGGGCATTTTGAAAAGACAAATGTTTTCCTAGAACAGCAATCCCACAGTAAAAAAATGCATCTTGGAGGGACAGAAGAGGGGAATACAAGCACCTGATTGTGTTCATTCCTATGACGGCGTATGCAAAAAACACAGGATTGTACTCAACATCAGAGCCTCGGAGGTTGAAAAGCCCTGGAAAATAAGAACGCCAAGAATCACAGTCCTGGTTCATCTGTTGCAACATTAGAGAAAGCCAAAAATAATCTCAGCAAAACACAGTCAAGCAATGAGTCGTCACGGACGCACGCCGTGGGTCCAGCTCCCACCCAGCTGTCCCACGTCCTGCTGCTTTACCAGCAATCCTAAATTTTTGCCACGAGATGGCACCAGAACTGCAGTTTAAACACTCCCATCAGGCAAAGAAATTGGGGGTTAACTTCTAGAGGGCTGTCTTGGAAGAAAGGTAGGGGCAAAAAAGACAAGGGGAAAAAATAAGTAGTGTTTGCCCTTTCTGGTCTGTGCACTGCAATTAAAGTTCACTTCTCAACAGCCAGAAGACTTCAAAGGTACAAGTTATCTCATCCCAACCCTTCTCTTGATCATTGAGGGAAGGAGACGCAATAGGCAAGACCAAAATACTCCCAAAAGGCCTCTCTCTCATTTGGGTGCCTACAACACCTCAGATTCTGACTGCACAGTCTTACTTAACTCCAGGCAAAGTCAAGAGGGGAAGGAGATGTTCAGCGTCTCCAAACTCCTGATTTTAGGGTCAAATAAAAACCCCAGGGTATCCAATTAGCTGAAATGAGTTACTCAAGGCAATAAGGCCAGCCAGCAGGACAGCTGGGAAAAGGACCAACATGTCCTAAATCACAGCCCAGCACTGTATTCACTGAACCGTGCAAATTCTGCCTCAAAGTAAAAATAGAGTTTGATTCTCCCCAGGGAAGGAGGAGGTCACTTGGAAGCAGGAAAGAGCCACAAAGAACTCTTTACTGCACGAGTACAAACTTCCTCGCTCAGCCGACTCCCAGTGCGGTAAGGAGGCAACAGCCTCCTCTGTGGCTCCTTCTGTCCCCAGAAACTTGTCTGGAGTTTAATACAGTGAATTGAATTAGATGCAATTAAAGACAACTTCTTCCCCTTTCCCCTTTAGGATAGGAAATCAACCAGGCACCTGGCAACAAGCTTCTCTCATAAACTCTGGTCCATCTTAAAAACCTTTGATTCATAACCAAGCTTGGCTTTGCTGGAGACATTTAATCTGAAACCACCTAAGGGCACCAATTTATCATTAATTTAATTGGAGATGTGCCTGAAAAGGTGAGACACACAATCTCTGCTCACGCAGGCCTCCCTGGGGAGGAGTCATATTCACCACTCTCCGAAGTACTTCTTTCATGAAACAAGCTCTTTGCTCAGTGTCCCAGATCCAGGAGAGCCCACAGACCCCAGCAAGCTAGCTTCACCCAGCACCACAGACTGAGCTAGCAGCGCTGTTGCTAGGAACACACGACCTTCAATTCTACCTTTCCATATCATACACGGGGCACAGGCATTAGCAGCACTCAGAACCTACCCATGCCGTGTTCCCACTGCACCAGTCTGTGCACTGGTGATTTCTGCACAAAGGATACACAGCACTAGCAACAACAGTCCTGGGGAAACCACTGCTGGTTTTGGCCATCCTCCCTTCCTAGACACTGGGCTGGGAGCCAAGGTGTGCAAACCTAGTCATCCTGGGGCCCCAAACAGAGGGGACACTCCAGCAGCACCCCACAACCCTCAGTTAAAGTGATCTGGAAATATAAGTTGAGCCCCAACTTATTTGTTTAACCAAAGCATTTGCCAAACACTGGTGAGGGACAGACTGACTTAAAAAGTAGGGACAACTAGGAAGATTACTGTGAATGCTGTGTACTCCACCCTTGCCTTATGTATACAAAGCTGCATGTTGCATTGCTTTGTTTATAGCCCAGACTCCACAGCAGAAAACAGTCTCCATCTCCCCATAGGGTAAGGCAGCATCAGGATATTTTACAACCAGAAGATCTCACCGGTCTTTTTTTTTTTTCCTTCAAACTGCCTCAGGCTTTATATATAACTCCTCTCCCTTTGCCTGGGCTGTTTTTAAAGGTGGTAATTTGCAATTTTGTGGGCCAAAAATGTACTCAGGAGCTGCCCTGGTGTAATAAGGCGCTATGTAGAAATACTGACTTGCTGTTTATAAACTGTTATCACCACTGCACACCATACAAGTTAACTGGTCTCTAACAAACACATTGGCTGCCATAAGTGCCTCTCACCCTCGTGGAGTTCTTTCTTTCCAAGGCAGGAAGGGCATACATTTTGTAGGAAGAACTGAGAAAGGAGATGCAAAGACTTACATGCTACTTCATCCAAGGCCGTTACCACAAACCACAGGACTTTTCTCTCAGCCATTTTTGAACGGAGGGCTGCAATTTTGTCCTTCCAGGTGACCCCTACAAAATACAGTATAAACAGCTAGTTACCACAGCTTTACTGGGCATGATGATGCAAACACAGACCAACACACTGGATTTTGAAGGTACCCAAAACACATTGCGTTTGTGATAACTGACATGAGCCATCTCAAACAAGCTACCCTCCAGACATACATGGATTTGTTTCAAGGTTATCTAGCCACTAACAAATGGCTATTTTAAGTTTTGAAGACAGAGGTGCTGCAGTAGTGCTCTTCTCCCTACATTTTAAGAGGAAAGTAAAATGGGGATAGGGCAGTAAAAACAGCCCCTGTCTGTAGGGAGTTAAGCTTCTCACCTGTGTAACTCAGGTCAAGTGTGATGAGAGGCTTGCAGGGGCGCTGAGGACAGTCTGTCCAGATTGTATCTATCAGGTTTTCTTTGACAGGCACAAGATCATGGCCAGCACTTCTCAAGGCTTTGGACATCCTCTTCCACTGGTCTGCCAAAGGGAAAGGAGTCTAGAGTGACGGCTTTGAAGAACACACACTGGTTCAACCACAGCCCTACTCACAGGGGGCAGACTCAAGAATCTGAATCTCCTCCTTTCCTTCCAGCTTCTCCTTCTTCCCACTCCCTCAGGAACAAAGCAAAAGCTATTGCAACTCCACAAATACAATCACTACAGCCAGCAGCAGGTACAGAACTTCACAGTCCTGGAGCCTCATGCTTGAGGTGGAGAACTGCTCCAGCTGGAAGACAGATGCTGCACCCCAGAGGGTGCTGTAAGGGTGTCCTCTACCTCAGTGCAGAACCATGCTATATCTAAGCTAGACGAGACCAGATGAGCTTCCACAAAGCCACAAGACTGATCCTTAGTCAATCTGAATCAAGCATATGTCTCCCCTTGCCTTCAGTGACCTTTGAATTGGGCTTAGGGAGGAGATGGATACTTGTTCATCTGATAAAAATGGTAGAAGAATACTTCTTCAGGGATGTGCTTCCCACAAGGAAAGCTGCAGCTATACCAAGACCACAAAGCAGGAGTAGCAGCATGAGTTTTGCCTGAGTGTTCTGGCTCCCAACCTGGCCAAAGCACTCAGCAACTTCGTACTGAAATACCTGTGCCAAGCCACAGCACAGACAAAAAGAGGTACACTGGGACTCTGCTTTTCAGGTATAGTCACTGCTGGCCCAAAGACTAGCTCTCATCCCTTGCGTTTTGGAGTCAATGCACTGCTATGGAGCTCTTGTGATACATGCCTAAAACCAAAATCCAACCTGTTTTGTGTAACAGTCTAACCCACCATCCGATCTGGGCTGAAACAAGGTTATTTACATACCATCATACAACAGCTTAGATAGAAAAGCAAGACCTAGTTGCCCAACCCAGAGTTATAAAATAAAGTAAAACCAACCAGCTGGAATAATGAAAGGGTCCACTCCCACCTTCGAGCCTTCTGGAAGGACACTTACTAACCAGTCCTCCTGAGTTGGTGTATCTTTCAGACCTCCAAGGATTTAAGGGAAGAAAAAGAAAAATAGGTTCAAAGCATCAGTCATACTGAAGCACTCCCACACAACCCACAAAGCCCATGTTAATGCATCAAATACATCTACTAATGAATGTCTAGACCCATGAGCAAGAAGAGCCACAGGACACTAAAGCAGGAGCAGTGTATCCAAGATGTTCCTAAGTCCATGCATGATGCAAAATCCCTACAGCCCAAGCCATAACCCGTCCGAAGTGACCAAATGGTCTGTGATTGTCCCCTGTTTATCAGTGGAGCAGTATCCCAGCCTCCTGCATACCCATTTTCATGAGTGTCCAGTTGTTATCCATTTGATGTGCAGCTTGCAGGAAGTAGCGTCCATCTGTCCACATGGCTGCATGCTGGTCAGTTACTATGGCAGTACCTAGGCAGGAAGACAGAAAGATGCAGTGATGGAGAGGTGGGCAGCCACCATGCAGAGACACAGAGAGCAGGGAGAGCATTTGAAATGCACCCCAGTTCCCAGAAAGGCAGCTTTTCTCACTGTTCAAAGGTTAGTCCAGTTTCAGTGGAGATACTGTTCACCCTGCGCTACAACTTTCCAAATCCTCTCAGGGACAGTATGCACAAAGATGCAGCTCAATGAATTGCCTCAGATGAATTCAACTTAAGCAAGCTCAACCAGTCAATGGAACTGGGTAAATGGGACTTTCTAAATCTTCTGTAACAGACTGTGGTCTCCATTTGGTTGCTGTCACAGTAACACATACTGTACATCCCCGGATTCCATCCCATCTTTTTGAGGGGAGGAAGCCTGGGCTCTGGCTATCCACAAGAAACAGCTGTTAAAGGCCAGCAGACATGGGTATCACTCCAGCTGTCAGCTGCATCCCTTTCCCAAATGTTACAGCTCTAACAGAGATGGCTGAACAGGAAATACAAACATAAACTTCTGCTGGTTTCAATGTCTGTCCCATGCCCCTGACTCCAGATGGAGGGATGCAAGCAGACAGCTGAGGGGTAGTGACATCTCAGCAAGGCACTCTAGCTGCCTTGCCCTTGGCAATTCAAAAACAAAATGTCTTTTGAATCTCTGCATCTTGGCCATGCTCTCTGGCACCAGACACTGAAGTCCAGATTAGCAGAGCAGTTTCCAAACAGGAATTAACTGTCTTCTACCAGACTTCCCCAAGACAAACTCCACTTTAAGCTGCTTCATTCTGCAAAGATGAAGCAAGAAACACAAGGTGAGCCCCTGGTGAAACCTCACTGCTAGGCTGGGAACACAGACCTTCCAAGAACATAACAAGGACCCAAAATAGAGAAGAAGGTTATGAAGAGGTCATGCAGAAGACGTGAAATTAATACAGGATTCATGTTATCCATTAACAGCAGCTCAAAGCCCTGGATTTATAACCTTCCACATGAGGTTCCAGAGTAGCTCATAGGAAGTGGTGAATGGACTCTCCAAATACATAGGTAGCAGTATTTATTAAACCAATTTGCAATTAGAAAGGAAAAGACCTCAAAAGACTAAAGTGATTTTCCAACAATCACACAGCAGAGTAAGCTGCAGAGCTTAGGGCACAGCTAGAGTAAAAACTAGGTCTTTTGAAACAGACCTGCGCTAGAGCCAAGAAAACATCCTGTCTCAGCAAGATAAGCAAACTTTTCCACAGCGTTGTTTCCAAATGCAGTTTCTGGCTGTGTTTAAACAGAGAGGCTAGCTGAAGTCCATCTACTATTCACCTAGCCCAAACGGTCAGTGTAAAAACTTGCACATCAGAAGGAATGACTGTAGGTTACAAGCACCACATGAAAGAGTTAAATAGGATTTCACTTTCTGAGAGGTTCATTCAGGGGTCAACCATTTTCTGAAAACTTGTTATTGAGCTGATATTACATAATTCCAGTGGGCAGCCAAGACATAACTCTGCAGATGCTGAAATGGGAAGAAAACAGTTCAAACAACCTGGATAGGCTTCCGTTTCCATACTGCCTGTGTTATGAATGAGAATATTTCTTTATAGGGGCATTATGTACTTAAGCAAGAACCCAAGCTCTGGAAAGGTACCTGCAGAGCCGTCAAATCCAGAGATGAATGCCCGTCTGCAATCACAGGGTGCAATGTACTCGCTCTAGGAAACAAAAGAGGCAGCAATTATTTATAGCGGGGCGGGGGGGGGGGTGGGAATCAGCTGATGACAAAAACTGTGATAAGCCTTTTCTCCTAAAGGACACCACAGAGAGAACAAAATGAGTTAAAAATCCTGGGCTCTACTCTACTGAAACATTTAATCATCTGTGATTAAACTGCATTTATGTCCAACTGCTTTTGGGGTTTTTCTTAAGCTGAAGCACTTTTCTCCCACAAACATCTGTAAACACTGAAGTGCTTCAGAGTTTGCAGATGTTTATTTCACACTCAGCCTCCCCTTTGGGCAACAAACAAATGCCTTTGAAGCTGCAATGTGAAAGGAAGGGAAACCAGAAGCATCCCTTGATCTTGGAGACCAGGGTAATCAGCACGTAAAATCTGTGAGATTCACTATCTCCAGTGAAGTCCCCTCACTGGCATTTATAGGAATTGCTTGAAGACCTTTGTTTTCCACTACAATGACACTGAAAGAAAATTATCAATAAAACTGGAAAAACTTTAACCCTCAGGATCTTTCATAATTAGATGCTGATCCTCTCACTTCTTCCTTGTCTACTCGAAAACCAACTCCACCATAAACCACCAGACCATGGTTTATATACTATGCACAACGTGCTGTGATATGGAATACCCCTTTGGCTAGTTTGGGTCAGGTGTCCTGTCTCTGCTTCCTCCTAGCTTCCCCTCCTCTCCGGCAGAGCACGAGACTGAGAAAGTCAGAGTAAGCATTACTTAGCAACAACTAAAAACATCGGTGTTATCAGCACTGTTCTCAGGCTAAAGTCGAAAAAACAACACTGCACCAGCTACTGAGAAGGAGAAAAATAACTGCTACTGCTGAACAGGACAGTAAGCAAGAGAGAATCATGGATTACCAGTCCATCCTCATCCCAAGCCCCATCACAACCTGTGTTTGTGGACACATCTGTTGGCAGCATTACAGATGAGTCTGAGAATGCACAGATACCCAAAATCCACAGGAGATTAAAGGAACTGTACCTTGAAGTGGCCCACACACCATTTTTATGGGATACCATTCTGGCAAGTTGGGAGGTCAGAACTGCTGAGTAGGACTGGTAATTAAGTGGTGCAACTCAGCACATCAGCTTAATCTAGGTTGACAGCACTGATGTTTGAGCTGCAAAACCCCTGCATTTGTATCTTACAAATGGTCTGAAGCCAAAGCCTGTTCCTCTGCCCATAAAGCTTCCCTGCATTCAGCTGTGCTATGGGAAAAGAAACATTTTAGGGACTGAGCTGAGAAATCACAGCCCAGTTCTCAGGTGGTTTTAGCTCCTACTGTGACGGATACTGCATCTGCCTGTCTCTGGCCAGGGCTATTTTAAAATCACCTGACTGTTAGCAAATACTCCCTTCAAACCTGTTACTCTTTACTGCTCCAAGGAACACAGAGGGTTCAAAGCACAGGAGGGAAAAAGAAACACAATTCAAAGCACCTAGGGCCAACTATTTCTGCTTCCAACCACCCCATGGGTCAAAACCCCTCCAGAACAGCTATGCCTCTCCCCACACAGGAGACCCACAGGCAGCAGCTATCAACCATTCACCCCTACTTTTGAAACTGAGCCTTGTAATAAAACCCATGGCCCAAAATTGGATCTGGCTGAACAGTATTTGCTCCTGGTTGCCAGGGAAGACTCCTGGGCATATTTTGGGATATGTTCCCAAGAAATCCTCTATTTTAACCAGCCACTAATGAAAGCTGGCAGAAATGGGATGGGTATTGAGACCATAGGCACTCTCTTCCCTGAGCCAGTCCAGTTCCATGTGCCTTGTCCTGTCCAGTCCCACTGACCCCACAGGGCTGTGACATGCACTCAGCAGCTGTGGGGATGAGAGGGGTCAGGATACTCACCTCAGGAAAGGATGACTGCCCTCTGCACACCTCTAGCTGGATCCACCTCAGCCCACCACAGCACCAGCATCACCACTAACCCCCTTTAATGTAACAACATCAGCAGATCTAGAGAACAAAACCAATCAGAAAAGGAATCAAGTGCTCATTTCCCCAGCTGCCTGTCTCACAGAAGCAGGACAGAACATGAAGGCAGAGCCATGTAGATCTGAGAAGGATTCCCTATTTCAACTTTTCCTCATGACTATTCAGCCTGTGAACTGGTACAACTCCCCCTTCTCCTGCAGATCTCAACTCAAAGCTGGGACACAATCTCCCAGGGTCAGAAGCCTAAAGGGAATGCTCTTAATTTCCCATTGTGGATCATACCACTAAGCACAGCTCAAATCAGACCAGCAATTTCTCTTCCCTTTCTCTTGATCAACACAGCAGGGAGTACAGGCTAGTTTGCTTGTGCAGACAAGGGATCTCACATTCATAGAAAGGGTTAACACTGAGCTGGCTGCATTAACAGCACAGAACAGAGAAATTAATTAAAACAATTAAAAAGAGAAACCTTAAAGGAAAAAAAAAAAAAAGACTCCCATCAGTTTTAGACCCAGCAAAAGCTGACCTAAGCTAATAAAGACCTTGGCTGTGTAGGAAATACCTAATGCTGTCCCACTTACAAACAAATCCAGGGAATGTTTTGAGTTTACAACAAGGCAGATGGGCTTTAGAAAGGAGTATGAGGGATGTGGAGAGTAAGATGGTTCATTCATCTGTCAGTCTGAATTCTTGCACACCCACCTGTTCTGTTCCATGCAGCAACCCCCACTGTGCAAAGATGAGCCCATGTTTTGCATAAGCTAAAATTACAAGGGGAACACCTGCGTACGCCACACAAAGTACAGGCCACAGCAGTCAGAACAAGGTATTTTCCTGGGGCTTGTCTTGCAGATCTGATGGCCTTCAACCTGGCTCTCCTCGGGCCTTTCATGTCTGCTTTGCACCACACCTGTCAGTCTCTGACACACACACAAAACTGGGGCTGCATCACAGAAACCCTCAGGTAAGCCAGGAAGAAGCCCAAAGAAAATCAGTGGTGCTGATCACCAGAGCCTGCCTGGTAGGGCCATTAACATGTTGAAGCCTATTCTATCCTATTGTCAACCAAGATCAGCAATGAAAAATGAAGCTTACTGCCCTTACAGCTACAACACTGATGCCATTAAAGAACAAACACTGCTGTGTGCTTGGAGGGAGGTCAGTATTCACTGCCAAAAACCTAACTGCATTGGCAAGATCTAGAACAGGTCAGTACAACCTGCGCACAAGCCATCTCTTGCTTTATAACTTTGCTGATTCCTTGGCTCTGAACAAGTGCGTCTCAGAGGAGCCAGCCCTGAGCAGAAGACAGCACCTCTGCCAACCCAAACACAGGCCCTGAGTTGGGCAGGTGCTTCCTTGATGTGGAAGACCAGCCAGATCTGACCAAATATGTTTTCACCAAGTCAAGGCCTAGGGGTGGAAGCCAGCCCCAGTTAAGCTGTGACTGGCTCCAAACCCAAGCTGTAATCCAAACATCTTTCCCTCCCATTAAGAAGAAAGCTCCTCCAATCTCTGAATATTCCCATATGGGCAAACTCCAGATTCAATGTAAACTGAGTGACTCAACATAAATTGGATCCTGCATTTACCACTGCAACATCCCAAAAGCTCAGAGAGGCATTTTTAACCAAACCACAAAGGATTTAGGCGCCTCGTTCCCAAAAGCATAGCATTTCACCCCTTCCTGATCCTTTGAGACCTCCAGCCGCAAGATCCACCCAGAACTCCTGAAAGGAAGCAGGCTCTTTCCAAGGACTTCAGCCCACTTTTGCCTGGGACTGCCCTCCTTGTTCACCAGCCTTTAAACCACTAACATTCCTAAGGAATCAGCCTGCTTCTTCTGACTTCTTATCAAAAATCAAAGCAAGCCAACATTCAGGGCTGGCTGGAGGAGCCACAAATCCAAGGTATTAGCAGCCTTGGTTAAATCAGAGTCAGAGCCAGATGTGGTTGAGAAGTTCTGCAAGTCCTTCAGCTCCTTACACAACTACACATGGAAAGCAAAGGACACAGCTGGTGGCAAGCCTCCTGGCAGTATTATAACCTAAGCCTTCTAGACTTGGCAGGAAAACCAATACTAAAGTACCACAAAGCTCAGAGCTCAAACACTCCCAATGTTATGAAGAGAAACTAGTCAGTAAGTTGCAGCATTGGGGTGTATCAGCACCAGTGCAATCCAGGAGTTCCTTTGCAACCTAGAAAGGAATAAGGTTTCCCCCTAATCTTAACCCCATGTTAACACCAGAGGAGGGAAAGTCCTCTTTGTTGACAAGGTCTCTGATTCCAGGACAGCCTCAGGAACAGCTGAATGAGGCAAGGACAGCAGTAAGTAGCTTGGGCTGTGCGGAAGAAATGGCTCAAGCCACCAAAACTTGGCTATCATTAAACTGCAGCCTTCTGAGTCACAGAGGAAGCTGCCCAAGAGCAAAAGCTGACTGCAGGGCTGTAAAGCTCCTATTTGTGTACAGGAAACAAACCTTTGCTTGGAACGTGGGGAAGCTGCAAATCTCCGCTCATCACGATTTACCTGGAATCAGTAAGTCTGTTGTGGGATCAAGAGGTTCCTGCCAGTGCCTAAAACTGCACTAATTCCCAAAGCTCACAGACAAAATCCTGCACTAGCTATTCAGGAGGCACCAGAATCAGCAGCTTTTAGTAATCGTTTCCATTCAGATAGATTCGCTCTGCAGAGAAACCTGACCAACTCGCCTGGCAGGAAATAGCAACATGGGGTTCTCTGCTTAACTGCACTCTGTCAAGGAAAAGCAAGCAACAGAAAACCCCAGAAGTCCTGAGGGTCACATTCTTCAACTCACATGACAGTATGTAACGTCTAGTGAAATGAAACCAGAGTTATATATGGACAGAGGCAGCTTGAGGCAGGAATGCAGCAGACAATAGCAGCTGCAGAAAAAGCCTTCCCTCTACCTGCCTAAGTTTGGATCTCCCTAGGAGGAAACATGATGCTGCACACACAGTCCCAAGGCACAGGCAAGTCTGGACTCAGCTCACCCCAGTGCCAAGTCAAGGGCAAAGGTTCCGATTCAGTTGCATTTTGCTCTCACACACCCTGGGGTAAAAGGGAGCTTTGGGTGTGAGCCAGGAAAGCTTCAGGTCTTTTGTTTCCTGAAAATGGCTGAGGAGGGAAAAACCCTTGGCAGTTCTTGGGTCTCCTAACAGAGTGAGCAGAAGAGCATGTGAGCAGGCAGGGGAGGTAAAAGGCAGTTCAGCCATTTAAAATTCATGTCATGGGCTATAAAACTCGTACCAGTGGAAGCAGCCCGTAACAGTTACTGCCAAGAGTTACCACCCAGAGCCCCCACTTCTCTCCTGGCTTTAGTGCTCAAAACAAGCTGATGAAGCGTAGCACTGAAGGGGAAGTGCTGGCATGGCCTGCTCCTTCCCTGCCTCTCCAAATATCCCTCTGCATGGGATCTGAAGGGCTTTTGTGTAAGACAGCAAATTCAACGAAGAACTGGATCTAGCAAAGGGAGAGCTTTGCAACTAACCCTTTGCCACCTCACTTAAGAACATCTGTTGATCAGGAGGTGTTCATGGGGAAACTAAAGGCTAGATAATGTCTTTTCCTTACCCACTAAATCCATTCTTCCCAACAGCCAGGAAAGGGACAGCAAGTGCTCTGACAAGCTCCCTTCTTTTGCAGCATGAGCTCCCTGGAGACAATCTGATGAGAAGTTGCTGGTGGAACATCCACGCTGATTTGTTACAAGAACATAAAACCTCAGCCTCCTGAACAGACTCCAGAAACCTTTTCCAACACGAAGTTTCTCAGGTTACCCACGCTTTTATGCTAGAAAAATTAAAACTGTGATCATGAGATGGTCGAGTTCGAGATCCCCAGGACAGTGAGAAGAGCGTGTAGCAAGCTCACTGCCCTGGACCCCAAGAGACTTTGGCCTCTCCAGGAACCTGCTCAGTAAGGTTCCGTGGGATATAGCCCTGGAGGGCAGGGGGGCCCAAGACTATTGGCTGATATTCAAGGATCACCTGCTATAAGCTCAGGAGTGCTGCACCCCAACTAGAAGGAAGTGCAGCAGGAGGGCCAGGAGACCTCCTTGGATGGATAAGGAGCTGCTGAGGAAAATTCAAAGGAAAAAAGAGGCTTATAAAAAGTGGAAGCAAGGACAGGCGGCCTGGGTAGAGTAGAGGGATGTTGTCCAGGAAGCTAGGGACCAGGTTAGGAAGGCTAAGGCCCAGTTAGAATTAAACTTGGCTAGGGATGTGAAAAATAACAAGAAGGGATTCTACAGGTACATTGCAAGTAAAAGACAAACTAGGGACAACACAGGCTCCCTCCAGCAGCTCTCAGAACTGGCTACGCTGGACCTGGAGAAGGCTGAGGTTCTTAATGACTTCTTTGCCTCGGTCTTCACTGGCAAAGGCTCTGACTGCGCCATCCAAGTCTTGGAAGACAGACGCAGGGACTGTAAGAACGAAGACCTTGGGCCCACTGTAGGAGAGGATCTGGTTCGAGACCATCTTAAGAACCTGAACGTGCACAAGTCCATGGGACCTGATGAAATCCATCCGCAGGACCTGAAGGAGCTGGCAAATGAAGTTGCTAAGCCACTGGCCATCGGATTTCAAAAATCATGGCAGTCAGGTGAAGTTCCCGACGACTGGAAAAAGGGAAATATAACCCCCATTTTCAAGAAGGGCAAAATGGAAGACCAGGGGAATTACAGACCAGTCAGTCTCACCTCTGTGCCTGGCAAAATCTTGGAGCACATTCTCCTGGACAGCATGCTAAGGCACATGAAAAACAACAAGGTGCTTGGTGACAGCCAGCATGGCTTCACTAAGGGGAAATCCTGCCTGACCAATTTGGTGGCCTTCTATGATGGGGCTATGGAACTGATGGACAGGGGCAGAGCAGTTGATGTCATCTACATGGACTTGTGTAAAGCGTTCGACACTGTCCCACACAACATCCTTGTCTCTAAATTGGAGAGACATCAATTTGATGGATGGAGCACTCAGTGGATAAAGAACTGGCTGGATGGCCACACACAAAGAGTTGTGGTCAATGGCTCAATGTCCGGCTGGAGACCAGTAACGAGTGGTGTCCCTCAGGGATCGGTGTTGGGACCGGTCTTGTTTAACATCTTCGTCGCTGACATGGACAGTGGGATTGAGTGCGCCCTCAGCAAGTTTGCCAATGACAACAAGCTATGTGGTCCGGTTGATATGCTGGAGGGAAGGGATACCATCCAGAGGGACCTTGACATGCTTGTGAGGTGGGCTGATGCCAACCTTATGAAGTTCAACCATGACAAGTGCAGGGTCCTACACCTGGGTTGGAGCAATCCCAGGCACAGCTACAGGTTGGGCAGAGAAGAGATTCAGAGCGGCCCTGCAGAGAAGGACTTGGGGGTGCTGGGCGATGAGAAAATGAACATGGGCCAGCTGCAGTGTGCGCTCGCAGCCCAGAAAGCCAACCGTATCCTGGGCTGCATCAAAAGGAGCGTGACCAGCAGGTCAAAGGAGGTGATCCTGCCCCTCTACTCTGCTCTCGTAAGACCTCACCTGGAGTATTGTGTGCAGTTCTGGTGTCCTCAACATAAAAAGGACATGGAACTGTTGGAACAAGTCCAGAGGAGGCCACGAGGATGATCAGGGGACTGGAGCACCTCCTGTGTGAAGACAGGCTGAGAAAGTTGGGGCTGCTCAGCCTGGAGAAGAGAAGGCTGTGTGGAGACCTCATAGCAGCCTTCCAGTACCTGAAGGGGGCCTATGGGGATGCTGAGGAGCTACTCTTCATTAGGGACTGTAGTGATAGGGCAAGGGGTAATGGGTTAAAACTTAAACAGGGGAAGTTCAGATTGGATATAAGGAGGAAGTTCTTTACTGTAAGGTTGGTGAGCCACTGGAATGGCTTGCCCAGGGAAGTTGCGAATGCTCCATCCCTGGTGGTGTCCAAGGCCAGGCTGGACTAAGCCTTGGGTGACACAGTTTAGTGTGAAGTGTCCCTGCCCATGGCAGGGGGGTTGGAACTAGATGATCTTAAGCTCCTTTCCCACCCTACCTATTCTACGATTCTATGTTTCTAAATGAGTGAATAAAGAATGACTTTAGTTATCCCCAGCTTTTATTTTTTGCAGGGAAGGAAAGTGCGATCACACCCTTAATACATTCATACCTGGTGGGCATCTCCAGAGGGCACTATGTAGGCTTGGACAGGCTCCTGGACATACCTGGGACTCTTCATCACCTGCCGCAGTTGCTTCAGCAGCTCTGTTGTAATTTTTGGACTCATCTTCCTACCTGTAACTAAAACAAAACACAAAACTTCAGAGCTTCTCCAGCCATCCCAGGCCACTCACGCATACCGGCTAGAGGCAGTCACTGCTGGAATCTTCTACTGAGGACAACTGTGCCAACATCATCCCTCTTGGCCCAGAATTTCTGCTGTCTTGTCTCTTTGCTCATGTTCCTTCAGCATGAGGGATCAAGTTGAGGCCAGAAAGTCAAAGCTGATTTATCCTGTAAAGGACCTCTCCCACCCATAGAAGGACTGGCATCCCAGTGGTGATAACACACAAGCTCAGCATGCTTGCTGACCCTTTTTACATGTGGACAGCAGCAGGAACCAGAGCACCTCAGACATGCCCTATGACAGCCAGAAAAGTTCTTGGCCTGTGATGTTGATGGTCCCAAGTACTCACAGATCACAAGTAGCCCCACAGAGAGAAACTTTGTCTCTGTGGTTTTTTCAGAAACTTCTAGGGGCAGTTAAGGATGCAATTTTTACAAGTTTCACCGTAGCCCAGGGTTTCAGAAAAAAGAAATCTGCCAAGGACATTCACAGGGATGTGTTCACTGGCCATACTTACCTCACAGCTGCATGTTAGTTCATGTAGCAAGAACACAATGATAACGGGAGGAACTGCCCGTTGAGTTCTCATAAGTGACTGCCAGAGGACAACTACAGAGGCTTAAAGGAGCCTTCTCTGAAGACCTTTGGCAAATGCTCTGCAGATCTCAGCTGGCAGCAGGCAGGCAGGGGTGGGGCACGGGCTGGATTGGAAGGCAGCAGATCAGAGGGGAAAACAAAGGCACAGGCCAATCCCTGTCCCTTGCTGTGGTTTTGCAATGGATGTACCTTTGGCACTGGAGTGAACACCAGCCTCTCAATTTGCTACCCAGAAACCATCAGCAGCTGAGGCCTGCTGTGAGCACCACACACTGTGACACAGCAGAGCACACTGCCATGCTGGCACAAGTGAAGGCTGCAGTGGAAGGCACCAGCTGACTGCAGAGAATGTTCAAGATGAGGGGAGGCCTGGCCTGAAAACCTATGAAAATCAAGAAACCTGAACCTCTTCATAGGTTCTCTCCAGTTTTTCTTCACTCACATCTCCAAAGGGTGCTCAAAGTGGGATAATCCCCTTCCTCGTTCTCCACCCATTCCTCTCAAGTTTTTAAGAAAATGCTGGGATGTTGCAAGTTTAATGCTGTCACTGTCCAGGGCCAGGTCGGTAGGCTCTGTGCTGCCTGAATGCCATGCTATGTAGTATTTAACTCTGACCAGCTCATTTCACAACTCATTTCACAGCCACATCCACAAACAGATCATACATGGGAGAAGCAAATAGCATGCAAGTCTCCAATGTTTTTTGCTTATCCAAGTATTTATTCTATTTAAACCACAGTAATTACCAGGAGCCCCAAGTGACATTACCATCTTATGCCAAAACCCAGTAAAGCACAGCCCCTGTCTGTGATATCTGCCATCTAAACAGGAAGGCAGAAAGCTCCCTCTATTTCACAAACCATAGCAAGGCGTGATTTGACCAAGGTCACCAAGCAGCGCTGTGACCAATTCAGGAACTGAACCAAGACCTGATAACATTTCAGGCGCAAAAATCTCAGCCCAACACCACCACATGTCTCATCACAGGAAGTCTGGAGTACACCAGACTTGTGTGTGACTGATTGTCTGCCCACAGGTACAGTGTGTTTTAAAACCCAAACCACCAGAAGCAAATCAAGCTCAAAAGGCACCACACACTAAACCCTCAAAGTGATATCTTGACTCCAGTGGGATTATATAACACCTCAGATTGATTTCCAAGACAAATTTCATAGTTTATACAGTGTTTGCAAGATACACTGGACTTTATAATAATACAATTGTTTCTGTCTGTCCTCTGTAACAAGCTGCTGTAGCATTCTATAACTTTGCTGCTGATTTACATTCAGACAAAGGAAAAACACAAAGGAGAGAAAGCAACAACACAGCGACCAGCCAGTAAGAAAGAATCTCTTTCTACAGACTCATAAGAACACAGCTTCCTTTCTTGACCTGTGCTTTGTTTCCATGAGCCTGAAAGTCTCATTCAGTCAAGGAATAACAAGGCTTTGCCTTTTAATAAAGCTCCTTGCTGACAAGCCATGGTTTTCTTAGCAAGCAAAAGATTCTCTCAAGGACAAAACAAAGTACTCTCACTGTTGAAAGACTTGCTTTCAATATTAAAACACAACTAAGCCAGATTACCAACAAAACCCATATTGAGGAGGACATCTATTTTAGATGTCCTACAGTATAAGAAATGGCTTTAAAAAATCCTCCACAATCTTTCCAATAGAATTGCCTTCAGCTTCTGGGGAAAGTGAAGCTCTTTTCTCCCACATCTTTGGCAGTCATTTACTCTGGTCCCCCCATAATTTTTAACAAGTGACCTTTCCTTTCTGGGTTATAATTATAATCCTCTACAAAGTCAGAACAGCTTCTCTATCATTATTTAATCACCCCAGTGATTAACACCAAACACAGCTGAAAGAAACTGTTTACTGTGAAGGTGGTGAGGCACTGGAACAGGCCGCCTAAAGAAATGGTAAATGCTCCATCCTTGGCAGTGTTCAAGGCCAGGCTGGACATGGCCTTGGGCGACACGGTCTAGTGTGAGCCATCCCTGCCCACAGCAGGGCATTGGAACTGGATGATCTTAAGGTCATTTCCAACCCAAATCATTCTATGATTCTATGATTTAGCAGTACAAGAAACAGTCCCATTCCCTGCCCTTTCTCCAAGGTGTCACACTCCCATGTTACCTGCCTCTGTAGTTCCCCACGTCTGGATGCCTCTTGCCTTTGCTTACACAAAATACCATTCAGCTTTTTGCTTGGTCTTCATAAGCTCCACTGTGCCTGAGAAAGCAAAGGGTGAAACTGAAGCAGCTGACAAACTTTGTCCCCCATAAAACACTCTAATTCTCAAAGAGCTGGAAGTCCATTAACACTATGTTCCACTGGCTAGATTGGAGGTGCATGGAGAGATCATGGGGGAGCAGGGAATGTCAAGGGCCAGCCATTTTCTAGTCAAGACTTAAAACTGAATCTTACAAGCATGTGCTGGTTTATGCCACTTTATTTTCACAACCATTATGTCAGAGGCGAGTCCCCACTTTACAGACGGAGAAACTAAGGCAGAGCAGAAGTAACATGCAAAGCACTTCTGCAGCATGATGACAGAGTTGGATCCCAAAATCTGTCACTGTCTAGGCATATATTATCTACACCTCACTAGACCACAGGAGCCAGTTCTCCAAGGGTGAGATCCAAGGCTGGATCCTGCCTGGAGAACACCTCTATCAGACACACAAGTCAAACAGCAACCATTAAAATGCTGCTGGAGGAACCAGACGTCGTCTCCTGCTTCCCACATGCACACAGAGCAATGGGCTGCTACAACCCCGGGTGCAGGCCATGGCTGGGGACATGAGGCCCATGGTGTGTCAGAGCCATGGTGGGGAAGGGAGGCAAGAACAGGAGAGGCTACATCTGGGTTTGCCTGTGTCTGCTGCATTAGACCACCCTGAGTGGTTACATCCTGCTTGCTTCATATACACTCATTCCTCTGATAATTTCCTCCTTGTTTTCTCTCTTTTATGAATACACTTGTTCATACAATCATAGAATGGTTTGGGGTGGAACAGACGTTAAAGCTCATCCAGTTCTAACCCCCTGCTACGGGCAGGGACACCTTCCACTAGACCACGTTGCTCCAAGCCTCGTCGAACCTGGCCTTGAGCACTGCCAGAGATGGGGCAACCACAGCTTCTCTGGGCACCCTGTGCCAGTGTTCAAAATCAGTATGTCAGCTTGCACCATCAGGAACCAGCAGCACTGCCTCAAAGCCAGGCCCTCCCACCCAGGCTGGCCGCATGCAGGGCAGCCCAAGCACTCGCACAAACCCCAGGGCTTGCCCCCCAGTACCCTGCGCACCAAACTCACCGAGACCCCCAGCCCGGCCTGCGCCTCCCCAGCCCCACATAGCCTGACAGGGCCCCTTGGGCCTGGACACCCTGGCCGTGCCTGCCTAAGAGGGCCCGAGTACCCCGGCAGGGCCTGAGCGCCCCGACCGGGCCCGGACAGCCGGAGGGGGAGCGACTGATGGTGCCGGTTGTGAGGCCGGGCCCAGGCCGTGCCGAAAGCCCTGCACGCCCGCTCGCCGTGCTCCGCCATCACCCCACAGCACCCACCCCGGCCCGGGCCTTCCCCTGCCCCCGCCCCGCCGCTCCTCACCTGCCGCCGGCCCGCCCGCCGCCGCGCCGCGACGTCAGCGATCACGTGGGCGGCTGCGGCCACCCGCCAATGACGTGCCGGCGGATGTCGCGGATGTCACGGATGGGACCGGGACCGGGACGGCTCGCCCGCCCGCCCGCCCTGTCCCGTGGTCCCAGCCCGGTGCTCGGCGCCGTCCCCGCTGGGAGAGCCTGGGCAGGGACCTCCGGACGCAGGGCTCCGTGTTGCGGTCCAGGCGGAGGATCCGAGGGTGCCGCAGGCAGCGGGAAGTGTCGGCGTTTGGCCGCTACCGGTGCCTCCGCGCGGTGTAAACCCGGAGCGGAGCGAACCGCCTCGGGGCTGTGTCCACGGAACCCCGGCCCTTGCGTCCGCTTCGCGCTGTGACTCCCAAACACGCCGTCCGTGGCGGGGATTTGAGGTTGGCTTCTCTCCCTCCCGCCCGCGCTGGCTCCGGAGCCGCCAGTGCTGCGGAGCGGCCGAGGCGGGCCGGAAGGAGCCGGGGCAGGGCCCGGTGTGCCGGAGGAGCGGGTGAGTGAGCACTGGCACCGCTCGCTCTCTGGGGTTGAGCACAGCGGCAGAGGAACGGCAGCATCCCGCATCCCGTCACTGTTTAAGGGCCCAGCACAAGGCTCCACCATTTACTTTTCAAGCTAGCTCACCATCAGTTTTGTGCTTGGAAGGGAGGAGTAACAACAGTGTTTGTAACGACAGCGAGTGGAACTGTTGTAAAATACGGCTGTTTGTCACGCATGCTCGCTGATGAAAACACCTTCCACCACTCTCCTCTGCCCCGGCAGTGTTTTACAGGGGGGCTATAAGTCAACCCTATTGACAAAGCCAAGAGGCAGTTACAGAAATGCAGGAATGAGAAGATCGCCACCAAGAAAGGCTGTAACAAAGTGAAAAAGCTGCTTTGTAACTGCATCTGGGCCGGAAGGGTTTGCTTGCAGCAGTCGGTGCGCTGGGGACCCTCTGTCCCCCACACTGGGGCAGTGCTGCAGCCACCCCTCCTTCTATGAGGAAGAATAGAGAAGGAAAATGTGGAGCTCAGTGAAACCCATCTTAGTCCAGGGCCTGCCGTGCATCCTGGGGACTCATTAGGAGAGCAGATGCTGGGCTGGGCCCTTAGGACTAGGAGATGCTCAGTACTAGCCCCTCAGAGATACACAGGCTGGGCACTACATGCAGCATCCCGCTGGCAGGGGAGAACTGTTTGGATACAAGGTCAACTCATGAAACTAGTCCTTGGGCCTGTCAGCATTTTTCTAGAGGAGAAAAGGTGCAGCCAGCAGCTACTTTGCCCTTCATCCTTCTTCTCCTTCAGTCCACACCAATGGCATAGCCTGCAGAGCTTTACCCACAAGCTGACAAATGTTTGCTGCTGTGCCTGGTGAGCCAACACAATCCAGGCTTTTACTGAGCCACTTGGGTCTCCCTAACTACTAATGTATTTCTAATGCATTTCCAGGGGAAGCATGGAGCAAAAACAAGATGAGAGACACATAGAATAATTCATGGGGGGGAAGAGGTTTTTGGAGGTCTCTAACCCAACCCCCTGCTAAAAGCAAGGCCAGCTTCAAAGCTAGAGCAGGTTGTTTAGGGACTCTCCTGCTGGGGTTTGTGTATCTCCAAGAACAGAGAAGCACAGCCTCCCGTGGTAGTACTGACCACCCTGGTGTAAAACGCTTTATTCCTGATAGCCAAGCAGAATTTGGGGGTTGGAACTTTATGATCTTAAGGTCCTTTCCAACCATAACTATTCTGTGATTCTAATTTCCTCGTTGCAGCTTGCCCCTTGCCCTTTTGCTATGCACATCTGGAAAGGGTCTGGCTCCCTCTTCTCTCTGTTCTCCAGGCTGAGCCATTCTAGCCCCCCTGCAGCCCTGCTGCTGCCCTCTGCAGCTCTCCACATTGTGGAGCTCTGTCTCACACATCTCAGGTAAAATCTAGGGCATAACACAGCAATACCTGTGATCTGACAGAAGAGAATAAAAGGTCTGTCCTGCAACCAGCATCCCAGCATTGGGAAAGGCCGTTGGAATGGGCCAGGGCTGCAGGCTGTCCTTGAGGAGGGACAGGAGAGAAGGGGGAAAGCCGGTGACCGTGATTGTTATAGTAGGAAGAGTTTTCTTCCCTTGTTAATCTGCTTGGGTGAAGCTAATTGCTGTTTCCTGATTATTCTCCCCCATCTTCCAGCCTTGCCCACAAGGGACTTACACAATCCCGGCCGCCTGGGCGGGAAAGGCCCATTTTGATCATCACATCAGTGTCCCCCTAAGGGTAAATACATCCGTGTTTTGCATTTGCTTTACAGACCACGTTATGCTCACCCTGCAGAATGCTTGCTGAGAAGATTCATTACCTGGACACCAGCCAGAATCCAGCAGCGCTCATGCTAAACCACATGTCAGGACATTTTAAAAGCACTGCAGCGCTGGCACGATGATCACGGAGATCATTTACCAATGGTGAACTCTACAGCTGGATGCAGTCAGGGTTGTGAAACAGTCCCTTCAGCCTCCTCTGACTCATGGTAATAATTTGGGGTTAGATTTTGCATTTGGCTGCAGTTCTTAATAGAGGGTTGTGGAGAGCTCTGCACCTGCTAAGCTCTGTGCCAGCCCAGGGAAAAGAAATGGGGCAGTGTCGTGGTTTAAGCCCAGCCAGTAACTCAGAACCACATAGCCGCTCGCTCACTGCCCCCCTTCCTTCTCCCACCCCCCAGCTCCCGGAGGGATGGGGAGGAGAATCAAAAGAATGTAACTCCCACGGGTTGAGATAAGAGCAGTCCAGTAACTAGGATATAACACAAATCACTGCTGCTACCACCAATAATCATAGAATCATAGAATCATAGAATAGTTAGGGTTGGAAAGGACCTCAGGATCATCTAGTTCGCAACCCCCTGCCATGGGCAGGGACACCTCACACTAAACCATGCCACACAAGGCTTCATCCAACCTGGCCTTGAACACCACCAGGGATGGAGCACTCACAACCCCCCTGGACAACCAATTCCAGTGCCTCACCACCCTAACAGGAAAGAATTTCCTCCTTATATCCAATCTAAACTTCCCCTGTTTAAGTTTGAACCCGTTACCCCTTGTCCTGTCACTACAGTCCCTGACGAAGAGACCCTCCCCAGTATCCCTATAGGCCCCCTTCAGGTACTGGAAGGCTGCTATGAGGTCTCTGCGCAGCCTTCTCTTCTCCAGGCTGAACAGCCACAACTTCCTCAACCTATCTTCATACGGGAGGTGCTCCAGTCCCCTGATCATCCTCGTGGCCTCCTCTGGACTGGTTCCAACAGTTCCATGTCCTTTTTATGTTGATGACACCAGAACTGCACACAATGCTCCAGGTGAGGTCTCACAAGAGCAGAGTAGAGGGGCAGGATCACCTCCTTCAACCTGTTGGTCACGCTCCTTTTGATGCAGCCCAGGATACGGTTGGCTTTCTGGGCTGCGAGCGCACACTGCAGCCGGCTCATGTTCATTTTCTCATCGCCCAGCACCCCCAAGTCCTTCTCTGCAGGGCCGCTCTGAATCTCTTCTTTGCCCACCTGTAGCTGTGCCTGGGATTGCTCCAACCCAGGTGTAGGACCCTGCACTTGTCATGGTTGAACTTCGTAAGGTTGGCATCAGCCCACCTTACAAGCATGTCAAGGTCCCTCTGGATGGTATCCCTTCCCTCCAGCATATCAACCGGACCACACAGCTTGTTGTCATTGGCAAACTTGCTGAGGGTGCACTCAATCCCACTGTCCATGTCAGCGACAAAGATGTTAAACAAGACCGGTCCCAACACCGATCCCTGAGGGACACCACTCGTTACTGGTCTCCAGCCGGACATGGAGCCATTGACCACAACTCTTTGTGTGTGGCCATCCAGCCAGTTCTTTATCCACTGAGTGCTCCATCCATCAAATTGATATCTCTCCAATTTAGAGAGAAGGATGTCGTGTGGGACAGTGTCAAACGCTTTGCACAAGTCCAGGTAGATGACGTCAACTGCTTTACTCTTGTCCATCAGTTCTGTAGCCCCATCATAGAAGGCCACCAAATTGGTCAGGCAGGATTTCCCCTTAGTGAAGCCATGCTGGCTGTCACCAAGCACCTGGTTGTTTTTCATGTGCCTTAGCATGCTGTCCAGGAGAATGTGCTCCAAGATTTTGCCAGGCACAGAGGTGAGACTGACTGGTCTGTAATTCCCCGGGTCTTCCATTTTGCCCTTCTTGAAAATGGGGGTTATATTTCCCTTTTTCCAGTTGTCGGGAACTTCACCTGACTGCCATGATTTTTCAAATACGATGGCCAGTGGCTTCGCAACTTCATTCGCCAGCTCCTTCAGGACCCGCGGATGGATTTCATCAGGTCCCACAGGCTTGTGTGCGTTCAGATTTTTAAGATGGTCTCGAACCCGATCCTCTCCCACAGTGGGCCCAAGGTCTTCATTCTCACAGTCCCTGCATCTACCTTCTAAGACCTGGGTGGTGCAGTCAGAGCCTTTGCCAGTGAAGACCGAGGTGAAGAAGTCATTCAGAACCTCAGCCTTCTCCAAATCCTGTGCAGCCAGTTCTCCCGAAAGCTTCCTCAGGGGGTCTATGTTGTCCCTAGTCTGTTTTTTGTTTGCTACGTACCTGTAGAATCCCTTTCTGTTATCCTTAACATCCCTGGCTAGGTTTATTTCTAACTGGGCCTTAGCCTTCCTAACCTGGTCCCTAGCTTCCCGGACAACATCCCTGTACTCTACCCAGGCCGCCTGTCCTTGCTTCCATTTTTTATGAGCCTCTTTTTTCCTTTGAATTTTCCTCAGCAGCTCCTTATCCATCCAAGGATGTCTCCTGGCCCTCCTGCTGCACTTCCTTCTAGTTGGGATGCAGCACTCCTGAGCTTGTAGCAGGTGATCCTTGAATATCAACCAACAGTCTTGGGTCCCCCTGCCCTCCAGGGCTATATCCCACGGAACCTTACTGAGCAGGCTCTTGAAGAGGCCAAAGTCTGCTCTTTTGAAGTCCAGGGCAGTGAGCTTGCTACACGCTCTTCTCACTGTCCTGGGGATCTCAAATTCAACCATCTCGTGATCGCAATTCGACCATCTCGTGATCGCTAATAATAATGATAAGGGAAATAACAAGGCAAGAGAATACAACCACTCACAACCCACCGACCAATACCCAGCCCAACCCGAGCAGTGATCTAACCCTTCCGGGTAACTGCCCCCCAGTTTATATAGTGAGCATGACGTGCTGTGGTATGGAATACCTCTTTGGCTAGTTTGGGTCAGGTGTCCTGTCTCTGCTTCCTCCCAGTTTCCCTTCTTCCCTGGCAGACCATGAGACTCAGGAAGTCCTTGATCAGGGTAAACATTACTGAGCAGCAACTAAAAACATCGGTGTTGTCAGCATTGTTCCCAGGCTGAAAGTCAAAAACACAGCACTGCACCAGCTACTGAGAAGGAGAAAAAATGACTGCTACTGCTGAACCCAGGACAGGCAGTCCAAAGCATTCCTAATGTCCATCACGTGCCTTTCTAGTTGTACCACAGGGATGCCTTTTCCTCACCTGTGCTGCTGGCTTGGGCACATTTTACCCAAGGGAACAGGAGACTCCAACCCTTCCTTGGCATAGCCCACATGCTCCACACTCTCTTTTCAGGGGCAGAGCTAATAGTGTGTGGCCTCTTCCTGCCCTGCAGAGCTTTCAGTTTGGCTGAATTCAGGGCAGTGACTAAATGCAAGGTGATCTTAACACCTGTGCCGGTGGAATTGTTTATTTAGTTATTTTTTTTTTGCCGGTGAATCATTATGTAATCAGTTTGGGTTAGCTAAGGGGCCGTGGGAGCAGCAGCAATCAAATAGAGAAGGAAAGAAAATAAACCTCCTATGTGGGAGTGCAACATGGGGACTGTCCAGAGCATGAAATAACCAGGCTGCTCACAGTGCTCAGTGTACAAGGGGAAGGACAGGGCTCAGCATCTTCATTGAACTTGACTCATTAATTCCTCCAGGTCTGGAGATGACATCCTGCCCATCTACTTGCCAGTCCAAGGAGAGCAGCTACAGTGTGAGAGGAGGGAGACCTGTTCTGCCTCCTGTAGCTACTACCCTACAGCCCCAGAGTGAGAGGGGAGCACACCAGGAGGATTGAATTTGATTACCTTTCTCTGCTTTGGTCCCAGCTCAGGGCAGGAATAACAAGCACCACTGTGGGCAGACTATCAATGTGATATTGATGTCTCTCTGTAATTTAAAACAAATTAAGCCACCACTGAGAGTACCTTACTGTATTGTTTGGTGACCAAAATGTGTCCTCATTCTGTCTTCCTGATCAAGATCTTGATTTAATAATGGTTAAAATAGAAAAAAGTCTGCATTCCCATCTCCTAAAAATGTGCCAAAGGAAGCAGAAAATAGAAGGGAATATATTGATGTCTGCAAGAGCTTCTTAGTTGCTATTGAGCACCAGGTACTGCAGAGCCATGTTGTGAAGGCTTCTGTACCCAGAGGTTACTTCTAACTGGTTCTGACTCATTGAGCACTAAAATTTAGACTAATTTTCTTCCCTTCCTTGTAGAACTAATAAAGACATACTGAAGAGTATTCTGCATGGGAGCCTCATTCCAGAAGAGGAATGATCTAGTAAGAAAAGATGGATTCAGGCCAGAAAGCAATTTTCAGACATTTGATGAGGCTCGTGGCAAGTCGTCTGTAGTAAACAACTATTTTACAGGTGGAGGCATGACTGTGCTCTATTGGATGGTGGCCTGCCTGTCTGCAGAGACTAAGGTCTAAACACCATAAGCATTCCAGTACCACCAGTGGCCTGACCCAGCAGGACCCCCATTAAGCCCATGGATGAGCCTGGGTGGGGAACTGGAGAGCATAGAGGACTGGTACTGAGACATGGCTCATACAGAGCCTGGTGGATGTCCACGAGCCAGTGGATTGCTGCTAAAGGCTTTGCCCAGATGAGCACACGAGGCAACACTATTTATTTTGTTTGAATAATATATGACTATTAAGTAAAATAAGAGAAAGTGGAATGAGCTTTCCAGTTAAGCCAAAATGTTTGATGATTGTTTCCTGGGCATTTGGGGTCTCTGGGAAGCTTTGAAGTGGCCCTAATGAACCTACCAATGTAGATAATGTAAAATACTTTAATAATTAATTTATCAGGCAGTGCTGTCTATGATACATAATCTGGAATGTTTAAAGAGAAGAAACTGCCCTTTCTAAACGTCTCTTTGATCTCAGCTGAAATGGTTCAAGTTCTGTTGCAAAGGTGGTTTATGAAAGCACTTCAATCTACCTTGCTGTAACTAGATTGTCCTAATTGGGCTATCTTTTATGTTCTTATAGTGCTGTATTTGCATCAGATTATGAAAGAGGAAGAAAGATCTGACAAGTAGTAACCAAACTTGCCTGAGACCAACCTCACTAAGTGACAGAGCCATAAACTCCTTTGTAATCTTTATCTGTATCAAGTGATCAAGGCTGGGAAATAAGCCATAAAAGAGCTTCCTTTATCTTATCAACCCTCCTATACCCATGATACCTTTATTGTGGCTGTAACAATTCCATTCACCTTTTCCTGTTGGGCACATGTGAAATTCAGACTCCTGTTCTGCAATCTGATTTCCCAGGCTGACCTCTGCCCGCCTCGAGCAAGCCCACAACCTTTTCATGATGGGAGCTGTTTGACACCTTGGTGAGTCCGTGATATCAGAGGCTGACCCAGTGACCAGTCTGCCACTGGGACATATCTCTTTTGCCCCAAAGCACCAGTTGTGGTGCAGGATGCTGTGGGAGACAGCAATAGGAAATGGGGATTTGTAGCATGGGGCTGAAGATCTTCACAGCTGTCACTGAGGACTGGGTATGCTAGAGCTCAGCTCACTCTGAGCCTGGCTTTTTGTCCTGCCAGTGGCGGGACATCTCCTGGAACACCGAATAGGTGAAAGAATGCTTTCAGCTCTGCTTTCCCACTGCGGCCTGTGGGAATGCGAGGGCTGCGGCCACAGGCACCATTGGGCTCTCCCACTGGCATGGTCCCACTGTTGTAGCCTTGGCACTGCTTCCAAGACAGGAAATATTTTAGGAGACCCACAGGGGGTTGGAGGTGGGGAGGAGGATTGATCCCCCCCTGCCAACACAGGGCCAAAACATACTTTTTACAGTCATAGAATCATAGAATGGTTTCGGTTGGAAAGGGCCTTAAGATTGTCCAGTTACAACCCCCCTGCCATGGGCAGGAATGCCTCACACTAGACCATGTTGCCCAAGGCTCTGTCCAGCCTGGCCTTGAACACCACCAGGTATGGAGCATTTACCACTTCTTTGGGCAACCTGTGCCAGAGACTCACCACCCTCACAGGAAGAAACTTCCTCCTTATATCTAGTGTGAACTTTCCCTGTTTAAGTTTTAATCCGTTACCCCTTTCCCTGTCACTGCCGTCTCTGATGAAGAGTCTGTCCCCAGTATCCCTATAGGCCCACTTCAGATACTGGAAGGCTGCTATTAGGTCTCCACGCAGCCTTCTCCAGGCTGAACAGCCCCAACTTTCTCAGCCTATCTTCATACAGGAAGTGCTCCAGTCCCCTGATCATCCTTATGTCCTCCTCTGGACTTGTTCCAGCAGTTCCATGTCCTTTTTATGTTGAGGACACCAGAACTGCACACAATACTCCAGGTGAGGTCTCACGAGAGCAAAGTAGAGGGGCACGATCACCTCCTTCGACCTGCTGGTCACGCTCCTTTTGATACAGCCCAGGATACAATGATATACATATGGCCAAACATCCCCTCTCGTCTGTGTGACAGCACCAGGATTGCCTGGACAACAAGGAACCCACTTGTGTTTGTGTTCTGCAGGGGCTGTCCTGCAAACTGCCACAAGCAAGTTGTTTTACTCACAAAAGCCCTGCAGTGAGTTTGGTCACAATCATGCTTCTGTGCTGGCTCAGCACACTCACATCCTCCCCGAGGCACACCTATGCCCATGTGGGAGACAGCAAGTGTGTTAAGTCCTGTTTTCTTCCTATTTCCACCCTAGAAAATTACCTAACAACAAGTAATGACAGTGTTTTGGTAGCATATAACAGCAGTGCTGTAATGTGCCAAGGCAAGGAAAGGCCTGAGAATGGTTTGACAGTAAACTGCTTGTATTTTAAGCTCTCAGCTCCGAATTAAATGAAGTTTCAAACATGTGGCACAAGTCCTTTTGGATCACGTTTAAAATAAATTTTGTGTGTTTGGAAACAGTGAAACTGGAAACTGCGACAACACATGGTGTGTTTGGGGGAAAAGATAGCAGGGAGAGAAGAAACAAGCCTATCTGGAGATCTTATCTGAGGTTTTCTTGGGAGGACAATTTATCCAGCCAGGACTGGAAGTTGATCATGGTTGGGTGGTTCCCAGCAGCTGCATTTGGAAAGGAAAGGGAGGCAGCAGCAGGCCAGGTAGATATCCGAGTACTTCCACGTCTGCTCCCTTCAGTTAAATACCAGATGTTAGGAATGTGCTTGCAAACCTTCAGCGACAAGGATGAAAATGAAGAGTTTGCTGAGTTTCAACACCAAACTGCACACACATCCCTGCTCACCTGCACTCGCCTGTTTGCAAGTGAAATGTGAGCCTCATGGCCATTCACAGCACTTTTTAATTTTCACTTGTCTGTTCGAGCAGGACAAAAGATGGGAAAAGCTGGATCTAATGCACGCAAGAGGCCACAGTGGTCACTGGTGCCCTGGTAAGTGATTTAGGAGATCATTTGTTCAGCTTGCATAAAACTCCATGCTGCTGAGGAACTATATCCTGATGAACTGGATATATTTATGTGTGTGTTCCATACTTAGATATGAAAATCATGCTTATTGCACAACAGAGGCTTTTGTTCAGTTCGTATGATACCATACTTCCTCAAAGTCTTCGCTATCACAAACGATAACAGGGTGCAGTGACCTGCCTGTGTTTTGGCCCAACACCTGGGAAGCATTTTTATTACACAAGGTTTCCTTATCTGCTCCAGCAATAAAACTAATGGAGCCAGGTGCCTTTGCCTTTTGTAACGCTGCTTCTCTCCCTGTCTGCCCGGGAGGCAAGCTTGGGGTGGTGGCACGTCTCTTTTGGGCAGCGCTAACCCAAGTCTCTGGCACCTGGGATTAGCAGTGAGAGACCAGGCATGGATTTTGTTTCTAATTAACATTTGCAGTATAGTAGAAATCTAATTTTAAATATATATTTACAAACATATATTTTTATAAATATAAATCATATATATTACATAAATATATGTATATCTCTCTATGGGCCACATGTTATAAACCCCAACTTGCACCCAAAGTCACTGCCTTTGTGAGCAAGACACACTCACCTGCCGAAAAGTCCCTTGGGCCTGAATGTGTGGAAATAATTTGGTGTCCTGCGCTATGCGATATATTAAATGAATCACAGTACAAGAAACAGATGTTTACTCCCGTGGGTGCAGGAGTCCAGACACAAAGTATTGGGTTTCTGTCTGTCTCAGATAACGGGACAGAGCGGAAAAGTTGGGATTAAACATTGTACATGTGTAAAGCTTTAAAATGCAGCCTGGGTCCTGTAACTGGCCTTACCCTGGCACAACCCTGGGTGCTGGCACATGCCCTGCACATTACACCAAACTCTGAGGCTGTTTGGGTGCTTTAGTTTGGTGCCTGGCCACACTTTTTAACTTCAATGCTCAAGGGACAGTGATCCATAGCCCACATCCATGAGAGGTCTGGGACCATCCAAGACCACATCTGTGATATTTCAGGTCTTTGGACACTGCGCTCCTGAGATCTAACTGCACAACTGAGCCCTAGGCTTTTCAAATGAGCTGTTTTCCATAAAGCAAAGGCTCCTTTTGTTCGATCAGTTATTTTTACTTGTGAAACCAAAACTTTAGATTAGGAATCAGAAAAGATGGTATTTTTTGCCAAATGAAACATGGAATGCAAGGAGCTCCAGAGAATTTTGGGGGCTGGGGTGCCCCTGTCAAGTTAGCTGCTTGGCTCTTAGCAACTCAGTATGGAGAATGCTTACTCAGAACTCTGCAAGAGCAAGCAAGAGCCTGAAAAAGCAAATGAAGCAATGAAAAGGGTCCCTGTAGAAAGACAGTGCATACCCAGGGATGCTCTTTGCTTGCAACCTTTCTGCCATGCACTGATTCTGTTATCATCAGCAGGATATCATTGCTCACGTGGGTCCTGTTTGGGTCATTTCTAAAAGACCTGTGGGTCCAGGTGGTGCTCTCAGCTTGGGGTCCCCAAGGGGCCACAGCCTCTCGTCCCACAGGGTGGCTGTCACTGGAAAGCAGTGTGACACCAGCCCTCCGGCCCTCCTACCACACACAACCACTGTCCTTCCCTGGCAGCAGTTGTGGGGAATCAAAAGCACCATTTTTATAGTTTAAATCAGTCAAAACAGAGTTTTGCTCAGACAGAGCTCTGCCTCCTCCCACATTTCACTAAGAGCTGTATCACCACCAGTGCTTCCTGGCTGTGGGAGCTGGGATTAATTCCTAAAGAAGGAAAGATCTGCTGCTTCTCTTCTGTTCCTGTTTGCATCCCTCACAGTGCTTGAAACGTGCTGTATCCTGAGTTATTCTTAAACAAGCCTTCCCATTGTTCGAGTCATGGGTTATGAATTCCATCCCTTTGAAGAAATATGACCCGTGCAATGGAAAAGTGAGAATGATGTGAAGTCTGCACGAGATACTCATGGTGGTGACATACAGGAAAAGGATGAGTGCTTTGCACTGTCCTCATGAATGAAGCCACAGGAAGGAGGTGTGACAGGGCAGCGGGTGAGCTGCTGGGAAATTTCCATGGTTCCTAAAGCTCCACTGGCTCAATTTACATCCTCACCCTGCATTTCCATTGACTGAAAGTGTTCCTCATAAAGAGCTCCTCTGGCGCTATAAGACTTGGCTCTGCTAAGAGGTGGAGGCTTTTCTTAATACCTAACATGAGTGATTCAGACCTAATTTGTGACTTTTGTGTCGTGATACCCTGTGCTGAGCAGAGCACATATACATGAGTACACGTCTCTACCTGGAATGGGGTAATCCTGGTGCTGATCTCCTCTCTTTGGTGACCAGCAACAGGACACGAGAAGATGGAATGAAGCTGTGTCAGGGGAAGTTCAGACTGGTCATTAGGAGAAGATTCGTTACTGGAAGGGTGGTCAATGACTGGAACAGGCTCCCCACAGCACCAAGCATGTCGGAGTTCAAGGAGCATCTGGAGGATGCTCTTAATCATCTGATTTACTGTTATGTAGTCCTGTGAGGAGCAGGGAGTTGGACTCAATGATCCTTATGGGTCCCTTCCAACTCAAGGTCTTCTATGATTCTAGGGCAGTCATCAGTCCTTTGCACATCTGCCCACATTAGCACTGCTCTTTTATTCTCATCAGTAAGTAAATAAGCCTGCTGGGTATTTGCAAGAGTGGGAGAAAACATCCATGCTACTAGAGACCAAAAGTGCCTCTCTGATGGCTGCAGTCTCCTCCTAAGGACACCATCACCAGCCATGCAGGGTGTATTTGCCACAGCCAAAGGCCTGGTGCAGGCAGGCACTGAGCATCACTGAATGCAGCCTGCAGCCTGGACTGTTTGGGGTTTGCTGCTGGGGCTCTGTGCCCCACGTTGTCCCTGTGGTCACTTGGCTTTTTGTTCACTCAGCACCAGTAGCATCTGCACTTGCTGCCACTGGTTGCAATACCCATCTCCAAGCCTCAGTGCCTCGCTCCTGGAGGCTGCTATCATGTGCAAAAAGGAAGAAGAAAGCAAAACAAGCACAGCCAGGATCCACATAATACTGCTGCAGCTCTGCCAGGAAACGGACTGTAAAAGTTCCTGTATTTAAAGCCAGGAGATGAGTTTTATTGTTAGTGGTTGTTATAGCAACCCGAGGTGCCTGAGAGTAATACATGCTCAGCGCGTTGCAACAGACTCTGACAAGTTCAAGGCTGTTGCCTTGCTGCTAAATCTTGTTGCCAAGGCAATGCAACATAAGGCAAGAGCCTAGAGAAATGAATACTGCTGACAGCTCGTGCCAGCAGGCTCGGGCTGATTAAAAGGGAACTTTTGAAACTGATGTTAACTTAAACAGCACAGCAGCAGCAGAAGGGAAGGGGGAGCACGGAGATGGAGGAGAGGATCCAGAGGCGGAGCAGTGGGTTAATGTCAAGCAACAGGTAAAGGAAAGCATTTGATTAAAAAGCAGTGTGTCTGAATAGGATGTCTTAGCCTGTATGCAAGAAATGCACCACATTCATGGAGAGACGAAAAAACCCCACAAAACTGTAATTTTTTACATTTGTTTCACTTGGGCAGTGCTGCTGTAACTTGAAGGGGAGCTTTGGCTTTTTCCCAATGGTGTTGACAGCAAAAATCAGGGTTTTTTTCAGTCAATTTGTTGAGTGACGCAGCTATTATTGCTGCTATAGTAAAAAGCCAGGAAGTAGCTCAGTTGACTTTCAATTTATGTTCATTTCCAGCCTTTTTAGACATGCTTCATAGCAAAACATTAACTGGAAAAGAGATGAGGCTGCAAGCTGATTATTCGCTCCTGACTATGATTCACTGCTAATGCTGACAGTATGCTCTGAGTTGAAGGAAGAGTACTACCTGAAGGAGCACAGAGTCAAAATAGATGATCAATGCCAAAGCAGTCAGGTAATTAAGTTAATTTCAATTACCAATATAATATTTTGACATGTGCTGTGGGATACTAGGATATTAAAATACGATACTACTGAAGTGCCTCAGATACACAGCAATCTCAGATGAACTTGTTTACTTGTCTATTGATTTGTGAATAAAAGCATAATATTTCTTAAACAATTACCATAGCAGTATTCTGATCCACTCTTACTTACTTCTCATGCATTTTACATTCTCATGGACTGTCAATAGCTAAACATGATCTCATGTTTTCCTATTCAAGGACTATTTCATCATGCGCATCTTGCAGTACAGCAGCATACAGCAGTATACCTGGGACCACCAAATGCCCTGTGGGGAAGTTTGTTCTGCTGGCACCTGGGAAAGTCAGGTTTGCAAGTACTTTGTACTATTTAAAAATAGAAAACTAAGACAAGGGAAGCGATTTGCCAATTGTAGTGGAAATTTTTTGTGTACAATCATGGGCAGAGCCGTCTCTATTGACCATCAGAAAAGGAAGGCTTTTCATTAACTGTGAATTATTTTTGTACTAATTCAAAGATCTTAAGCCATGGGCCAGGAAGCAGGCAGGTGACTGGTCATATGCTCGTAGCCATCATTTGTTTTCCAGCAGCTGAATTATATTCAAAGAAGCTAGCAGTGTGTTACTTGCAACCTTACAACTATGACTGGCATTTTTCCATGGTCACCATAGCTAGCTGTGAGGCATTATGTGGTCCGAAAGAAGAGAAAACCTGGTTCAGTTGTGAAGGAAACATGACATTGCCCCAGAGGGTGCTTCAGTTTGAAGGCTGTCTATTAGGCAAATAAAATGAGCATTTTAGAACTGGACATTAGCATTTTCTTTTTAATACGAAAGCAAAAGGAAACTCTATTTTTAGTCTTGGTTGAATTTCTCTGCTGGTGATTCCACACATGGTGTTACTTCTTAATATATCCAGGAGAAGATTTCAAAGCCTTCCAGCATATCCTTCCTTTTTCTAAGGAGATGCGTGCACAGAAGTCTGGCTAGTAAACAGGCAAAACCATATGGACAGGTCACGCAGCAACACCAACACTTACTTGAACTGCAGGATCCCAGAGCATTTTCAAGACCTGGCTCGCCTATGTGCAGGTCTCATCTGCCCTTGATGCCTGTGACAGTAGGACCCTTCTTGGAAGATTTCCTAGACCATCTTTACCATCCCAAGCTTGTTGCGTGATGTCTCCTCCAGGACAGATGGGATGCACAGCGGAAGCTCAGACTCCCCCAGAAGAAACCATGGCTGAATCACACTGCAGCTAAGTATACCTTGGCACACACTCCTAAACATGGAGGAACAACCCAAGGGCATCCTCCTCTGCTTTCTTTTGCCTCCTACCCCTCTCCCCTGCTGTGCACCTATATAGTTGTTTGAAGGCCACCCCCAGAGAAGCAATGTGGAGCTGGGACAGTGTGTCATCAAGATAGCTACTGATAGCAGAGTAGACAGAGCTATTTCCAGAATGATTAATACTATTAGCACATGCTGAAGCTTAAGGCTGAACATAAGCTTTAGAAGGATGGATTTTGATGTAAAAAGTGAATAAATGAGACAACTGTCAGAACAATGAGTGATGAACCAAGTAAAGATCCTTAGCAAAGGAGATGCAAAGCACTGTCTACTGGCCTCTTTTCACTGCAGCTGCTGGTAAAATTCCCGTTGCCCTTCAGGCTGGAGAATTAGCCCAGCAATAGCATGTGACACAGGGGTAACCCAACTAGCAGGCACGAACACTATTCCCACAATTAGCCATATGGCATTTTAGCAGAGCACAGCAATGGTAACATCCCAGGATCCAAAGCACTGCTCCCCTCCCAGCCCAAACCATGCACCATTGCTCCTGGGGCATGTTCTGGGTATCTTTGTACTGCCCTTTACTGTGCATACCTGGAGTGCCTGCAAGAGTACCAGGCTGAGGGCTTGCCCTGTTGCTGAATAAAAAGCATGTCTTAAAAGGGCTGTCTGATTTACACTATCTTCTCCTAATCCCCACTCCAGGGGTCTCAAATGCTATAATTGAAAACCTGCTGTTCATCTTCTGAAAGTGAGGCTTAACCTGCTGTAGGCAGCTCCCAGGAGGACAGTATTTTGCATAATCAGGTACATTGCAGGGAATATGTTTAGCATTTTTCTGGTTTTCTCCTCCTGACACTTCTCTCACGGGAAAGCAAGCAAACAAAATCTAGTCATAGCTGTGCAATGTCCTCTTCCCCAATTTCTTTTTTTAACCCCAATCATCAAGGCTACTTGTTTTCCTAAGAATATCATGCTGTATGCGTTTGTATTTCTGTTTTGAAAATCTATTCCTCTCTTTTTTACAGGAAACGTCTTGGCAATAGATATTTTGAATGGATTCACCAAAATCTGTTGGGGTTAGTGACCTTAGATCCATGTCTGCAAAGAAGTCATATGCACAGGGTGTTTCTCCGGAGTAGCTAATTCATCTTGGACTGAGCCATATGATCCCCTTTTCCAGTCTTGCCTTATGGCCTCTGTGGAATGTCGCATTGGCTGCAAGGGAATTACTAGGTCTTGGCAAGACATGTTAATATCCTCAAAAAGACTTGTTAGGGACCAAGACTTCAGCCTCCAACTATTTCCTCTGATAAAGCAGAGCATTCACAGCAGTTCATTAGTCTTGAATCACCAGTCTGAGAGAAACTAAAGCTTCCCACAAACCAGAAGGACTCTGCAAGTAATGCTGGCTGGAGTTGCCTGACTGCTAGCAGGCTTCGAAACCAAAGCACAAAGTGTTAAATCCCATTAGAGAAATCAGTGGCTTGGGACACTTCAGTCAAGGGTCGGGAATATGTACACCAAGGTTATAATTCATAGGTTATGAATTATGGCAACACCTGATGTGCTGGGATTTGAAAGACAGTCCCTCAGGACATCTGAAAACTTCGACTCTCATACGTGGGGATGCACATTTGATGTTTTTTCCTGAAGACTATTCATACACAAAGTTTGTAGCAGTGACAGAACTACATGTTCAGTCCCTTAGAGCTGTTGTTTTGAGTTGTGTATTTTTTTAATACTCAGTGTTATCTTTCCATTAGTGTCCAAAATTACACTGATAATCCTGGAAAGCACCAGAGCATGTGTATCATATCTGCAGCTGGATCTTTCTGCTAGGAAGTCAGCTACACAGCATGGAAAGTATTTTTGTTATCTCATTTTGAATCACTGATAACAACATCACAAGTGAAGGGGCTGTATTTTTCATCCATGAGATGAGGAGGAGCTATTCCCACAATCCCAGCACCCATTCGCAAGGCAGAGGGGCAGGGTCTGAGTTACACATTTTGTAAACCAGGAGGAGCTTTCTCAAATGTGGAGGGCACAGCATCGGTGCAAGTGACAGAGGGTGGATCACAAAACAGGTACCTTCATGCCAGCTTCCCAAAGCACTCGTATCACTGAGTTGAGCTTCGGAGCTATGCACAGAGGACACACAGTAAAGGAACCTGAGAGCTGGTCCCAGCAGCAGCCACCAGAGTACTCAATCTGTGTATCAATCAGGCGCTCAGAAACTCCCAGCTGACTCGTGGCCCCATTTCTTGGCCATGTGCTGGCCCCTTTACACCTCTGGTGTTGGAAAAGGAAGTGAAACAGCTGGTTCTCATGTTCTCATTCAACAGCTTTGAAAAGCCCCCCAGTTGTAGAAAAATGAAGCAGAGCTGCAAGGTCTGGAGTTGGTTTCCTAACCGAAAGCCAGGCAGGATGCCGGATCCATAGCTGCCGTTTGGTTTGACAGAAGGCCAGCTCCAACACCGCTGTTCTCATCTGCTTTAATGTCAGCTGAACATTTGTGTGCCATTTTCCCACCCAGCACCATCCAAACCTGTACCAAATACTAAAGTACCCCACAACTTCCTGTGGAGTGATGGCACAAATTGCAGTTTTGTTCAATGCCATTTGCTGTCACTCGATCCATGTTTTTGACACAGGGCTCCAAAGCAGAATCCCAGTTCAGCAACTACCCTAGGATGTGTCCCATCCCAGCCTCTTTCAGGCTGTGCATGTCCTTAGTTAGGCACATGTTTAAATAAATCACTACAGCCATGCTTAAGCCTGGAGAAAAAGTATCCCAGCAGGACAGAGAACTGGCTTGGTCAACCATACACAATGAGATGTGTTCAAGCCAGCTAATGGGTAATCCTGTGTCTATGTACCGCAAATACATAACATAACTCACTGTCCCACTTGGCAGAAAAGTGTTATTGCCTCTTGGGAAACAAGCATTCCTCATCAAAGACTATTCTTTTAGAATAAATAATCAAACTAAACTAATGTGTGTGTATATATGTATATATATTTCACATGGATTTATATGACATGTTGCATATGCTCATGTCAGTCCATCTGAGGGGGTAGAAACTGATGAGGAAGTTGTAACTACATGGAAAGAACAGGAATTTTCTGGTGAGCCTCAGTGTGGCAGACAGGCTGTTCTCAGAGGTCGTAAAAGACTTCTGCAGCCTGCTAATTATACACTAGCCAAATCTTATTACAAACAAGTAATAAGTACAGGCACGTTTGTTGGTTTTGCTAATGACATTAATGTCTTTTTTGATGATTTGCAGAGCTACAGGGGGCTAGAGACTCAATTTGTACTGATTTATCTCCCACTCTGGTGAAGCTTAGGGAGCTCTGTTGATGTTTGATAGCTTTTTGCCATCTATCTTTAAACAATCCAAGGTCTGTTTTCTGCACAGTAGTTTGAGCCGCTTCTTCTGCTGAATAACACTTACACACATTCAGAACTCTACTTAGATAGTGGATCTGTGTATTATTTTCTAGTATACAAGTGATGATACGTAGAATTACACACAACTGTTGTTAAAGGGATTTTTTTACTCATCCATAGCTTCCTTATGTCCCTTAGCAAAACAGCTGTGACACTGAAGTCTGCTGTGCAGATTCATTTATCTCTCCCTTGAGGAGTCCCAGGAGTTCAGATACCCCAGTTAAAACCACTGACTTTGCAGTTTAGGGTAAGTAAGTCATCAGCAGGGAAAGAGCTGGTTAAAACACTCTGAAGAATTACCAGGATTTGCCAGGC
The DNA here is from genome assembly GCF_037157495.1 of Lathamus discolor. Classification (NCBI taxonomy): domain Eukaryota; kingdom Metazoa; phylum Chordata; class Aves; order Psittaciformes; family Psittacidae; genus Lathamus; species Lathamus discolor. The sequence continues at coordinate 140,677,579 of NC_088886.1, forward strand.
AAAGCAAAGGTTTTTCCTCTCACACACTATCCACATACCTCTGTGACTGATTTGTTTTGAGTTTCCAATGTCTGTTTGCACAGACCTGATCATCAGTCCCGCTGCCTTTATCCACTTCCTGTCTGAGTACAAACCGAGACAGTCAGCAGCAGCAATCTCATGTCCTTTCGTATGAAACACACTGAACACAGTTTGTCCCGCCAGGGAAATCAGTGCTTGAAATATGCGAGTAATTCACTGACTTCATAGGAATATCCCCCAATGGATTTTGAAGCGTGCTCTTGATGGCTGCAGTGACAGAAGGACATTGTGCTGAGCACACGCTTGCACGCTGCCGGCAGATGCCAGTGAGGTCTGCTTAGGCGCTGCTGGCCCATGCTGCTCTGTGGGGCTTTCGACCCGGCCATTCCTAGCATTACGCATCCCTGGGAATATGCTCAGAAACTACAGATGAGGTCATTCCCAAGAGTCTGCTTAGGTATTTGGGGCCCTTGACACTGAGAGGAGCTAAAATCTTGTACTCTATGAGTGGTTTTTAAAGGGAAAATGGAACTCTTTTTATAGTACATTCGCCATTTGTTAATCTTGCATTGGTAAATTATTAACTCCTCTACAATTTGTTTATCCTTATCGTTAGAGATTGTGCTAACATATGTTCTTCTTATTTGCTTCAAAAGAGGCTTTGGGAGTAAGAGTTACCTATGCACAATCCAAACATTATCCGTTGAATTAGTACTGTTAACACGTATTAACAAATTTGAGGCTGATTTCATCCCTGTGTGGTCCTTTCAAGTGACCCATCACAAATGAAAAGCAGCAGTTTGCCCAAAAAGGCCCTGAATTTGACTTGATGCTCTAAACTTCAAAACTTTAGTCCAGGAAATTGCACCACATGCTCCTCTGCAGGGCCAGAGTTAGATCAACAAGCACAGCATGCAAAGAGGTATCACCACTGAGGGCAAGGGGTGACTCTAGCTTTGTCCTGTGTCCAATTTGTCTTGGGATAATGAAGAAGAAAGTGGGAGCTTGTGCTGGAGTCCAGGATAGGTACAGAAGGCCTTGTTCAGAGCTACTGAATCAACACTCACTTCCCCCAGCTCATGACCTTATGCTCCTGCACTTCCATGTTCCTCTCCCCAGGCAGTTGTACGGGCTTCCCACAAGGTGTGGGTCTGGGAACTGCACACCCCATCAGAAATGGCAATTCAGCTTCAGGTCACAGTTAACATGCTGACAAAGAATCCCTACTTTGTTGTTCAACTAACATAACCCTTTTGTCCCAATGTAGATGGTGCTGAGCCGCCAAACGTGGGTCTCTTGATGCAAAAGGATGTGCTGTGCTCCAAATGCATCGTCAGAATCACAGATTAGAGATGTCTTTTTAAAAATGTGCTCGGAACAAGAGTTTCTGCTTCCAAAAATAACTTGTATTTTACTCGTATTAGAAGAGCAGGATGTTCTTTCCTGTCCTGAAGGGATAAGGAGGAAATGAGAACTATGGGGTTTTTATATGGTATGAGCTACTATTCTTCTGGACTAGAGCTGTGAGTCTTGATTTTTATTTATTTCTTTTTCCCCTAGTCTTAACATTTTATTCCCCCCAGACCTCATTTTGCTTCCATTCATGCTGATGTTACCCCAGTGAAACTCTTTGATTTCAAAGGCATTACTCCATATTTACAACCTCTCCCATCCCAAGGCATTAGAAGGGAGGCAACCCACTGAAGAGAGCAAACGCTGAATGTCTCAAACCTGTTTTCAAATGAGATAAAGTCAGTCAAGAGACACAAGTGGGGGCAGAAAGCATCCTTTCCTGTCCCCTGTGTTTGAAGGAAAGAGACAGTGGCTTGGAGGAAGTGTGAACGTAATGGACTGTATGTTTGTGTCCCATTGTATTGAGGTCTGACAGGAAACACTTGGGGTTTGATTCAGGAAAAAGTAAATAGTATTCCTTTATAATACTCTCATAACCCTGCTTATCCTGCAGTATTTGACTACATCCCTGTCTTTAATGCATATATTCTCACAGCCCTCTCCAGATGACCAGGAGGAAATCTGGCCACCGGGGAGCGGGGGAGGCATGGGAAGAGCCTGTGCAGCAATTTCCATCCAACAGCCCTCCTAAGTGACAGCAAAAGGTCAGCAGTTCTGTCCATTTCAAACCAAAGGGACTGGAGCAGCTGCTATTACTGACTGCCACAATGGTGGCTCCTTATGGGAAGAAATCTGTAACTTTGGGTAACAACAGGTAACATCTGAGAAGCCTTCACCAAGCCCATGAAAGCTCTCTCTCGCCATAGGATCTTGCTGTAATATATAGATGGTTGTGGCAAGGTCTGCCACCACAAGACCCCAGGAGGCACTGGGGAATGCCTTGGCTAGAGGTTCACCCTGCAGCAGCATGGAAAAGGTTCCAGGCCTCAGCATTTAGGAACCTTGTTCCTCATACAGCCATCTGAAGCTGAAGAAGTCTGTAAGATCAGTACTGGACCCTGGATATGCCTTTCATTGCTCCTGAGGGAGCTTGCCTCCCGGAGCGACCAGGGTCAGGGAGCTGTTACAGTCCTTTGTCCACAGGGAACATGCAGTACCACAAGTGTTTGGCATTTTGTTGTACAGCTCACAAAGCTGAAAAGATTGCAAAAGAAACTAACCCCCCCCCCCCCCCCCCCCCCATAACCCAGAAGAGATGGGTTGAGGACATAATGCCCTTGATTGAAAAAGGAGGCACCCAGGAAACCTTGTGGCATATATTTCTTTTTAAACTAGAGCTACAGTAATTTGGCATGCATGTCCCCTGAGCTGCTTCCTAAACCACAGCTGCATAAGGAATTATCTAGCTCTTAGCTGAAGCAACTCCTTAAAAATAAAACCAAAATCCACCCTCCATGTAGGTCGTTAAAGTGCTAATAAAAAATGTTGATGAATCTCTGAGCAGTGCTCTGATTATCTCTCTGTGGGGAATGAAGAACTCATTAACATGAGCTCCATGCCACTCCCTCCTCCTTTCTTAGAGTTTGGCATAGAGCAAGGAAACAAATGTTTGTGGTTTGGCCAAGTTTCTAATGAGTAGCTCAGCTTGGTCCACTGATTAGACACATGGCTTTACAGAGGGTGAAAACGCTGCAGCACCCTGTAAAGCGGCAAAGTATTCCTGCCAGATTGGGTCACCAAAACTGAAACACTTTACCTGTTGTGCAGATTTTTTTACAATGCATTTAGCAGTAAATGTACAGAGAAAGGGTTTCATTGACACCGCAGACAGAGAGCAACACTGTGAGGTCCAGAGAGTAACAGAGCTGGATGTACATCTGGGGACACACTTGCCAAAAATGCAATGTTGTGGTAGCTTCCTATGGGTTTGGTTTCACTCCTTAGGTGTTTGGGGTTTTGTATACACTAAGCTATAGTCTGAACCCCAAAAGAACAGTCCTGGATGTCATTGTGTCCTCCCTCCTCTTCTACTCCACAGAAGAGTGCCTACACAGCAGCCCCCAGGCACCACAGGAGCCCACAGGCAGGCAGCACAGGCAGGGATCTCCATTTGCTGCATCACATGCAGGAACTGCAGCACAGAGACCTGCCTAACTAGAACTGTCCCACAGTCCCATTGTCACAGTCACAGGCCAGTGACTCTCCAGGAGCACCTGGCAGTGTTTAAGAAGGAGGGAACAAAACCTCCAGAATTAATGGGAGACGTTTCTCCCATGCAGGAAAGTTTCTTCTTCATCCTTGTAGTCCGTTTATAGCCTTATTTATGAGCACTTCTCATCTCCATAATCTTTTCAGGACTAAAGCAAAACTCATCCACATGCCCAGGAGAAGAAAACTCACCCTACAATATACACGGAAAGCATCTGCTGGGCTAAGCAACCTCTCTGCCTCTGAAATTCAAATCTCAAGGTGTGTGATCAATGTCACGCAGCACCTTAGCACTCAAATCAGCCTACCGAGACATGGAGTCTGTCCCCTGCTGTTGCAGACAATACATCATATAATGACTTTAATGAACGTCATCTCAAAAGCAGCGAGATTTTTCCATTCCAAATGCCTCCTCTGAAAAAAATGAAATTTGATTGCTCTAATGATTAACAACGCTCCTCTAATTTCCAGCTGAAATCTGTGTGTGGCCAGTCCATACTCAATTGCTCATGTGCCAGCACCATCTAGCTAAGCAGTTGTCTGGGCCATACAGAGTGCAGAAGCTAAAGCAAGTCCCAATCCAACAATTTCATTGCAGTATCACCCTCACTTTCCAAACCACACCTAAAACTTGCTATTTCTTGGCCTTTTAATAAACTTTGTGAAAGTTTATTAACACATGATACAGATAATAACAGGAAATAAAAAAGAAGGGATGAACATGCAAGAACAGCGCTACTAATTCCATGAGTGAATAAATATGCAAATCGGAGAAGCCAATTGCTCCTACCTTCATAGCACACTCCACATGTAAGTATATATTCTTAGAGTGCCCAAGGCAAGTTTTAATTTCCTACAACCACCAGATAGTTAGAGGCCTTTATTAAATAACAGATGCCATACCACCTCATCCCATTATTAGTGGCCAGCATTTACAGGTTCACAAAGCACTGGTCTGAGCAGGTGGGACCATCTCAGCGCTGGGTATACATTATGTTCTGCATCCTCTCTCTGTGCAAACACCCCATGGCTGGATAGTTTGGTGCCTCAAGCATGTTTTCCTCCAAGAACCTCTCTAACTCCCAAAGGACATAGCTTGCCTTTCTCTGATGGACTTGAATCTCCTATACTGATGTGATGGCAGCAGCCAGAGAGGCTGGATCCTTCCATCAGAAGAGGGTCCTGGACATGCACTGTCTTCACCTTGTCCTTGCTCAAGCCCTGCTCATTTCCCCATGATCGCAGTCCCCAAGGGGCTATTAAAAGTGAGCAGTATGCAGAATGAAAAGGTTTTGTCCCCAGACCTTCATAAAGTTGTGTGGTTTACACCTGTAAGCAGTCCTGCTGATTTCAAAGGGAACTTTTAAGCCTTTCCAGCCTGTTTTAGACAACTTCTGACTTCTAGAGATAATTAAAACCGCAATTAAAGCACAGACATTTTAGCACATAAAGGACAACTATCGCCCAGTGCTTCTGGAACTTCAAACGGCCGGCCAGAACCGCGCGGATGTGAGCAAACCAGCCCTGAAACCAAGAAACCGGTAACGTTGGGTGGGGAACCGACACAGGGATGATTTCAGCTGCGACGCAGAACAATTACAGAAAGCCAAGGGGAAAAAAAGGGATAGCTTTTGCCAAAACGAGTTTTGTATTTTGTACAGCTTTTTTTAGCCAGGGCCGCTTTCTGCCTGCGGATGGTGACTTCTCCTTGGAGGCATGAGCCATCTGGATAAGCCTTCTGCTGCCTTTCAGCCCCAATCTCTCTAATTCTTATCTCAAAACAGGTATTATTTTGCGTTTGGGGGGTTGGTTTTATTTACTGCTCCCTCACAATACGCCTCATTTTACACCCCCTTCAGCGGCGCACCGGCCATTGCAGAGCCCATCTCCTCACGGCAGACCCCGCTCGCCATGGGGAGACAAACGCTCCCCGGAGGATGCCTTGGCCGCGCTGCAGGTACAGCCGCGGCTGAGGCCGGGCCAGCAATGGAGGGCAGGCGGGGGGAGGACAGTGCCTGCGGCCGCCGGCCCCCCTCACCCTGCCCCGGATTCAAACTTGGCCCAGAGGTGGCGGGGGAAGGGCGGCGGGCGCGTCCCCGCTCGCTGCCAGATAGTGATCCACGGCGGGCGGGCGGGCGCTGTGGGCGGAGCCCAGGTGTCCCTTCCTGCCACATAGTGTACCGCCCCTTTCCCCGCCCGCCCGCTCGCCGCGGTGGTGCTGGGGCTCCCGCCGCCGGCGGGGAGGGATGGACTGAGGCACAAAGGCGCGGGCCCGCTGAGGTAACGCTCCGGCGGTACGCGGAGGGGAGGAGCGGGGGGGATCCTGCCCGCTCGGCGGGGCTGCGGCCGAGCAAGCCGGCGGGAGGCCTGGCTCGCTTCTCCCCGTTCCCTCCGCCGCCTCACGGCTGCGGGGCCGCGGCTGAAGGGGGGCTGCGGTCGGGAGCACTTCTCGTGGGGTGTAGGGCGGCTCTCCGGCCGCCGGAGATGCGGCAGTGCCGTCGTTCTGCCTCGGCGCCGAGGTGGGAAGGACGGAGCTTTAAATAATGCGCCTCTCTGCTCCGAGACTGCTAATCGAGTAAATGGGGAGTCGTTATTACAGCCGCGGGCTGCCCTTGCTCCACCGCAAAGCTCCGCGCCCCCTGCGAGGCTCGGGAAACTTGTTAAAATTTGCATTCTTCATGGGTTTTTTTTCACGTATTTGATCGCGCACGGCTCCGCATTCGTTGCCGACAGTGGTGCGGGAGCCCGGGGAGGCGATTCCCGAGCGCCCGTATTCTGGTCACGGCGCTCGCCGCGCTCAGGGCCGCGGTGGCCTGGAGCAGTTCGGGATTACCGTCCTTGTGCGCTTCTATCAGCTGGGGCGAAACTCACGCAGTTGCTGCATGAACTTTCGGCTCCAGGAATGAGGATTGCCATGGGCCTTTTGGGAGTCTGTTCCTCGTTTTCGGTTTCACCCCAAGGCAGTTTCCACCTCGCGTTAAAAAGCTTATTTAGGAATTCAGAGCGCATTTATCAACCGGTGTTCATCCCGGGCAGGCATGCTCTGCATGGCCAAATGATGTGATTTTAGCAGGGAAGCCTCTGTCTGGCCCCATAAGCAGGGCAGAGCATGCCTCAAAAGCAGCACCTACTGCAGCCAGTCGTGGAGGTGGGTTGCTTCTGCTTCTGTCTTCTCAGCATCATTACATTACAGACAGGTTGAGGCTGAATCTGCTGGTTTTCATCCATAGGTCGTGGAATCAAGTCTGGAGAGTAGTGATGTGATACCAAGCAGAGGAAAATGTGTAGGAATCTGTGTGGTGCCACTATGTGGAGGAGTTAAGTTTTAAAACAGATAGATAAAATCATTGGCAGTGAATATCTGGGCAAAAAAAAAAAAATAGTTGGCCAAGGGTTATAAAAGCATGAATACATGAAACTGCTGAATTATTAATAGTGTGGGAGAAGTTGGTTTAAGTCAACTTTGGTACCAGAGGAATGAAGCTGGTAAATGTGACCTCAGCCTTTAAAAAAGGGCTTTGGCACGCCTGGGGCAGCTTCAGGCTGTCTCGCCTTGCTCCTGGTCCAGTTGCTGATGACTGGAATAAAGCCCAGGTGTAGCAGACTATGGCTGTGGGTGATCCGCTGGGAAAAGGCGGTGGTGGAGCAGCGCAAGCCGGGGCAGATCAGCGCGTGGCTGCCTTGGCAGCAGATCTGCTCTGAAAGGTTCCTTCCTTCACCTCCCTGCCAGGGTTTGCCAGCAGGTCTCTGGTGCCAGGTTGTTCTCTGGTCTGCACACTATGTCACATCAGTGGCCTGGCTGGAAATGGTGTGTGAACTCACTCCAGCCTCCTTGATGGCATCCAGTACTTAGAGGGAAAGAAGGCTCCTTGGCTGTTATGATAAGCTTCTCAATGCTACCTTGAGTAAGGAGTGCATGCGCTTCTCCATGAAACAAAATTATAATTGTGTGATCAATGGCATGTACCAGTTTTAACTTCAGGAATTGTCACATTAACACCTTTAGTGATGCACACATTAGTTTTCAGAAGACATTATTATGTGAATTTAGTTTTTGCTGGGAGAGTGTGAAACCCTGAGCATGGAGGAAGGGGTGGGCTATGTAGGAGCTGAGTGTGTAATGATGGAGGTTAGTAAATGATGATGATGATTAAGCATGTCCTTAATTCTTGACCAATAGATGGAGTGCTGCTACGCTTCAGGATATCTGGGGATTTAATGGTCTCTTTTTTAAATCAGTCATTATCCTTGACTCTTGCCTGAGGGTTGAGGCAGATGACATTTTTTATTTAAGGAAATGATGATTTTAGGGTGGTGCCGTTAGGCTGTCATGTACACCATGATCATCCAACCTAAAGAGGAGCTCCAGGTGGTGCCTTGCACACCAGAGACTTTGTGCTGCTGGTAGGGTGAGTGGATTTGAGCAATGTGGGTGGCTGGGGATGTCTCACTGTGGATCTCAGAGGTGTACTGCAGCTCTTCTGTCCACCCTTTGCTGGTTATGAAATGAGCATTGGGTGTTTGACAGGGCTGGATGAACCCAGCTGGATTCAATGGAACTGTGCTGGAACTGTCCCTGTTGCATGTGATATTAGAGGTGACATTGCATGTGGGGCTGCCTGCTTTTGTTTGGCTTGACTTGCTACGGGCCATATGACCTGGTTAAGACACTATTTGTGTGAAAATGATCAGAAATTAACATGTAAGAGACAAAACATGCAGACTATTTTAAGATGGGCCGATGTTAGTTTGTTTCCTTTTTTAAGTGTTTTACAGACCAAAAACTGCAATGAAAGAAGGCAGAAGGCTGCTAGGTTTTCCCTTGTCAAAATCATTGTTGCTAGTTAAAACTGCAGCAGATGTCCTTGCCACACTGTGGATGGTGTCGGAATGATAATGCTCTAAAAAACCAAGTTTAATTCTAGAGAATAACTTGTGTGACTTTGAGCTGGTGAATAGATGCCTATGCTAGGTTTTAAACTGGATAAAAATTGTTGGTTCTTTAAAAAACGTCCTGTAACCTTAGCAGCCATCGCAACCTCTGGCCGTTATTTCCCTTGTAAATCAATTTCGCATTTTCATAGTGCTGCTGTTTCAAAAACTGAGTCTGTCATTGTTTTGGTATTGATTTAGAGAAATACAATCTATACTATTTAATAACACTGCTTCCCATTACATCACAGGCTTTTCTTCAAGCTATGTTTTGAAATGCTGGTTGCCATATGAGAGATGTGGGTGATGGTGGTGTGGCTTTTGGTTGGGTTCTTGGGGGTAGTTGCCTTTTATGTAGCACTTTTTGGCAGCTGAAGATGAATAAAAGCTCCTTGACCCCCAGGGAACAAGCAGTAATGTACTCGTGTTAGACTCTGTGGCAAACAGATCTACTCTGCTTCCTATATTGAGTCACTTGGTATATGGGGAAACACTTGTATTGCTTTTCTGTATTCAAGATAATGCAAATTACTGTACATCATAGCAAATGAGATTTTGGACGTGGTACTTTTAAAGCTATCCTCTCAAGTACAGGAGTCATTTGTGGCAAGTTTGTGGTGTGGTTTATTAATTAAGACAAATTTGAATAAATTTGGTTACATAAGAAAGTGTCTTTACCTATGGCATGTTCTTAATCTGGGCTGGGGGGGGGGTCACTTCAAAATCAGCAATAAACTGGGAAATGTTTGGTAGTAAAAGGCTGAGATTTTATTCAGATTCATTGAAAAGTTAGTGAAAGAAGGCTTGAGATCTTCAAACCTCAGGTTGTGTTTTTCCCCCACTGGATCTTCGCAATTTAGTAAGTGTGATGTAGGTGTCAATTTAGTTAGGGATGTGAGAGCATATTAAACATAGTATGTGTCTTATCGTAGCAATGTGAGTTCTGCTTGACAAGCATGCAGTTAGCAGTTACAACGTGCTAATTAGGGAAATGTTATAATAGCCTCATTTATTGTTCCTGTCTCTTAAACTGTTCTGGTCTTGGCTAGGAAGAAACTCTTTTCTTGCCTTGTATTGTTTAAGGTATTGAAATCATGGTGACATCAAAGCAGCAGGTATTTTTCATGCGAGTTAGCAGGTTGAGGTGAAGATCAGTAAATCACAAGCTGGTGTGAGAGCTCCAGCTTGCTTTGTAGCTTTTCATGGTGTTTTCCTGACTCACAGCAGCTGATGCCTGGTAAATCCCTTCTCCCTTGTACAATCAGAACCTCCTGAAGTTACTTCTCCAGCTGAAGTACATGGCAATCTTGAATGCTACAGGGTTGATGGCAGCTTGCTGCTGCTCTCATTTGTCGCTGTGATGCCCTGAACAAGTACCTAGCACAGTATTGGCATTAATATTAGCTGGTGCTTCAGCCAAGAACTGAACTGGCTGCTGTGTTGGCCAAAGAAAGACGATTCTGTGAATTGCTTTGAACAATCCTTGCTTGCTGTCTTCATCTATACCTGTAATAGCTACCTAGACCTGTAATTGGTTTTAAGATTTTTTTATTGTTGCAAAGAGCTATTACACTAAATACAACATAGTTACAAGGCCACTTGGATCTGCATCTTGTGTTTGCAGATGCACAGTTCTGGAAGCAGGGTGCTTATCACCCAGCCAAGTGTTCCTGTGCATGTCCTGCACAGACACAGAGTGCAAAACAGAAAATCTTGCTTGTTGGATAAGGTTTGCTTTACTTGTTCTAATACAGTAAAAACAAGAAAGGAAAAATGTAATTTGAAATTAATATTCCTGCCCCTGCAAATGTGGACTAGCGTTTTCTTGAATAAATGCTTTTTTGATAGGTCTAGATGTTTTGACAGAATGCTGTGGAAGTGATTTTTGTCTTTGTGATTCAAATAAATCTAGATCAATAAAAATTACTAGTTGGCTGGGTTCAGGGAAATTGCTGGTAGGAATGCAAGTTGTTTCATAGAATCCAGTATCCCAGTACTTCCGTAGCAATCTGTATGACATTTTAGACTTTATGGGTTTATACACAAAAAACTTTAAAGAGCATTAGTAAGGCCACAAATCCAAGTATATGAAAGCTGGGGAGTGCTTTCCAAAGAAAATATCCTCAACTTAAAACTGAAAATTAAATTGTAATTTAGGAAAGCATAGTTATGAGCCCTTGTGTCAGGAAGAGCAGAACTGTTCTGGCTCAAACACTTCAGATCTATCAGACACTTAGCAGAGGCAACCTTCAGCCTAACATATGAAACATTAGGTGAAAATGAAAATAGGATTTGGGGACGGAAACAGTGGACAATATGAGGCAGTGCATCCAGCTCTGGCTAGAGCTGAATACAATGACACAAAAGTAGTGACCTCAGAAGTACCTCTGTGTTTTCCTGACTCAGATACACAACCATTTTTAGGAGTGCTAATGAAGTGCATAAAAATTTCACCAAGCTCCTGGTCAGTGCTGAAACAGTAGTAGAACGCATTTTAAGTCAGCTCTCTTTTAATATACCAATTGTTGCTACACACCAGACAAGCTACCATATTTGCTGTGTATCCTAATCCAACAAAACCAAACTTCATTCTTAGAATATACAAATTTTATTTGGTGATTGCATGTTACAGTAGCCTGTGGATGGTAAGATCAAGTATTCTCTTATGATTGTTTTTCAGCTGTAGTATCTGCAATTTCTATGATGGAAATATGTGTGAAATTTAGGTGTGAAATTTGGGGTGCAAGATGCTGTGTACTAAACTAAATACCTGTTACTCCCATGTTAACTGGATACATTAGCCCTTCTGATGTAGTATTGCTGCATAATAAATGAATAAGTAGTCAAATAGATGTTAATAAATGAATAACTATTAAATAGATATTTCAATTATCAGGATTAAACTGGGGTAGTGCCCACAACAAGCCTATCATCCTGTTTCAGATCTTCCTCATATCTGGAGTGTGTACTAAATACCCAGTAATTGTCTTTGTGATCTTCACAGTTGATACGAACAATTTCTGGCTTCCTATGGCAGCTGTGTTTAAATGCCTGTTTAAAAGTATATGTGAGGGCAAAACTCTTCTCATAACTCAAATGTTTTTTTTGACCCCACTGTCAGAGTAGCAAGCAGAGAGCAAAGATGTTCAGGGTCTTTAATTCATTTACCAAATATAAGTTGTTGCCTCTTAGGACAAATTGTGTATGTTCAGGGAAAAGGTTGTATAATTTTCTCGTTCTTAAAATTACTGAGGTTGTGAAAAAGAATCTGTGTGTGTGTGCGTATATACGTGTGTGTGTATATATATATTCTTTTTTGCCTTTTCCATTCCTATTGATGGACATAACACTGAATACAAATCCGATTCCTTACTGACGTACTGATCGTTATGGAGTGACTCTCCAGAGCCATTTGTCTTTGATGTGCAGCTGACTTGGGATTCAAAGGCCGTGTGCATGTTCTGTATTAAATGGCTTAAGGACTGGAGTGACACAGCTGGAGAGCTTGGCGGATACCTCTGCGTATGCATGATTTGGAACAAAAAAGTCCATCTTCTGAAGCGAAGTGTCCAAAGTAAATCATTCTGTCAAGTTTTCATAAATATTTTTATTGCAGAGATTTAATCCTGAGCAGCTGAGGAAGAAAACTGAAGTCACGATACATGCTTTAATATTGGTAGTGCAGTGTTTAGTAAAGCAAAGTATGTATGTAACCACCTAAGCCCTCTTTATATGTTTGGCTTGTTCCTTATGAATCTGATCAAAATGATGGGTCTGGTTGAACAAAAACGAAGAAGTGTGCAGAAGAATTTGAAAATACATAGAAATTTGTAGGATTTAAAAATAAATAAAACAACCCCCAAACTCAGTGGTCTTGCAGTCAGTTTCCCCTATTTATTTAGTGGTTTTTACTGTTTCAAACTTTTAGCATGTGAAGGGATTGAATACATCTGGGTAGTACTAACATGAGTGAATCTGCACTCAAATCCAGGTTAGCTTGAAAAAAAGTATAATCTTGAAATGAATCCAGGTAGCTTCCTACTTAAAGCATATCAAATAACATAAAGCACGTGAACTCAAGGCAACTCAGTTTAACTATATAAAATGTTGAAGCTGTAAAACATCAGGAACATTTAAGCTGTAAAACATCAGGAGGGGGTTTTATAGATGCCTGGATAATTTGCCCATAGGTGGCAGGGGAGCAGTCTGGGCTCCCCTTTTACATCAGCTGTTTTCCTGTTGCACCTGGGGGAAAGCTGAAATACTGCTTTCTCTTGAAATGGCTGTTGCATACAAGTTACACTCTTTGTTTGTGTTTGCTCAAGCCTAGATGTTTTTAAACAGCAGTGTCCCTAATTTTATATACCCTATGACAACTCCTGGTGAAGGGCTGATTTTTCAAAGGCTGTTTAGTTCTTCTCAAGCACCGCACCATTCAAAGTAGA